>NC_092141.1:14373152-14682527 GCF_043159975.1 Macaca nemestrina
ATCCTTGAGAAACCAAAAGGTAGCTCAGAATGCTTAGAGTATAGCATGAAATAGGTAGAGAGCAAGAAAGAAAAGAGCCTGGAGAGGTAAAAGGAGGCAAGAGCTGTTATGAAGAGCTTTATAAGCCGTGTTAGAGTATTTAACTTTATTCCTTGGTAGAAAGTAACATGATAAGATTTGCATCTGACAAGATCACTTTGACTATTCTGTGAAAAATTACTAGGGGAGGATCAATACTGGACGTAGGGGAAGTAGTCAGGGGGCTGTTGTAATCTAGGCAAAATAAAATAACCTGAATTAAGGAAGTGGCACTGAGGATAGGATTAAAAAATGGGTGTATTTGAGAAATATTTTGGATCAACATTTTGCCTTCCCCTGACTTTCTGGAGAAAAAAAGGTTAATTGACTAAGGCTCCATTAATGTTGGTTTTATATTACCTCACTTTAGTAATACTTTATTAGTTTACCTAAAGAGGGTCTGTCCATATTTTGTATCATTTTGGTAGAATTTTTTTATTATCTTTTTTTCCTGACTGGAAAATTCATGGTCTTATCACGTTCTTCATAGAAATGGAAAAAACTATCCTAAAATTTATATGGAACCACAAAAGACCCAGAATAGCCAAAGATGTCCTAAGCAAAAAGAACAAAACTGGAGGAATCATATTACCTGATCAAATTATACTACAGAGCTATAGTAACCAAAGAGCATGGTACTGGCATAAAAACAGACACATAAACCAATGGAACAGAATAGAGAACCCAGAAACAAACTCACACACCTACAATGAACTTATTTTTCACAAAGGTGCCAAGAACATACACTGGGGAAAAGACAGTCCCTTCAATAAATGTGCAGGGAAAACTAGGTATTTATATGCAGAAGAATGAAACTAGACCCCTATCTCTTGCCTTACACAAAAATCAAATCAAAATGGATTAAAGACAAATCTAAGACCTCAAACTACTACAAGAAAACATTGGGGAAACTCTCTAAAACATCAGCCTGGGCAATGATTTCATGAGTAATACCCCACAAACACAGGCAACCAGAGCAAAAATGGACAAATAGGACCACATCAAGTTAAAAAGCTTCTTCACAGGAAAGGAAACAATCAACAAAGTGAAGAGACAACCCACAGAATGGGAGAAAATATTTGCAAACTACCCATCTGACAAGGGATTAATAACCAGAATGTATAGGGAGCTCAAACAACTCTCTATAGGAAAAATAATCTAATAATCTCATTTTTAAATGGGCAAAAGATTTGAATAGACATTTCTCAAAAGAAGACATACAGATGGCAGACAGGCATATGTAAAGGTGCTCAACATCATCAATTATCAGAGAAATGCAAATCAAAACTACAACGCGATATAATCTCACCCCAGTTAAAATGGCTTGTATCCAAAGGGAGACAATAACAGATGCTGGCAAGGATGTGGAGAAAAAGGAATCCTTGTACACTGTTAGTGGGAATGTGAATTATTAGTAGAGCCACTATGGAGAACAGTTTGGAGGTTCCTCAGAAAACTAACAATAGAGCTACCATATGATCCAGCACTTCCACTGCTAGGTATATACCCAAAAGAAAGGAAATCAGTATATGGAAGAGATATCTGCACTCCCATGTTTGCTGCAGCAGCTCTGTTCACAATAGTCAAGATTTGGAAGCAACCTAAGTGTCTATCAGCAGATGAATGGATAAAGAAAATGTGGTCCTCATACACAGTAGAGTACTATTCTGCCATTAAAAAGGATGAGATTCCGTCATTTGCAGCAACATGGATGGAACTGGAAATCTTTATGTTAGGTGAAATAAGCCAGGCACAGAAAGACAAACATTGCATCTTCTCAGTTATGTGTAGGATCTAAAAATCAAAACAATTGAGTCTATGGAGATAGAGAGTAGAAGGATGGTTACCAGAGGCTGGGAAGGATAGTGGGATGGTGGGGATGGTTAATGGTACAAAAAAATAGGATGAATGAATAAGGCCTAATATTTGATAGTATAGCAGGGTGACTATACAATAATAATTTAATCGTACATTTTAATAACTAAAAAAGTATAATTGAATTGTTTGTAACACAAAAGATAAGTGTTTGAGGGAATGGATATCCCATTTTCCATGATGTGACTATTATACATTGCATGACAGTATCAGAACATCTCATGTACCCCATAAATATATATACCTACTATGTACCTACAAAAATTAAAAATTAAAACAATTAAAAACAATCTTTAAAGAAAACACATGGTCTTTATAGACAGTTGAAAACTACAAAAAGGTAAAGAATAGTAAATTAGCTTACCTCTCACTATCCAGAGACAAGGATTGTAAATATTTTGATGTTTTCTCCTTCCATCTTTTTTCAGAAAGCATTGCTTGCAAATTGAGATCTCTCTGAAAGGAAAAAGGGGTCAGTTCCATAGCAGTGATTCTTGGAGCTAGTAGAAACCAGTTTAACTTTCTGAGTGTTTTACTTGTAGGATGTGGCACTTTGCCTCTGATAAGTGCTAGGTGACCTTTTAGATCCTTTATTTTTTCCTTCATGGATGAAGCCTTAAAATCCAGCCTAATGAGAGACGGCCTGAGTAATCTGTTTAGAGGAGAATATTGCCCCAATCACCACATGGAGTGAAAAGCCACTTCTGATGAATGCCAGAGCACACACATTCATTATTTCAAATGCCTCATAGGGGGAAAATCAATGGGAAGGAGTCTTACTTAGTTTGTTTATTCTAGGTAAGGCAACAGAGCATTGGTAACGAGAGAGTAATGGCTGACTGGGTGTCTTTACTGATTTGTAAGCTGAAAGTAATGGCATGTGGAATCCTGCTGGATAAGGTGCCTCTCCCTGTGCTTTATTTTTTTTTTTTGTTTGTTTTTAACATCCCTTTTAACTTGGTCTGAGATTGATTGAGACATTATCTTGAACCCTGGAAGCTGTGAGCCATATTGGAATGACAAACACTTGTTGACAGTGTTGAGAAGATGGATGGAAAAACAAACTCCCACGAGGGTCACATGTTTGTTTTCCTGTTGACTCTCTAGAAGAATGTTGCGTCCATTATTTAACGCAGGGGAAGAAAAAGTTATTATCAAATTCAGTATTTTCTGAGCCTGTCTTACAAACATCTCTGGAATACATCTGTCTTTTGCATAGGATATAATTAATCAAAGTAGGACTAGGAAGTACATCACTTAGGCTGTTCTATTTCTAGCCATTTTTGTTATCTATGTATTTTGGCTCACAGAGTTCAATAGTATCATAAGTATGTATTGTCTGTTAGAAGGATTAGTAAGTGTGTATTTTGTATCTGAGCATTAACTATTTGGATAATATATAATTATAATTAATATATATTTTAATGTATTACTCGGTAATTATATATACTATATTAAAATACAACATGTTATATTTTGTAATATAAAAGGTATTATTAGATAGGCTATAACATATATAACAATATAGTTATAATATATTAAAGTTAATATTCACTGACATTAAAATGTATATAAGAAAGCACAAACATTAGAATAGGTGTCTAATAGATATATCCATTAGTATAACACGCCCTAGATTTTTATCATGTGACCATGAGGAAAAAAAAAATGATCCATTTACTACTCTGTTAAATAGAACTGTTAATTGATTCCCAAACCGATTATGAGACGAAGACTAGTATAAATACTTACTATGTTTATATCAATTATTGCCCTTCAGATACTTAAACTAGGAATACCGTTTCTACTACAGGCAAGTTATTTTGTAGGTATGATGTATGTGAAATGAAATGATTCGAGGTTGTTAGCTTTACAGTGTATTATAAATAATTTAACTGCATCTGTCTACCGAGCATCTTCTCACTTTTTTGTAATAAAATTTTCCTTTGCTATGGAGAAAATAGTACATGTGGTTTTAGTGGCTATACTGTGTCTTTGTGTCTCTCTACCAACACCCTCCGCATGCTCGCAGGATAGTTACCTCATTCCTTGGCCATGATGATTCATGGCTGTGATGGTTCTGGACTTTTCTTGGAGCTAGGCGGAAATAAACTAGTTTTTAGGGTGGCTAGGAGTGTGGAAGGCAGGGACTACCGTTGTCATTTTGCCTGCTTCATGGAAAAAGCCTGCATGCAGGAATAAACCAAGCCAATTTAAGAGATGGGAGGAGCCCGTGTCATGATGGCATCATTTGAAATTCTGAATCTTGTCCTTCCTGAAAGCAGGTACAACCCTGTTATAAGCAATAATAAAGCCCCATTTTCCTTTGAGCTAGTTTGAGTTGTGTTTCTATCACTTGCAATCCCAAGAGCCTGAGTACTATAACAGATCCCAGGATTGCCAGAGGGCAATAAATGTGGATAAATGTGCGGGAGGATATGACTGATTGGGAAGGGAGATGGTGAGGAAGTGAACCTGAAGAAAAAAAGGAAAAGTTTACGGCCAGACACAGTGACTCACACCTGTAATCGCAGCACTCTAGGAGGCTGAGGCAAGTGGATCATTTGTGGCGAAGAGTTCGAGACCAGCCTGGACAATGTGGTGAAACCCCATCTCTACCAAAAATACAAAAAATTAGCTGGGTGTGGTGCCGTGCACCTGTGGCCCCAGCTACTTGCGAGGCTGAGGTAGGAGGATCCCTTGAGCCCGGGAGGCAGAGGTTGCAGCCAGCGTGATTGTGCCACTGTACTTTAGCCTGGGCAACAGAGTAAAACCCTGTCTCAAAAAAAAAAAAAAAGAAAAAAGTTTACAATGAAAGGAGTTCTAAAAGATTGGTGGATTTTAATGACGAAAGACTGAGAGGAAAACCTCTTTTGAACATTTAACCTAGACAGAAAATAAGTTGATTTCTGAAGAAAAGGTGTTATTCCTTTCTGTGCAATATTAACGTTTGAAATGTTTAGTCTTTGTGTATTAGGATGTTGGAGGTTAAAGGAGTCAAACCCCGTTGTAGGTTTGATTTCAACTGGAAAGGGTGGAGGCCTTGGAGGTAACCTGACCATTAGAATCGATGTCCAGTCTTTCCCTCACTTCTCTTTTATCCCATTCTGTGGCCACAGACAACTAAGAGAAAGGAGGGCATGTTTTCCGGGGGTTTGGTTTGTATGGTTCCAGGGAAAGACGTTTCAGTTGGCCCAGTTTGAATCAGATAATACACTCAGTAATCACTGTGTCCAGCAGTAGTGTAAGGTACTGGATTCTTTAGCATTTGAGACCATGAACAAGAGCCTTCAACTAGAAGAAGGCAGGTGCAGTACAAGACTGGTCCCTGACAGAATTAGCTTGACCTGGACAGCTGCCCAAATTCTGTTTACTACAGCATATTACTTTCAGTGTTCTCTGAAGTAGTGAGGGCATATGAAAAAGGGGGCCAAACAGTATATTCTAAGGGTTGATATGACTGCATTTGTCTTGTTTTCAGCACAAGTTGCCAGAGTTTTTACTTCACTGCTTCAGAAGTAGTTGGAACCAACTGAAAATGATAACATTATGAAAAACTAGTTATTATAAAGCACAGGAAAAAAAATGAGTAGACTAAAGCCAGCTGTATATAGGTTCTGAAATAACTGTTGAAGTGTTTAAATTGCTCAGTGAAATATACAGTGCTTTATATTTAGGAAATGTGGTTTAAATATCTAAATCAATAGAGTAACCCTAACTGAAAGCATTATAGTAAATGCATGAAGAACAGAATCAAGTAGCATCATGAGTTCTGATCCCTTGGTGCTAGGAAGAATTGCTGGGCCCTCGCTGAAATGAACCAGGAGTCTTGGTTAGCATGGTATTTTTGCCCAGATGTTGCTTGTCCTGCAAAATTTAAGCATTCATGGGAGTCAGATGCTGCTGCCAAGTTATGGCATCCTGGAGTTCAATTGCTATTTATTTCTATCCTTCCATGGATGATGTACCAGAAACATAGAAAAGATAGTATCTATTTTCATTCATCCAGATGAAATGACACATTAGAATTCCTGAACTAAACACACACACACACACACACACACACACACACACTCGAGAACTGCCAAGATAGTTACTTAACCACAACTTTATTTGTTAAATTAGATAACACCTTACAAGCATTTAAATCACTTGATTTGTAATTGGAATCCTCTTTTATCCCATGAAATTCAATTAAAGTACATATATCAAGTCATGAGGAAAGATTATTCCAAATACTTACAGAATGTGTTTGAATATTGGGGAAGGGAAAGAATGTGAACGTTTCAGGCAGGACCTTTTAATTACATGTAATTTCAACTAATTCAGTAAAGAAGATAGACCCTAACAAGCAAATAATTTTTCGACACTTATTATATAAATTATACATCAGTTTTAAATAATATAGTGCAGTCTGCAGATATGTTTGTTTGCACTGATGGTTTATTAAATAAATTATTTATTGAGTGCCTATTTGCATGGTACTACACCGTTTCCCCTTAACATTAAGGAATTATGAATTCACATATCTCAGGAAGTCAGCCATTTAGATTGTTAGTTAAGAGGAATATATTGAAAAACTAAATACCTTTAAGCAGTGGCTCTGTTGAAAGTAAGAGAAATTTGTATCAAAGTTTGATCAGAATGTCAGAACCACTATGCAGGATATCAGGGCTGTGTATTAGTCCGTTTTCACGCTGCTGATAAACACATACCCGAGATTGGGCAATTTACAAAAGAAAGAGGTTTAATTGGACCTACAGTTCCACATGGCTGGGGAGGTCTCACAATCATGGTGGAAGGTGAAAGGCACATCTTGCATTGCAGCAGGTAAGATAGAGAATGAGAACCAAGCGAAACAGGTTTCCCCTTATCGAACCATCAGATCTTGTGAGGCATATTCACTACCACAAGAACAGTATGGAGGAAATCGCCACCATGATTCAATTCTCTCCCACCAGGTCCCTCCCACAACACATAGAAATTATGGGAGTACAATTCAAGATGAGATTTGGTTGGGGACACACAGCCAAACCATATCAGGCTGATGTAGGGGTTAGACCTTATGCATTCCTTTGAGTTAAGCAGCCTGTGAGGCTGTTGCCCCAGTATCTAGTGCTGGGCCTGACAAAAGCAGAGCCGTCTGTAAGGGAAGTAGAAGAGAGCAAGAACAACCTGGAATCTGTGAGGATGACCTAAAATCATCAGAATAAACTAGACCACATGACTGTCTCTTGCCCTTGCCACTTCTAAACATCGGACTTTGATAATGCACATGACCTACAGAAGAGCTTGTATGTTCTCCCAAGGAGCAGCGCACATACTTGGCCCAGGATAATGAGAAGCTGGAAAAGCTCGGGGATCAGCTGCAACCCAAGGATATCTGGCAGGAGCTACAGAAACTGCAGGCCCAGCACTGCTCCAGGCCAACAGTGTGAGCCAACAGATTCACAATTGTGTGTGCTCCACTGTAGTACCTGACCTTATGCCAATTTTCCAAGTGTAAGCATGGCTACTGCTTCATTTCCAACTTCCACATCTCATGTAAGCTTCTTTTGGCCAGCCCTAACCTAAAACTGTACAGAAAGGGAATTCTGGGTAATGTAGTTCTGGATTAACTAAATTGACACAGCACAGAGCCATCACGGTTCACTCTTGTCAACTTGGCAGTCAGATACATCTTTCAGCCATACTAAACTTCCAAATAAGGTGATAGCAGAATCATGTTTTATGCCAAACACAATAAAACTTTCCCTCTTACAACCAAAAAATCACTAATTTACTCCCCAAAAGAGAATACAAGTCTCTGTTCATCTTTAGGTGCCATTCATTTCTCTTCAAGCTCCTTGATATTGCATAACTTAAATAGTGAGGTGTGAGTCTAAATACTGTTAACATATTTTACATTAAATGGTAGGAGGATAGGAGAGAGGAATAAAAAGTTTCATATATACAAATACAGTTCTATCAAAATATGAAAAAAGCATTTAGAACTGTTCTAGTCCTCATTTCTGCAACTGATCACAGGGTCATTGCTGGTATTTATAACCACTTTCTTCTGATAGCCAGTCCCTATTCTCTTTGTCCTTGGCAAACACTTTGTCCTTACCCCGTAACACAACCAAAACCTGGAACTGGAGCTTTCATATACTGCTGTGGGAATGAAAAAGTGGCACAACCACTTCGTGAAATAGTTTGAGAGTTTCCTAAGTAGTTTAAATACCTCATCTATATGATATATGTGTGTTTAGCTTTGAGAGTGAAAAGCATATGTCCTTACAAAGACTTGCACACAGATATTCATAGCTGCTTTTCTGTAATAGTTAAAAACTATTAGAAATGTTCAAATATCCATTAACCAGATATCCATCCAAAAACCAAATATCCATCAGCAAGTAAAAGGATGCACAAACTGCGATACAATTGAATATTACTCAGCAATAAAAAGGAATGAACTATTGAAACCCTCCGCAAGATGGTGAATATCAAAAGTTGTTATTTGGAGTGCTAAAAATTCAGACAAAAAGAGTCCATTTTATTTACATAAAACTCTAGAAAATGCAAGTAATGTATAGGAACACAGAACAATTCAGTGGCTGCCTGAGGACAAGAAACTTGTGAATTGGGTGGAAGAGGGGGACTACAGGGAAACATAACGAAACATTTTGGGTTGATTTGAATATATTCAGTACCTTGATTGGTGGGTGTTTTGTGGGTAAATACATAAGTTGAAACTTACCAAATTAAATAGTTTAAATATGTGTAGGTTATTGCATGTCGATTATACCTTAATAAAGATATAACTGTTAAGAAAAAGAGATTGACTCTAACAATGGATAATCTGTATTTTTATTTACCAACTAGAGTGACATTGCTATGTTGTAAAATTATAAAAGATTTATTCACTTGACCTGCTACTTTTAAATTATGTAATTCTTGATGAGTGTTTGTTCTATTTGCATTATTTTGAATTCACATAAATTGCAACCACACATCTCTTCAGTGGTTCAGACAAGTGCCATGGGGATTGAAAGGAGAGAGGGATAACATTTAAGTCAGAAGTTTAGGCTTCAGTCTAGGTAGTTGAATTTGAACTTAGTGTTAAAAGATGGGTTGGGTTTGTTAAGTGAAGATTCAAGGAACATCAGTCTAATCAATGGATGCAGACATAGGCGAGAAATGAGCAGAAGTGCATGATGTGCTACAGTCCATCACTTACACTGTCTTTTCAGATCCTCATAGTAACTTCAATAGTTAGAGAAATTATTCCCATTTGCAGCTGAGGAAACTAAGGCTTCCGACATAATTTTCTCCAACTTCAGAGTCAGAAACTGGCTGAGTCTCCAACTCCCGTGGGCAGTTTGCTCTGTTCCTGAGACAGCGACGAGTGTGACCAGGGGATAAAAATAAAGTAATTGAGAAGCTTGAAAGTAGTGTGAGGGCTGGATTAGGGATAGCCTTTGAATAACTTTCTAAGAATTTGGATTTTTCAGTGTCTGTTGGAAGTGAGCAGTGTGAGGAGTCCCTTCAGTATTTTTGAGCAAGTAATTTCATTAGGCTTCTATAGTAGTGGCAATAGCAGAGTGAACCAGGAAGGGTAGGTTCGAGAAATATTATGAAGTCCAAATAATCGGGATGTGGTGATGAATTGGATATGGTTGGCCAATGCATGGAAGAAATCAGCTGATTCTAAAGATTCTGACATAGGTTATAGAGAAGTTGTATGTTTAACAAAAAAGAATCTGGAGAGGCACTTTGATTTTCATAGGAATGTGTTGAATTCAATTTGAGACACATTGAGTCTGTGATGTTAAAACACCTAAACGAAAAAAAAAAAAAAACCAGTAATCAAGTGACTTTACAAAATTGGAGCCCAGGAGAAAGTCGGGGCTGCACACGTAGTGGTTTTATTGAAAGATAGGAGAGTGAGGCCGGGCACTGTGGCTCACGCCTGTAATCACAGCACTTTGGGAGGCCGAGACGGGTGGATCACGAGGTCAGGAGATCAAGACCATCCTGGCTAACACGGTGAAACCCCGTCTCTACTAAAATACAAAAAATTAGCCGGATGTGGTGGCGGGTGCCTGTAGTCCCAGCTACTCGGGAGGCTGAGGCAGGAGAATGGCGTGAACGCGGGAGGCGGAGCTCGCAGTGAGCCGAGATTGCGCCACCGCACTCCAGCCTGGGCGATACAGTGAGACTCCATCTCAAAAAAAAAAAAAAGATTGGAGAGTGAACACAGAAGGCAAGGGTCTGCACTTTGGGTAAGGCTCATTGTGTTGGAGGGAAAGGGAAAGATTGCTTCCTCTTCATCTCCGCTGTCACAGCCCTTGTTCAGGCCCTCATCATCTCACCTGGGGCTTCTTTACAATGTTTTCTGTCAAAATCATCCTCCAAGTGGCGGTCATAGGGATCAATCCAAAATACACCTCATACACAGCAGAGTCTTGGCATATTAGCATGGCACGTGAGACTCTCCGTGACCCTTGTCTACCTCTGGAGCTTCATCACCAGCCATGCAGCAACACTCATGGTAACAGCAAATAAACTAATCTTTAGTGAGCACATTCTGTGTGCCAGGCATCATGCGTATGTACATTATCTTAATCCTTACATCACCTGACAAGTTCTATATTATATGAAGAAATTAGGTTTACCCAGGTTGCACAGCCACTATTCAATGGTAAATCTGAATTTTTTTTTGCTTGTTTTTTGAAACAGAGTCTCGCTCTGTCATCCAGGCTGGAGTGCAGTGGCGTGATCTCAACTCACTGCAAGCTCTGCCTCCCAGGAAGGTTCACGCCATTCTCCTGCCTCAGCCTCCCAAGTTGCTGGGACTACAGGTGCCCGCCACCACGTCCAACTAATTTTTTGTATTTTTAGTAGAGACGGGGTTTCACCATGTATCCAGGATGGTCTCGATCTCCTGACCTCGTGATCCGCCCCCCTCGGCCTCCCAAAGTTCTGGGATTACAGGCATGAGCCACCGTGCCCGGCCTAAATCTGAAATTTAACCCTAATTTCTCTAGGTACAAGACTGGGCTCCTAATCGGTCTGCTGTGTTGAACTTCTCCTAGGTACTCCAGCATTTCATCAAAATTCTGCCTCCTGTGCATTTGTTTGTGCTTCCTCTGTCTGGAGTGCTTGTCCCTCCTACCCTATACCCTTAACCATCTAGCCCTGCTCAGCCTTTAAGCTTCCCTTAAAGAGTACTTGAGGAAAATCGTTCTTGCCCTTTTCTGTCTCCCTACCTGGGTTCAGAGCCCATTCTCTGGACTCCCATAATCCTTTGCACAACTCTGTCCTCCTACTGCACATGTGATTATAATTAACCAGGTTCTCTTATCTCAGTCCTTCTAGTGGATTAGGGGTTGGCAGACATTTTCCACAGAGTAAGACAGTGAACATTCTATGCTTTGTGGGATATGGGTCTCTGTTGCAACTGCCCAGCTCTGCTGTTCTGTAAAAGCAGTCATAGCAATACTTAGGCAAATGGGTGTAGCTGAATTCCAATAAAACTTTGTTTATGGACCCTGAAATTTGACTTGCATATAATTTTCACATGCCACAAGTACTCTTCTTTTAACTTACTTTCCCAATTATTAAGGAGATATAAAAAGACAGTGGCTTGGTGGGTCTTAAAAACAGGTGCAGGCTGGATTTGGCCCATTAGCTCTAGTTTGCCAACACCTGCATACTGCATAGAGTAAGAACTTCTTGAAAGCAGGTTCTGAATCTAATTGACTTTTGTATCCGCATTGTATGGTGTGTAGTAAACACTAAGGAAATTGTATGGACTGAATAGTGACCTAAAGAGGAGCATTGAGAGAATGTAGAATTAGGAGAACCCCTTTTAAGTAGTGTGTTCAAGTCAAGGCAGGACTGTTTTCAAAAGGAGGGGAACATTCTAGGCATTTATCCTGTAACAATAATTGCACACATATGCAGATACATGTTTAGGGATGTTTGTCATATAGAATGATGAACAATAACCTACCTGTTCATCTCTACGGGATTGGTTTTATGGTATATCCATTAAGTGGAATATGCTGCAGTAGATAAAAACTGCAGCTGCCACAGTTTCTTCCAACAGAAACCAATTCAAAAAAGCCACCTGTAGAGTGAACACTGCCATTTCCTAATCTAGGGTCTTCTCATGCAGCCATGGCCTCAGGCAATGCAGGTGAGGCAATGCAGACTCCTGACATTTAGTTTCTTACTCTGACTACAGCCACACACACAGGAACCCAGGTGCAGCAGTGCCCAGGAAGCTCTGAAAACTCAGGCTTGGTATACAGCTCCTTTTGCAATGCATGTAAAATGCTTCACATGTATAGCCCATTCTTCGTAAAGGTTAGCCATCAAGAGAAGAATATCTTGTATTCTTACAATTATAGATAATATATGCTCTCTTAATGCTGTGGGGATAGTGGTGGTTATCATTATTGGTATGCAGTTTTCTTTTAAAGGTCTGAGAATCACAGGTAGCTGACCATTGGTTAAATGAGCTGTAACTGGATGGTCAGTATGCCCCAAGTGTGAGGGGCTAGGGCTAGTAGATACTTAATATGAATGACAGGGAATCCTCACTGTGCGTAACACTCAGAGTGTTGTGAGTGAAGTGACTATAGTAATGTGAAAGGAATGAGAAAGAAAAAAGTAAATAATCATACTGGAAAATGTCATTGTGTTTAGGAATATCAAGACATTGTAAAAAAATTAAAAGTAGATAGTCTGTAGTACAGGATACAGGGAAAGGAAACGTATGTCAAAGTTTTTTTTAAATTAAAGGGAACACAATTTACCAGATGTCCCAAACTTACAGGGATAAATTCTACATTTCTCAAATAGTTCAGAATAAATTTTCTTTCATTTTTAACCTATACTTCTTAGCAAATCATGCTAGATGACTTGTAAAAGTACAATAAAATACAATGTTACTTATTCGTCTTTTTAGCACTAGTGTTTACTTTTTTCTAACATTTATAGAATGCATATCAAGTACAACACACTCTACAAAGAGCTATGATTCATACAGACATTAGTAAGACATGATTCCTGTCACTCAAATCTAATCAGACCAGGAATTTCTGAAATCTGTTGTTTATGTTTCTCTTGAAAAAAAAATTTTGTGGTCAAATAAATTTGGGGACCACTGCCTAAAGTAAGGTTAATTAGGTTTCTTCACTTTGGGATTTCTCAGAGATTTTATTGTACTAATATGGTTTGACCATAGAGTCAGTTATTCTTCCTGGAGCAACTCCAGGGACAGTAAGGGAACATAGCTGGGGAAATACTGACTTCAGCCTTCCATTGAATTATTGTTTCATCTGTTGATTTGGTTCTAGCCCATTGAGTCAAAGATATGCTTAAATAATAACCTGATCAGCACATTTTTTGAGTATTCTGTTTTAGCAAAAAAAGAGACAAGTAAGAGACATTAATAACAAATTTAAGAACATACTGTACAGTTTGTCAAGGTTTTGGAAAATTAGTTTTGATAATCCCTTGGGCCTTGTCTTTTAATAGGTAAACAATTAAAACTGTACTTCATTATTAGGATGACCATACCAATCTATTGTCCAAGCTAGGATGCTTTCAGAATGAAAGAGGTTTCTGTTAATGATGCTGGCACCAAGATGTGAGTTAGAACTATCCTGGACAGAACAGGATGGTTACCTTCATCACAGTATATCCTCAATTTCATCTGAGATCTTAATTATGTCAGCCCTGGTTCTTGACATCAGTAGTCCATTCCCCAGGGTCAGTTGATTCTTGGTTGATTCACAGGCTTTGGGTTGTGTGAAAGATTCTGAAATTATTTACAGCGCTAATGCTTCAAATCTGAAACTATACAAGTGACCCTTGAGTGACACGGGTTTGAACTGTGTGGGTCTACTTATACATGGATTTATTTCAATCAGCGTAGACTGCAGGATGTGAAACTTGAATATAGAGAGGGGCCACCTTTTCTCATAGGCGGGTTCTGGAGGGCCTACTGTGGGAGTTGAGTGTGTGTGGATTTGGTTATCCACACATGGGGGATCCTAGAGCCAGTCTTCTGCATTTGTCAAGGGACATACCACTTGTATGTTTAACAAGTGATTTTCAAAGTGGATAAAAGTAGATATTCCTGGCACCTAGTGCAAATTGTTTTCTTTTTTAATTTTTCTTCAAGAAGTGCCAGAGTATTGATTTATACTATCAAAATTAAAATGAAGTTCACTATAGAAAAAATGTTCAGTACTAAAGCAGAAGAAAGGAACTGTTTTATAGTTAATGTTGTCTGTCTTTTTACAGTTTTTTGAGGTGCCATTTGACTCAAACATGAATAGGACAAAGAACAGACCGCTGGTTCGTGGACAGATCAGGTAAAATCATGAACACAAGTGTCTTCCACATTATAAAGCATTCATTTGCTTGTTCATCTGAGTCATTTCCCACTATTTTGCTTTGAGCTGTGAAGTGAAAATAAAATACCCACAAAGGAACAAATTGATATGGAAATGCAGTACTTTCCACCTCTAACCAAAATGTTTTATAAAGCACTTGAGATGGATGTAAGAATGGCAGGGTTTTTTTTTTATGGTAGTAAATTATGTGATAGATTTTTTTTGTTAATTCTACTTTGAGACATAGACTTTCATTTGTAGTGGCTGAAGATGAAAACATTGCATTAACGCAAATGATTTTCAGACAGATCCATCTAGGGTCTCAGCAGAAGGATGTCTGAAATCTTACTTTTTCAGATAAACTGATAATGCTGTTGTATGCCAAGTAAAGCACTGCCTCCATCACTCTCCACCAATTTCAATTAGGTAGAACTAAAAGGCATATAAATATTTTAATATCACTAATGCTTAATAATTAAACATTTTACTTCCTGGAGACCTCTAAACCGGCATTTAAAAACTTTTTTTTTAACCTAATATATATTACAAGCCTAGAAGAATAAAAAGGGCCAAATGGTTTATACTGACTGTGATAAATCACTGGATTCTGTCTTCACGTTTCTAGGCAATGCCCTCATGGAGCTTAAAATTTATTGTGGTAACACTTGTGAATCAAATGATCACACATATTTAGGTAAAACAATAAAGGAAGCAAATGTATATGCAGTCAGATTAATCTATGCAAAAATGATCTTTAATATTATCTGGTTTTAGACATTTCTCAATGAATTTATTAAAAAGGGCAATAGAACCAGATGAAAAGATGTAAGAACAAAAAACTCACATCTACTGATACTTTATTTCTTTTTTCTGAAATATAAACAAAGGTATATGCTGTGTTTGAGGTTTAGAAACTGTCAAAAGTACTTTTATTTGGGTAGATCTGTTTTAGAGGGGAAAATGCAAAGTCTGTAACCTATCTCAAGAGCTAAAAGCTGCTGTTGCCCCTGGTAATGCTTTGGAATTTCTGTTCAGTCGTTTTTCCTCAGTGAAATTATACCCTCCTTTAGAACCAGGGAAGTGTAGGAATAGGCCCAGCAAGTAGTCTTTAAGCATAATCAGATAAAGGCTCATCTTTTTTTTTTTTTTTTTTTTTGAGACGGAGTCTCACGCTGTTGCCCAGGCTGGAGTGCAGTGGCGCGATCTCGGCTCACTGCAAGCTCCGCCTCCCGGGTTCCCGCCATTCTCCTGCCTCAGCCTCCTGAGTAGCTGGGACTACAGGCGCCCGCCACCGCGCCCGGCTAATTTTTTTTTTGTATTTTTAGTAGAGACGGGGTTTCACTGTGGTCTCGATCTCCTGACCTTGTGATCCGCCCGCCTCGGCCTCCCAAAGTGCTGGGATTACAGGCCTGAGCCACCGCGCCCGGCCAAGGCTCATCATTTTAAACAGCCCATCTTTACTTTGTCCAGCCCATCTTACTTTGTGGTGGATGCACAACCTGTTAGTACTCAGGAGGGAGCACTGGGGCCTTAGCTGTTGTAATTGGCAACACTCTCCTTTTAAAGGGGGTTTGGATCATGATCCCAAAAGACACAGTCCCAAATATTGAAGTCCCAAAAGATCAAAATTCCTAAAGTCTCGAATCCCTAATGTCCAAAGTCCCGCAAATTCCAATCACAGGATAGTAAAATCATGTTAGGTGGAACTATCACTTTATTTTTATCTTTATTTAAAGCTTAAGTATGGTTTAAGGAGATGCATATGGATGCCAGGTTGACAAGGGGTGAACTTGTGGACTTCATTATAGGTGTCAACTTGACTAGATTGAAGAATACCTAGAAACCAGGGAAAGCATTATTTTGGGTGTGTCTGTGAGGGTATTTCCAGAGGAGAATAGTGTGTGAATCTGAGTAGATAGGGAAGATTTGCCCTCAATGTTGGTGGGTAACATCCGGTTGGCTGGAGGCCGGAAGAGAACAGATAAAGAGAGCGAATTGGTGTCTCTGTAAGAGCTGGGACAGACTTATCTTCCGCTGCCTTAGACATCAGAACGCCAGGCTTGCTGGCCTTTGGACTCTAGGACATATACCAGGAGCCCCCTGGGTCCTGAGGCTTTCAGCCTGAGCTGAAAAGCTCCTAGGGTCATTGACATCCTAGGGTCTTCAGTTTGCGGATGGCCTGTCGTGGGACTTCTCAGCTACCATAATTGCATGAGCCAATTCCCCTTAACAAATCCCCTCTCATATATCTATATACACATCCTATTGGTTCTGTATCCCTGTAGAACTCTGACTAATACAGATTTGCCACTGGGGAAGCCAAAGATTATTCCTTCTTATTGTATTTCTTACAGCACAATGGAAGAGATCTGTGATATTGTTCCCTCTAAAAAAGACTGTGATAAGTTAAGTGTATGAGGCTACCTAATGGTGAAAGATAAACATTTTCAAGCTAATTATTATTGGTGCTTTGAAAGCAGAAAATTGCTTAATTGCAACAGCTGGCAATAACCAGACTTTCAAATGGATAGCATATACTTAAAAAATTTGTAGACCACAACCACTTTCGGAAAACAAGTGTAGTGAGTGTTTCGAAGACCATAGAAGTGAAAATACTGGCAAAAAATACAAGAAATCTTCCCTGTCAAATTATTCTGTCATGTACAACTTCTGCCCCTTCACACATAGCACCATGTTTGCCTTCAAAAAATGCCCTTCATCAGAGAATAAAAGGAATTCAACAAGCCCAGGAACCTTCTGAACCAAAGACACTTGCTGATATTGAAGTTCCTCTAGTGTCACAAAAAACCATTAAATGGTGACCTGTTCTTGATTAGTGATTTGACTGTCAAAGAAGACAGACTTGTTATACTTACCACTCAGTCTAATGTAGAAAAATCAGCACATGCTTCACGTTGGGTAATGGATGGCACTTTCAACTATCCCCACTTTTTTTTTTTTTAATCAACTATATAGAATATGCCCCTGTTGGATCCACAAATTCTAAAAATTATTCCCTCCTTTATGTATTAATGACTGGAAAATGTGAAGCAGTTTATGAACACTTATTTGAAGATTTGGAAGACTTTGCAAAAGAAAATGGATTGTAATCAGATCCTCAAACACAGATACAGAGTTAGGTGCAATCAAGGCATCTAAAGTGAATTTCAAGATGTTACCAATAAAGTGTATTTTTTCCATTCAGCCCAATGCATTTGGCGGAAAATTCAGATGAGCGGGTTGGCTACACGATTTGGCAACACTGAAAACCGAAAACCTCACTTTAAAAATACATTATTTGCCTGCATTGGCATTCCTTCCAACTTATGACATTCCAGGAGCTTTTAATAAATTAAAGCTGCATTTGCCTGAAGAAACCAGTAAAGTTACTGACTGGTTTGGAAATAATTATGTGCATGTTAGGATAAGATGACACGAAATGGTGCTGCTCTTCGATCACCAGTATTGTTTCCACCAAATTTATGTTCTGTATATGGGTGCATATGGAATGGATTTCCTTTTACCCAAAATAACATAGAAGCATGGCATAAGACGGGAAAATTTATTTATTTATTTATTTTTCTATTTAGAGACAGAGTCTCACTCTCTTGCCCAGGCTAGAGTGCAGTGGCGTGATCTTGGCTCACTGCAACCTCCACCTCCCAGGTTCAAGTGATTCCCCTCCCTCGGCCTCCCAAGTAGTTGGGACTACAGGTGTGTGCCACCACACCTGGCTGATTTTTTGCTATTTTTGTAGAGACGGGGTTTTGCCATGTTGGCCAGGCTGTTCTTGAACTCCTGACCTCAAGTGATCCTCCTGGCTTGGCCTCCCAAAGTGCTGGGATTACAGGCATGAGCTACCGTGCCCAGCCGGGAAAATTTAATAAGGCATGCTCATGTCAGTTTATATCAAATCATAGAAGAGTTTCAAAAAGATCAGAACCACATTGAAAATGAATGTGAATGTATTCTCCAAGGAGAGCCGTGTCTTAAAAGAAAAAAAGCAGCTATTCATCGTGATGCAAGAAATCAAGATATGGGTAATGATTATGAAAGTCGGCCTGCTCTAATGGACTGTCTCTGTTCAATTGCTCATAATCTATCCCTGTAATACTCTTTCATTTGTCTAATTTTCTTTTTTAGTTTTTTTCTTTCTCTTCAGTTTTATTCACCATTTTAAATTGTCGGCATTGTTTTTACAATTCACTATGCTATGTATTTCATCTTCACATCATTTCCAATTCCGGAGGTGTAGATTGTGTAAGGCCTTTTAGAGTTCTAATTCAATTTGTGCGTTTTTTGCAAACCTGACTCCACAAAGTGCATTATCACAAATTTGACTTTGTGTATTAGCATTGTGCATGGATGTAAAAACACTGACAGTTCCTCAACAAATGGAAAGATGTCCTTTTTATCCATCTGTGTTTGTGAAAGATAGAAGTTCTCAAGATCTTGGCTCTGGGGACTGCGTATGTGGTGATGGTGACCCATCATGGTTTTTGAGCAGTCTTGTGAAAAGACTTAGGTTGTTTGTCATGGCATTTCAGAGGAACACAGTTTTACCGCTGGCTGCACACCATCACCATTCATAGTGATACGGATTTATACATTTCCTTTGTTTGACCTCTTTCTTTATGAATAAGGTTTGTCTGCTTTTAACTGTTATGCCCATGTGACTGTCATTAGTATACCAGAGTGTTTATGCTTGCACAAATGAATATGTTATTATTGCCTATTTTATTGTGTAAAGTGGCTTATAAAGTGTTCTATCATGTTTTTGTATGTTTCTCAAATTCCCTTTCAAAAATGTACAGATATCTTTTAAAGAATTTTTAAATTATTTTTTCCAGAATTATATTTTCAGGATTTTGATCTTTTGGGATTTTAGACTTTAAGGATTTTGATTTTTCAAGATTTCAACATTTGGGATTATGGCGTTCTGTTGAGGAAAATAAACAACGGGTTTCTAAAGCGTCCCTTTGTGCAAGCCATAGACAAAATGGCAAAGAATAGATCCCAGTGAGAACCATTTAGAGTATGTGGCCTTGAAGCAAGTGAGGAACAAGAAGCCATTGGCCAGACATTATAGCCCAAAGATGTATCTCTAGCTATTCAGCTAGATCCAGAGATTAAATTGAGTCAGTGAAAGAAAGAAGAGAAGGTGTCATTGTTACGTGTATATCAGGTGATTAGGATCAAAGAGATCACGTAGGGAAAGTGTTCTCCCACATAGCATGATTGTAAACTGGGCTGAAGGTCAAATGGGTTTGCCCAGGACAGTCCTGGTTTGCCCCCACAGAATTATTGATAACGTCCTGTTTCCCTTTCAACAATGCCCAGTTTGGATGATAACAATAATGCCACACTGTACAGAGGGAAATATGATTCTGATGCTCACAGAATTTCCTTATTTCTGAGGCTGTTTCATGCAAATTGGCATTGCTTATTTTGCTTAGAAGAGAAAAACATATAAATGTAAAGTATAATGTATCTAAATTATTATAGTTTCCAGGTATGCAGGCATACCTGATTTTATTGCACTTTGCTTTATTATGCTTCACAGATACTACATTTTTTACAAATTGAAGGTCTGTGGCAAGCCTGCAGCAGACAAGTCTGTTGGTGCCATTTTTCCAGCAGCACATGGTCACTTTGTGTCTCTGTGTCACACTTTCATAATTCATAAAATATTTCAAGCTTTTTGTTATTATTATATCTGGCATGGTGATCTGTGATCAGTGGTGTTTGATGTTACTATTGTAATTGTTTTGGGACACCACCAACTGTGCCTATAGAAGACAGCAAACTTAATCGATAAGTGGTTGTGTGTGTTTTGACTGCTTCACCAACTGGCAGTTTCCCCATCTCTCCCCTGCTCCTTGGACCTCCTTCTTCCCTGAGAACCAACAATATTGAAATTAGCCCAATTAATAACCCTACAATAGCCTTGTGTGTAGAAGTGAAAGGAAAAATTGCATGTCTCTCACTTTAAGTCAAAAGCTAGAAACGATTAAGCTTAATGAGGAAGGTGGCATGTTGAAAGCTGAGATAGGCTGAAGGCTAGGCGTCTGGCCCCAAACAGCCAAGTTGTGAATGTAAAGGACAAGTTATTGGAGGAAATTAAAAGTGCTACTTCAGTGAATACACAAATGATAAGAAAGTGAAATAGTCTTATTGCTGATATGAAGAATGTTTTAGTGATCTGGCTAGATCTAAGCAGCCACAGCATTACCTCACACGAAAGCCTAATCCAAAGCAAGGCCCTAACTCTCTTCAGTTTTATGAAGGCCGAGAGAGGTGAGGAAACTGCAGAAGAAGCGTTTGAAACTGGCAGGGATTGGTTCATGAGGTTTAAGAAAATAAGCCATCTTCAAAACAAAAAGTACAAGGTGAAGCAGCAAGTGCTAATGGAGAAGCTGCAGCAAGTTATCCAGAATATCTAGCTATAAGTTCATTGATGAACGTGGCCAAACTAAACAATAGAGTTTTCATATCAACAAAACAACCCTCTATTGGAAGAAGATGCCATCTAGGACTTCGATAGCTAGAGGGGAGTAGTGAATGCCTGGCTTCAAAACTTCAAAGGATAGGCTAACTCTCTCATTAGAGGCTAAGGCTGATGCTATCTTTAGGTTGAAGCCAGTGC
This sequence comes from Macaca nemestrina, assembly GCF_043159975.1. NCBI lineage: Eukaryota > Metazoa > Chordata > Mammalia > Primates > Cercopithecidae > Macaca > Macaca nemestrina. The sequence goes on from NC_092141.1 coordinate 14,394,144, forward strand.
TCATTTACCATTCCAAAAATCCTAAGACTCTTAAGAGTTACACTAAATCTACTCTGCCTGTACTCTATAAATGGAAAAACAAAGCCTGGATACCAGTACATCTGTTTACAACATGGTTTACTGAATATTTTGAAACCTATTGCTCAGAGGAAAAGATTGCCTGTAAAGTATTACTGCTTATTGACAATGCACCTGGTCACCCAAGAGCTCTGATGGAGATATACAAGGAAACTAATGTTTTCATGCCTGCCAACATAACATCCATTCTGCAGCCCTGGATCAAAGAGTCATTTCGACTTTTTTTTTTTTTTTTTTTTTTTGAGACAGTCTCCCTCTGTCACTCAGGCTGGAGTACAGTGGTGCAATCTCTACTCACTACAACCTCCACCTCCTGGGTTCAAGCGATTCTCCTGCCTCAGCCTCTTGAGTAGCTGGGATTACAGGCATGCGCCACCACTCCTGGCTAATTTGTGTGGGTGTGTCTGTATTTTTAGTAGAGATGGGGTTTCACCGTTTCGGTCAGGCTGGTCTCGAACTCTGGACCTTGTGATCTGCCCGCCTCAGCCTCCCAAAGTGCTGGGATTACAACCATGATTGACTTTTTAGTTTTATTTAAGAAATACATTTTGTAAGGCTGTTCCCATAGATCGTGATTCCTCCGTTGGATCTGGGCAAAGCAAATTGAAAACTGTCTGGAAAGGATTCACCATTCTACATGCCACGAAAAACATTCATGATTCAGGGAGGAGGTTAAAATGTCAACATTAACAGGGGTTTGAAAAAAGTTGCTTCCAACTCTAATGTATGACATTGGGGAGTTTAATACTTCAGTGGAGGCAGATATGAAAGAAATAGCAAGAGAATGAGAATTAGAAGTAGACCCTAAAGATGTGACTGGATTGCTGCAATCTCATGATAAAACTTGAACACATGAAGAATTGCTTCTTATGGATGAGTAAAGAAAGTGGTTTCTTGAGACCTAATGTATTTCTGACGAAGATGCTGTGAACATTGTTGAAATGAAAACAAAGGATTTAAAATTTTATATTAACTTGATAGATAAAGCAGTGTCAGAGTTTGAGAGGACTAATTCCAATTTTGAAAGAAGTTCTACTGTGGGTAAATTGCTATCAAATAGCATTGCATTCTGTAGAAAAATCTTTCATGAAACGGAGAGTCAATCAGTTGGGCAGTGTATTAGTTCATTTTCACACTGATACAAAGAACTACTGAGACTGGGTCATTTATAAAGAAAAGAGATTTAATTGACTCACAATTCCACATGGCTGGGGAGGCCTCAGGAAATTTACAGTCATAGTAGAAGGTGAAGCAGAAGCAAGCACCTTCCTACATGGTAGCAGGAGACAGAAAGGCAAAGGGAGAACTGCCACAAACTTTTAAACCATCAGATCTTGTGAGAACTCCCTATCATGAGAACAGCATAGGGGAAACCACACCCATGATCCAACCACCACCTCCCAGCAGGTCCCTCCCTCGACATGTGAGAATTACAATTTGAGATGAGATTTGGCAGGGACACAGAGCCAAACCGTATCATTCCGCCCCTGGCTCCTCCCAAATCTCATGTCCTTCTCACATTTCAATACACAATCATGCCTTCCCAACAGTCCCTCAAAGTCTTAACTCATTCCAGCATTAACTCAAAAGTCCAAGTCCAAAGTCCCATCTGAGACAAGGGAAATCCCTTTCACCTATGAGCCTATAAAATCAAAAACAAGTTAGTTACCCACAAGATACAATGAGGGCACAGGCATTGGCTAAACGCTCCCATTCCAAGTGGGAGAAATTGGCCAAAACAAAGGGGCTGCAGGCCCCATGCATGTCCGAAACCCAAAAGGACAATCATTAAATCTTGAAGCTCCAAAATAATCTCCTTTGACTCCATGTCTCACATCCAGGGCACACTGTTGCAAGAGTTGGGCTCCCAAGGCCTTGGGCAGTTCTGCTTCTGTGGCTTTTCAGGGTACAGCCCTCATGACTGCTTTCACGGGCTACCCTTGAGTGTCTGTGGCTTTTCCAGGCACATGGTGCAGGCTGTCAGTGGATCTACCATTCTGAGGTCTGGAGGATAGTAGCTGTCTTCTCACAGCTCCACTAGGCAGTGCTCCAGTGAGGACTCTGTATAAAGGCTCTGCCCTGGCAGAGGTTCTCCATGAGGGCTCAGCCCTTGCATGCAGCAGACTTCTGCCTGGACATCCAGGCATTTCCATACTCTGAAATCTAGGCAGAGGCTCCCGAAGCCCAGCTGTTGTCTTCTGTGCACCTGCAGGCCCAACACCATGTGGAAGCAACCAAGGCTTGGGGCTTGCACCTTCTGAAGGCATAGCTTGAGCTGTACCTTGGCTCTTTCTAGCCACAGCTAGAGCTGGAACGGCTGGGACACAGGGCTGTACAGAAGCTGTACAGAGCAGCAGGGCCCTGGCCTCAGCCCATGAAGCCATTTTTCACTCCTATGCCTCTGGGCCTGTGATGGGAGGGGCTGCAGCAAAGATCTCTGGAATACTCTGGAGAGATTTTTCCCATTCTCTTGGCAATTAACATTCTGCTCTTCATTCTTATGCAAATTTCTACAGGCAGCTTGAATTTCTCTGCAGAAAATGAGTTTTTCTTTTCTACCACATGGTCAGACTGTAAATCTTTCAAACTTTTACATTCTGCCTACCTTTTAAACGTAAGTTCTAACTTCAGACCATCTATTTGTGAATGCATATGACTGTACACCTTCAGAAAAAATCAGGTCACCTCTTGAATGCTTTGCTGCTTAGAAATTTCTTCTGCCAGGTATCCTAAATCATCTCTCTCAAGTTCAAAGTTCCACAGATCTCTAGGACAGGGGCATAATATCTCTTTGCTAAAGCATAGCAAGAGTGACCTTTACTCCAATTCCCAATAATTTCCTTGTCACCATCTGAGACCACCTTAGCCTGGATTTCATTGTCCATATCACTGTCAGCATTTTGGTTAAAACCATTCAACAAGTCTCCAGGAAGTTCCAAACATTCCCACATCTTCCTGTCTTTTTCTGAGCCCTTCAAACTTTTCCAACCTCTGCCCACTACCCAGCTCCAAAGTCGCTTCCACATTTTCAGGTATCTTCATAACAGCACCCCACTCCTGGTACCAATTTTCTGTATTAGTCCATTTTCACACTGCTATAAAGAACTACCTGAGACTGGGTCGTTTATAAAGAAAAGACATTTAATTGACTCACAGTTCCACATGGCTGGGGAGGCCATATGGACAAACAAACTGACTTGTTTGAACATTTCTGGCAAATCGTTCTGGCTATAATGATTGTTGTAATGAGGGAGTTAGACTTAGAGCCTCCTTTTATTCCCTGGCAAAGAACACACCTTTGAGTTCATATGTCACATATTAGGGACTCACATTGAAGAGTGAATCCTTTGGTTTGGATGTGGTTTGTTTGTCCTCACCAAAACTTGTGTTGAAAGTTGATCCCTGATGTGTTGGTGTTGGGAGGTAGGGCCTAGTGGGAGGTGTTTGGGTTATGGGATCAGATTCTTCATGAATGGCTTGGTGCTGTTGTCATGGTGAATCCGTTTTTGCTCTCAGGAGACTGGATTAGTTCTCATAGGAATGGATTAGTCTCTGAGAGAGTGGGTTGCCATAAAGCAGGATGCCCTCAGGTTTTCCCATTTGTACATGTCTGCTTCCCTGTTGACCTTCTTTGCTGTATTTTGATGCTGTGTGAAAGCTCTCACCAGAAGCCAGAGCCATGCCCTTGAACTTCACAGCCTACAGAACAGTGAGCTAAGTAACTTCTTTTTTTTTTATAAATTACCCAGTCTCAGGTATTGTTTTATAGCAACATGAAATGGACTAATATAGTGAGTAAACCCACTTTACAAGTTGAGTCTGCAAACTCAGTCATGCAATTAAGGAAAATGTCGGAGAAGTTTAACCTCTTAATAGAAAGATTAAATATTATCCAGTTTTAACTTGGTGACTGGAAAAAGCCAATTAGCAATTTTACAAATTTTTATGTAATAAATAACATGTGAGTCTTCAGGCATTCTTCATATGATGATCATGGTCTAATGAAAAGTGTTACTTAACTGACTCTAAGCATGACAAGTCATTTAATTAATCTCTCCACATTACTGGTTCCTCATGTGTAAAGAACAATCATAATTGCTAACCTAGGCCAGGTGCATGGTTCACACCTGTAATTTCAACACTTTGGGAGGCAAAGGTGGGCAGACCACTTGAGGCCAGGAGTTTGAGACCAACCTGAGCAACATAGTGGGACCTTGTTTTTACAAAAAAAAAAAAAAAAATTAAAATTAGCTGTACATGGTGGCACGCTCCTGTCATCACAGCTACTTGGAGACTGAGGCGGGAGAATTGCTTGAGCTCTGGATTTGGAGGTTCCAGTGAGCTATGATTGCACCACTGCACTCCAGCCTGGGGAACAGAATGAGACCCTGTCTCAGGGAAAAGAAAAATCCTAACCTGTTCATCTCATAACATTATTATGGATATAATAATAAGATCACTAAAATCATGTAAATAAAAGTACGTTGTTAGGGAAGAGGTTTAAAGCTGTAGAGAAATGTTGAGTTGTTTACAGAATTTGAATGTCTTTTTAAAATTTGCTTTAAAATATACTTGTCAGCTAATAACATAAAAAAGAAATTCAAGTTATTTTCAAAGGATGGGGAGGAGTAAGCAAAAACACTTGCTGAATAAGTGAACTCAGAGTGAAAACTGTGTGTTTCCATTATGATTAAGTTGGTAGGCAAAAACACTCAGTGGAAAGTAGAGTGGCGGGTTATTGAAACTTTCCCTCATACTATCATCATCAGAACACTTTTGTGGAGAGTGTTGTCTATGTAGAAAAGGGTGCTAGTTCCTAAGGTTGCAGAGAGGTGAATAACATGGTCTTCATTCTCTTGCAATCACGTCAAGGAGATGGCAACACACGTGCATTAAAAGGACACTAAGTGTTGTCAAAGGTACATTTCACTCAACAAATGTGTTTTTTTAATGCACACGCCAGCCGGGCATGGTGCTCGACCCTAGAGGCGCAGTGGTGATGAAGACACACTTCTGTGTCTCGTGGGATTCTGAGTCATGAAGCATCTCATGTGTGTAACGTGCTAAATACCACAGACAGGCCCACTGTGACGTGGGAGCACAAAGAGGAGTATCTGCCTCAAACTGAGGAGGACAAGGATTACTTCTCAGGGAATGAGTCTTGAAGCTGAGAACCAGAGGATGAGTAAGAAATAAGCCATTCTGCCTGTTCCCTGCTGAGCTCTTGTTTCTGTTCCTTCCTCCTCCACCTACTCTAGTTTGGTGGTCCTTAACCTCCTCCTCATCTCACTTCCCTGCATTTACTACACTCCACACTGTCTGTACCTCCAGCCCAGATTGCTTTTCTGAGCCTAGTTCCTTTGAAAATCTATTGGGCTGCCCCTGCAGGCAGCTCACATTTGTATGTTTTACCCCAATTCACTTTCATTCCCAAATCTTTTTCCTTAATACCTTAATTTATGTTCCAAAGTCAGGCACCTATAAAGCCATCCTAGACACTCTTTTTGTTATCCCCTTCATCTGATTACTCAACAAATTGTGTCTTTTCAACCCCCTGGTTTACCCTGGAATCTATGCCCTCTCACCTCAGTGCTTTAGCTTCAGACCATCATCAGTTTTGCGTGGGTTATTACAGCACATCCCAGCTGATTTCTCTGCCTTCTTCCTAACCCTCCTTCCATCTGTCTTCCACTCAGCTGGCAGATAGGTCTCCCGTAAGTGATCAATCACTCTTTCACCAAACATATTCAAGACAAAACACGTATCTTTGCTGTGGTGAAAAGTACTGCAATAAACATGAGTACAGGTATCTTTTTGATTTATATTGATTTCTTTCCTTTTGGGTAGATAGTAGTGGGATTGCTGGATCAAATGGTAGTTCTGTTTTTAGTTCTTTGGGAGATCGCCATACTCTTTTCCATAGAGGCTATACTAATTTACATGCCCATCAACAGTGTGTAAGAGTTCCCTTTTCTCTGCATCCTCATCAACATCTTCATTTTTTGTCTTTTTATAATAACAATAGCTATTCTGACTGAGGTAAAATGATATCTCTTTGTGGTTTTAATTTGCATTACTCTGATGATTAGTGATGTTGAGCATTTTCTTGTATACGTTTTGGCTATTCGTATGTTTTCTTTTTTTCTTTTTCTTTTTTTTTTTCTTTTGAGACAGGTCCTGCTCTGTTACCCAGGCTGGAGTGCAGTGGCAGGACTATGGCTCACTGCACCCTCAACCTCCGGAACTCGTGATCCTCCCACCTCAGCCTCCCAAGTAGCTGGAATTACAGGTGCCAGTCGCTGGGCCTAGGTAATTTTTTTTACTTTCTGTGGCTGGTCTCGAACTCCTGGGCTCAAACGTTTCTCCTCCCTCAGCCTCCTGAAGTGCTGGGATTACAAGTGCAAGCCAGCACACCCAGCTAATTTTTTTTTTAATTTTTTGTAGACACAGGGTCTCACTATGTCACCCAGGCTGGTCTCAAACTCCTGGCCTCAAGTGATCTTTCCATCTTGGCCTCCCAAAATGCTGGGATTACAGGCATGAGCCACCATGTATGGCTTCTTTCAAAAAATGTCATGTCATTTGCCCACATTTCCATGGCATTATTTGTTTGTTTGTTTTTACTATTGAGCTGTTTGAATTCCTTGTACATTCTGGGTATTAACACTGTCGCATGAACAGTTGTAGGCACCATTGTCAATACTGTATTACAGAGGTGAACAAAACAGACAAAATTCTTGCTGTCGTGGAGCTTGCATGCTAGCCATTATATGTGGCAGGTAGCTAATGCTTAATAATGGATGGATGGACAGGTGGATGGATGATAGAGAAAGAAATGACCTCCCAGGTGGGAGAAATACAGAAGTAAAGATACCAAAGAAGGAATACATAGCTTCTGCTGTCAAGGCGATGAGAAGGTTATTAGGACAGGAGTGGAGAATGAGGAAAGAGACAAAATGAACATCAAGATAGAGAGTCAGGCTGTAGACCTTGACAGAAATATAGGTTTTGGATAGGTAGAGAATGAAGCAAAGACCATATCAGGCAAGATGAACATGGTGAGCAAAGGTGCAAAGACGGGAGTGCAAAATATATGTGTAAGGATAAAAACAGGCAACCCGGCCAGCGGTGGAGGGAAGAATGTGTATAGGAGAATTGTGAGGAAGTTAAACTGGGAAGAGGTTAAGGAAAATGTATGGACCAGACTACACTGTGAGGGCTGTTCTGTGGGAATTGGACCTTGGTCCATGTTGTTCTGGAGCTCCTAACTAGTACATAGTAAGGCAAGAGAGAGAAAGAAAAGGCACATACATTGGAAAGAAATGAAATTCTTTTCACAATGTGATTGTTTACATGGAAAATTCAAAGGAATCTACAGAAAAGCTACCAGCAGTAATTAGTAAATCTAGCACGGGTAAAGGATACAAGGTCAGTATACCAAAATCACCTGTGGGATTCCACTTCCAGCATGGCAACATGGGCTGCTCCCCAGTGAAACTGGGCTCGGCAAAGGACTCTTCGATAAAGCACAAAAGCCACAAACCACGCAAGAAACGTAGATAAACTGTACTTCATCAAAATTAAAAACTTCTGCTCTTCAGAAGACACTTAAAATGAAAATATAAGCCACAGAGTAGGAGATGACATTTGTAAAACACAGACATGGTAAAGAACTCATGTCCAGAATACAGAAAGAAGTCTTAAACTCATTAAGAAAACCATCTTAAAAGTAGACAAAAGGGGCTGGGCACAGTGACTCACACCTGTAATCCTAGCCCTTTAGGAGGCCAAAGCAGGAGGATTGCTTGAGCCCAGGAGTTTGAGACCAGTCTGTGCAATATAGTGAGACCTCATCTTTACAAAATTTTTTTTAAAAATTAGACAGGTATGGTGGCATGTGCCTGTAGTCCCAACTACTTGGGAGGCTGAGGAGGGAGGATCACTCGAGCCCAGGAAGCAGACATTGCAGTCAGCTAAGATCACACTGGTGCACTCTAGTCTGGGTGACGGAGCAAGACCTTGTCTCAAAAAAAAAAAAAAAAAAAAAAAAAAAGTGCGTAAAAGATTTAAATAGGCCCTACTCCAAAGATGAAATACAGATGTTAAATAAGCAAAAGATTTTCAGCGTCAGTAATCATTAGGGGAAATGCAAATTAAAAACACAATGAGATACCACTACACACCGATTAGCATAATTAACATTTATTAAAAGCAACAATACAGTGCTGACAAGGGTGTGGAATACCTGAGGCTCTCATATATTGCTAGTGTGAATGCAGAATGGTACAATCCATTCGGAGAACAGTTTGGCAGATTTCAATAAATTTAAACAAAATTTACCATACAATCCCACTCCTGTGTATGTGTGGACACATGTCCATACAAAGATCTGTACATGAATATTAGCTTAAATATCCCTAAAGACAACCTAAACATCCCTCAGCTGGTGAATGGATGAACAAATTACGGCTGAAATACTACTTAGAAATAAAAAGGAACAAACCACTGGTACATGCAGTGACACGGGTGTGTTTCAGAAGCACTCTGTTAAGTGAAAGAAGACAGAGACAAAAGACGACGTGCCGTATGATGCTATTTATGTGACATTTCAGAAAGCCAAAACTAGGCACAGAAGTAAGGTCAGTGGTTACCAGGAACTGGGGGGTGACAGGAGGGAACTGGCTACAGAGGGGCATAAGAAACTGTTTGAAAAGATAAATTTATATGCTCTATATCTTGATTGTGGTAGTGGTTACGCTGTGTTTACCTTTTTTTTTTTTTTTTAACTCAGAACTAACGGTACACTTGAAATTGATAAATTTGTATATGAAAAATTAGAGTCTGTTTTAGACTAGATTTTCAGAGCACTTGGTTTTTCCTTGGGGAATAGAATGCTATAGTTTGTAGAACATAAGATTTTGGGGTCCGACTGCCTGGAATCAAAGCCTAGCTCCTCTGCCTGCTTCACCATGCAACCCTGACCATATTACTTAACTTCTCTGAGGCTCTATTTCCTCACCTATAAAATGAGGATCGTGCCTTCCACCTCACAGAGTTATGTGAGAAAACGACTGTTCTCATAAAGCCATCAGTAAATGATACTGTTGTCCTCATTGTTACTACTTTTTTCAGAACTGTGTCCTAAGCATCTCTGGATGTAATGCTCTGTGCTAAATGCTGGAATATGACCAGCGTGACCTGATCCCTGCCTTCATTCCAGTCCAGTGGGGAAGGTAGAACATCAGCCAGTGAACAGATGAGCTCTAAAACATCATTCTAGGTGGGCATCAATGGTACCAAGGAAAGAGACAGAATGATAATACAGAACAACTGGGAGAGAGCACTCCAGAGCAGGAAGGCACTGGGAGGGAGTGGATTGGAGTTGAGACCTGAAGGAGAGTGATGCGGAGATCTGGGGGAACACACGGTGGCTAGAGTGGGCTTGTACCTGACACTATAAATAGAAAGGCCAGTGTGGTGAGAACATAATGAACAAGGGGCAGGGTGGCACAAGATGAAGTCAGAAGGGCTGGAACGCCGTGCGCAGTGGGAGAAGCCAGAAGTGAGTTGTACAAAGGGGGCTGGTGTGACCAGATTTAGGTTAAAAGAACCCTTTAGCTGCCTGGGTAAAATAGACCATAGAATCCCAGGAGAGAGACTTGGGACAGCTCCCGGCATGACTTGATGATAGCTTGGACCAGGGTGGTCACAGCAGAAGTTCTGCTGTTACTCAGCTCAGAATTCAGGCTGGCTACCATTGCCTATCTTCTCTGAAATGTTCCCATCTCTATTACCTATGTGTATCTTCACCTTTATTACAGTGCTATAGCTCTGTCTACCTGTAATTCATTACAAGGGAAAGGAGCAAAGGAGACACTAGAACATAATCCCAGAGAAGGTGCCACTGCTTTGTTCACTCAAATCCTCATAGCCATCACCAACAGAAATACATTTCTGTTTAGCCAGGCTGCCGATGCTTGTGCTGTGAAGACAGAACAGCGTAAACCCCGCAGGGAAACTGAACGCCATAGAATTCTCCACCTCTCCTCTACTGAGAGTCTTCTTAAAGGCAGAATGGTTTGAATGCCCAGCCATCTAAATATAGTCTTTTCTTTGTTCCTTCTTTTAATTTAACTCAAATCCTAGTGAGCACAGTCATTATTTTCCAGAATTGCACATACATAACCTTCTGTGTACTTTATGGATGAGTTCAGGGGATTTTAAAGGATAATTTTGAATATAATATAGTTTCACCTTAGGGCTGACCTAAATAAACGGAATAAACTGCAGCTCTACTGTTTCAAGAAACTGAAAATGCATCTGGTCCTATTACAGCTTTGAGTGCCCGTCTTGGTGCTGCTTGCCTGTTTGTTACTGGGCTCCCTTTTGTCTATGTTGTTTCAAACGATGGAGAAAGTGACCTTGAATATATTTAATAAACAAGGAACAGTAAGATAATTGACTGTTTTTGAAATAGTTACAGTAAAAACCCTTTACGTTTTAAGCAACATAGAAATTTTCTATAAATTTTTTTTTTTTTTTGCAAATCAAAGGGGAAAATGTTTATAGCTAAAATACCATTAAAATACCATTTAATGAGAATAAAATCAATGCAATGACATTATCATTTGTTTCATCTTCCCAAGGAGAATAGAGAGGACAGTAGTTAAGTTTTAGTTATGTTGATTGCTTATGTAAAATGCTGATTCCTGCCAGCAGTCGCCAGGTGTCTCTCACACTGCTGGGAGAGGAATGTCTTGTCTTCTTCATCTGGTCGCCCACGTCACAGTTCTAGGGGCTTCTGGCACTGGCGCAGGGCAGAGCTGTGCTTCCTTGAGAGGGTGCCAGGCATTTACTTTGGTTGCTTCATTCTAGTCTGGGAGCAGACACAAAAGGGAAAAGAAAGAAAATACCATTTCCATATATCTGAGGTATCACTTATAATTTAAAAAAAAAAAAAAATGGTTGTCTTATCATGTTCGGGAAAATTCTGGTCTTCCTGTTTTCCTTCTATTTAAATTCATCCAAAAACTTCCAGGGACACAATTTTGACCATCCGTTCCAGAAAAGACTGTGGCCTTACAATAATTGCAAGTGGTTAATAGAAACATCCTTTTGCAGCTTCTATTTACCAAATGTAGTTCCTGTAGAAACACTTGACCCCGTGGCTTTCTGCTTTTTATGTCAGCTCTGGGGCCTTTATGATAGAATTATTTATCAGAGTCTTTAATGGCTCGGGGCCACCTGATGAACTTGAGTACGCTGTACATCACATCACTTAGGAAGCTTCCCAGATGCTCATGGGTAAATCTAGAGTCATGGTGCATTTGGCTAAAGAGCTGCACATGAGGAAGTCTGGAGAGAACTGCTCCAGAGGGGTCACAATGGAGCTGTCTTAACCTCTGCTGTCACCTTCTCACCACAGAGTTTATCCCTGTTAACTTGGAGCCACACAACTGCATCTGTTCCCCTTAGGCTGTGTCAGCACAGCCACCTCACAGCCTCAGGGACCCATGGCTTCCATTCTGGATACCCACACTGGTAAGTGGGACTTGGCAGAGGCAAAATCAAGTAGTTTGTTTCTGACACTTCTGAGCCCGTTTCTTCGCCACTTTTATATCGTCACTAGTAACTCCCTTCCCTGTACCTCTTACATGTCACACAGGCAGCCGGTGTCCTTGAACGCCTTCCACTTAACAAAGCTCCATATCTGCTTGCAACACTGGCCCTAATAGGATAAATGGATTTAGTAGTTTTAGAGTGGCCAAGAGGAGGGGACGGCAGAAGAGACAAGTGGTTAAAAGTGAATGTTCTCAATATTTCTTCTAAAATATACCTCAGTTCTTCTCAGGAGGATATAAAACCAAGTGTTTTGCCCCAGCAGATTATATAGCTGCACAGTCTAACACCTATTTTGGAATGTTTCTGGGGGTCCTTGGGACCCCTTTTCTATCTTATGGTCTTCCGTGCTGTAAGACCTGGAGACCAGCTGGCCTGAATGGAGGTTGTGGGGCCTGAGGGCTCTCCCAGCACCTCTGCCAGCCCTGCTGCCTCATTGGTTCCTTCTCTTCCGACTTCATATTTGACAGGTTGTCCTGTCTTAGACAAAAATCTATTAAATTTGCCGCTCCATCCAGTTACTCTTCTGTTTACCTTCTTTGTAGCCAGACTTCTGGAAAGAGTGGCCTGCTCACCAGTTCACTAGTTACAGTTCAGCTTCCAGCCTTACTATTCATCTCTGCTTTTCTCTGTACTTTCACTGCATTTTTCTCTCTGTGTGTGGGCCCTTCCAATCCTGATCACTCTTCACTTAAATGGACTCATATCAAAATGGCAACCTCAGCCTTAACCCTTAGGTCCTCCAGCTGAGTTCCCTATCCCAACTCCAAATCTTTATGAGAGAAAATTTGATGGCTCCAGCGTGGGCCTGATAGTTCCTCCCTGGGCCATTTCCCTGGGACAAAGGAAAGGGTTATGAGGACAATTAAGCATTAGGGATGGGAATGGGAGGACAAAAGTACCTAAGGCAAAGGGAGGGATCCAGGGCAGCTTCCACAGCACTTGGCCAGATGTGTATCTCAAGCTATGATTCTGCTTTGTAACTTTCTAGCTGTAATCCACCTCCCCAACTTTCAACACACACGTTACGTCAAATTATTTCTGTGTGTTATAATTAAAGCCAAAAAGATTCTTAATATTTACCAAGTCTTATATTTTGCTTCAGAGATGTGTTTCCTAGTTCCATTAAAATTGGAGTTTCTGTTCACGTTCTCCTTGTTTTCAGAGAAGACAGAGAGATAGACACCTTTAATCTACCATCTCTTATCAAACCTGAGGTCCTTGAGACTTACATTTTTAAGGTATCTTACACATTTTTTTAGTGATATCCTTTTTGCTGGTCTATCCTAATTTAATCTTTCTTAAGGTTGTCAAGACCTACTGTTTCTTTTAAATATTTTGGAATCATATAATTATTTTCTTCAATTCATCAAGAATGTATTGATCACCTGTAATGTACAAGCACTGTCAGTTTTATTTTTATAATGCTCAAAGCTTTATAATCTGGGTGAAAAACCTAGCCACATGTATAAAATGCTTAACAGACAGCATAAGGCAGCCCAGAAATATGTGTTGAATGAAATGAATAGAACGGTACAAACAAGAATTTCTCTGGAAAGTCAGACAAAGAAGAAGGACAGAGTGGACAGTGAAAGCTTCCTGCAGGCGGAGCCAGGACCGGGCCTTTCTTCTTGTTATTTCAGAGACATCTGTATTTTGATTATGTCTCTTTTGAATTATCTGTTTTCCAGCTTGGTGACGCTGACAGGGAAATAATACATGTCAGCATTAGTTTTTCCAACTTAATGGGTCAGATGAGAGTGATCCATAACATGTAAGCTTTAGGTGTGGGCTGTAAGCAGGAGAGATTGCATGATAAGAGCAGAGCAAAGGGTTATTTAGAGAGGATAAATTAAAACCCTTGGAATCGGGGTCAGTCAATACCTGGTTTTGAAATGAATGATGAAAATGGAGTTTTAGAAATGAAATGAATGGATTGTTTAGTTGGCATTATTAACTTAAAGAACAGGGTTTAGCTTAAGTATTATAGGGCTTTCCAGGAGACATTTTTCAAATTTACTGAGGGTTTTACCAGTAAGCACTTAAGCAAATGTAAACATTTTGTGGGCTGCAGGGGAGCTGTGGATATTATTCATCACCCAGGCACACTAGTCTAGTAGACGGGTACCCAGCCAGGCTAAAGCTCTGCAGAGTTTCTAAGGATTGTTATGATTACTCTCTTGGTGTGTATATATTGCTAATGTAATAAGAACATAAACATTTTACAAGTATAGAAATTTCTTTTTTTTTTTTTTTTTTTAGTGTTAACCAGTAAAGTGGCAGGAAGAACAAATTTGGCCTCAACTTAATAATAGTGGTGTTAATGTAGAGAACTTACCCTTAAAATAAAACTACTCTCTATTAACCATGCTATGAAGAGTTCACAAAAACTTTTTGTACATACTGTGATGCTTAGTCGTTACAAAGGTTGAACAAGAGGAACGCTGCTGGGATTTTCTGAAAGTTACACTCCTCTCATCATGAGAAAAAAGAAAGCATTTGTGACTATTTTGAAGCATTGTGAGTTGTGGCAGTATTCCTAGGGATGAAGGATTCTTCTGTTCTCATCTCCCTTTTTATAACCAGAAAATACCCAGATATTCTAATAAATATGAATATGAAGAGTTAACTGTCATAGTAACTTAGTCTGTCACTTGTAGCCAATTAAAACATATGTTTTAGGAGCAAATATCTTTTACTAATAATCTAGGATCATTTTACCTAATGTCCCTTGACTTTGATTCCTCTCTTCTCACATAAGATGATGTGAAAAGATGGGACACAATCAAATGCTGTTTTCATTGGTTGGTGTTACATGAGTGGAAGTCTCACGATAGTGTTCTCTCTTTTGCATGGTTTGTAAAGGTTCATTTGGGCACCATTCTTAAGTACAGAGAATATAAAGATGAATAGTGCAGAGTCACTGCACTAAAAAAAATATGGCATAATGGGATGGGCAGGCACAGCAGCAGCTCATGTTAGTATAAGGACTAAGAAGTGCTGTGAGAACTCAGGGACAGACATGGAGACCAACCATGGGGAGGGGCTCAGGACGGCGAGAACAGAGATAGAAAATGTCCTTGGAGGAGTTTTTTGATGTCTAAGCTGAGTCTTAGAGGATGAGTAAGAGATGGCCATACAAAAGATAGAGAGAAGTGTTTCGGGGGCAAGGGGGTCAATTCTAGGGCAAAGGAGCTAGATAGATGCACAGTTAATTAGATACCTTCACAGAACAGATCAGAGATGGCAAAATGATGGCCAACAGACCAAATCCCAAAGAGGCAATTTTTTGTTTGGCCTGCTGTGCCAACCTGGTCCTTGTAGATGTCTGCGTTTGTAAACACGGTCCCTGGCCAAAGGTCCTGGTCCTGAGGGGCAGGTAAGGAGATGGAGTCAGAGGTCAGCACCTATACCTTCAGGTAGCTACACGTGCATGCCACTCCCGGTCTCCAAAGCAGCAGAGATGGATAGTTTTATTTCCCAGCTTCATTCTTTATAAATTTCAAAGACTCTTTAAAATTTGTTGACCCTATTTTGTGCAGGTGAACAAAGGTATTTTTTTGATAGAGTCCTATAAATTAAAAATAAGGAGGCAGATCAGAGAATTCAACTATCTGACTCAGTGAGGAGAAAGGAAAAGTATGTGTCTCTCACGTGGCAGGCACTGGATGTTTTGGAATCCAGGAGCAATGGAGGGATTCAGTAGGTGGTCCCTGCCCTCAAGGAATTGGAAAAACAAACTAAGAGATTGGACTACTATGCTGGAAACCCTGATTTTCATGACTGGGACAGTAGGAATCACTTCTCCTTAAAAATCCCAGAGTCTTTGTACAAATTACCCTTAATTTAAGCTGAGTTGGTATAGCATAATTCAGGGGTCACCACGTGCTCCCCTGTGAATTCGAAGGCTGAATCTCAGTGGTCAGCAATGGGGAAGATTCATTTTGGTCTTTTTTTTCTTTTTTTTTTTTTTATAGGCAATCTTTCTTCTCTTCCTTCTAGATTAATAAGATTCTTTCAGTCCGCTTTCAAAACTCATACAGTGTAGATCTGGTTTGTTTTCTTCCTTGAAAAAAAATTGTTAATATAATACCACAATCTCTGAGCCAAACATCATGTTGCATGCCTATAATCGCAGCTACTCAGGAGGCTGAGGTGGGAGAATCACTTGTCGCCAAGAGTTTGAGCACTTTTTAGAGATGGGACCCCATTTCTTAAATAAATAAATAAATAAATAAAAAGGTGTCCGTGTGTGTGAAACCACAGTCTCCATGTTCTGAATCTAATTATGCCAAATATATTTTCTTATATTCCTCGCATTTCTTTTAAACATGTTTTAAAATTTACTTTTCTCTTAAAATAGATTTTGTTTTCTCCTTTTCTTCACAATTTCCTTAAGTTCTGAATTTGCATCAGTCGTCTGCCAGTCTATAGTATCTATAACTTGAGACATGTTCAGAAATAGAAAACTCCTAAATAAGATTCTGGGGAGACATTTTCAAAACAGTTTTCGGTAGAGACTTTCTCCAGAAACTCATTTCCAAGCTCCAGTGTGGGATTTATGCAGGAAATTAAAGTTAAATTGTCTTGGTTTGATTAAGGTTCTGCATTCTCTTTTGTTTTTGAAGAAAGGATATTTTATTTTGTAATTTCAAAATCATTTATTCTGGAGGAATGACCAAGAAGTATGAAATTAATTTTTGTCTAAACTAATTACCTGCAGAGCTGCTCAAAATATAAAGCTTTCTTGACTGAACATTTCATAGGCTTCCCTGAGACATTGCTTAACAGAAAGGCCGCGTTTCTCCAGGAAGTTATTTAAAAGTCAGGTAATTTAAATTACATTTATTAAGTGTAATACATAGGCACCAAATTAAAGCTTGTTTCTCTCTTATTTGTTCTTAATTTCTGTAGAAAATTATACTTTCGTAGAGCTATGTAAGGGCTGATGTTTAGTAAACAAAACAGTGTTATATTTAAATAGGAGAAAAAAATAATTCATAGAAATGTGTGGACCAATTTTTCCCCACTCTCAATCCATCAGTTTGTGTTCTACAGTAGCCTTGGGCGGGAAAGGCAGAAGTAGAAAAATCCCAAGCATTGATGTTCAGTAAAAAGACATCTTAATGTAAAATGTAATTCAGTTTTGTGTATAAGTTTTGAAACAAATCATCATTCAACCCTCAGCATGAACCACGAACCTATTTGCATGCATGAGTGAATGAATATAAAAGAATTTTTTTGTTCAAGAAAATTACTCTTTTTCTGCCCACCCCCTATCAAGTAGTGCTGTTTTTCTTATTCATACATTTATTCTGTGTTGTTGAACATTAAAACTTTTTTGCAATATTATCACACCCTGTTCTACTCTATTTCAGATTGTTCCTATATAAATTCAGTCCAGCAAGAATCACTCACAGAGATATTAATTCCTCTGTTCTTAATAAAAGGCCATTATAGCCACCAGTGCAGTGGTGCAAGAACACCAACATTTAAAAAACATGTTTTGTATGTGATCAATCTAGCTTTTCAATATACCACTTTTTGTAATTTGGTATAATAAAATTAAATTCTAAATAAAATTAAAATTGAAGATTAAAAGAGTGGTATATTCATAAGTCTTTATACGTCTGACAAAATACATCGGGGAAACAATTTATGGCAAGTTTATCAGCCCCTCCCTCCAGCTCCATTTACATAGGTCCTTCCTATTTAAATTATTCTGTCTTATTTCATCTGTTCTTTCTTGTAGCTGACTTTACAATTGGAGAGTTCATAGTACTTACATGTATTCGTTTAAGGTCTGTCTTCCTTTCTAGACTAAACTCTTGTTGTTTTGTTCACTGCTGTACAGCCACACTTAGCATAGTGACTGACTCTCTAGGCAATGAGAAATTTTAATGAATGAGTGAATGAACAAGTCAACACTATATGCTCATTTAACAAGCACTTTTTAAGTGCTTTATTTACATCATTGTATTTAATTCTTAAGACAACTCTATAAAATACCTCCCATCTTACAGATGAAGAATCTAAGGCCAACAGATGAAATAATTTGCTCAAGATCACATGACTAAAGTGAAAACCCACCTTCCCTATTGTCTTTTTATTGAACCTTTTTACCTAAGCAAGTTTGCCTTGAGTTTCAGTCTTGCCACTGAAAGAGCCCTACTACACCCTTTCAGGTGAGGAAACCAAGGACCAGAGAGGTTAAATAAGTTGCCCACTTTTAAATACCTAGCTAACATCAGAGTCAGAACTAGAATGCAGGCCACCTGATCCTACTCAGCATGCTTAGTTATGCCAACATGAGGAAACCAGAATATAACACTAATAATAGAAAGTATTAAAGTATTTTTAAAACATATTTCCTATGAAAAATCCCAACAGTTGGAATAGTAGAGTGAGTACAGTGGACCCTCGACATACTCATGGCCCAAAATCAACAATTATCAAGACTTTTACTACACTTGCTTCATCTTGCCCTTTAAGTACTTTTAATGATCAAAACACTTGTAGCTGTATGATTAAATTAAAACAAAGTAGATAGTGCAGGCAAGTCAGAAGTCTAAGGATATATCCAAAGTTCCTCTGCTAATTGATAACAGAGCTAGTTCAAAGCCCTCTGTTCTTCCACTGGAACATGCCAAGAGGCATATAATGAAAGACAACTGAAAGTGGGTGACCTAACCAGGCCTGCCACAGTCGGCACTGGAGTGGTGCGGTTTATGTTGACTCAGCATATGTAGCATGACCAGATGGGGACCAGCATCACATTTGTAATGGTATAGTAGTTATCAAATCTCAGAGAGCTTCCAGACCACAGGGATTCCTAACAAGTTCCCAGGTGATGCTGATGGTCCAGGAGCCACACTTAGAATCATGATGTGGAGGATCTACCTGGAAATTCCAATGAGGCCTTCTTTCCTAAGGTAACTGAGTCCAGAGATGCCAAAGGAGGCCAGCTTAGCCTTTCTCCTCCTTATCTTGCTTCTAGAAA
The DNA here is from genome assembly GCF_043159975.1 of Macaca nemestrina. Classification (NCBI taxonomy): domain Eukaryota; kingdom Metazoa; phylum Chordata; class Mammalia; order Primates; family Cercopithecidae; genus Macaca; species Macaca nemestrina. Next base: position 14,412,841 of record NC_092141.1, read on the forward strand.
CCAGATGTCAGGGTACCACTTGAACTGGAAGCAAACTGCTAAGGAATTTAAATGATAAAAAGGAGTAAAAGGACTAATAAAAAAGAAACATATTTCACAAAAAATTTAAATATTGAATAAATTATGAAAGGAGAAAACTCAGGTGTGTGTGTGTATATGTGTGTGTCTCCAGGCTTGGGGTGCTTTCAAAAATCCGTCTAGGAATGGGAAGAGCAGATGGTTTTTGTTTGTTTGTTTTATCAAAGGCTAAATGGTATGATTAGGAGAAAAAGTATATAGAGTAATTGACCTGAAATAACAAGAAATCAGTCCTTGACATAATAGTGTTTGAGATCGCTGAGATTTAGGTCTGACCACATTTTATGAGCACTAAGGCAGAAAATCATAGTTGTGTTTAACTGAGATGAAAAATGAACACTCTTTTCTAACCCTTTTCTATCTAAAAGATAGATCTCTTGATTAAAACAGCTAAACTTCAACAACCTGAATATAACCATGATATTTAAAGATTTCATGGTAAATCAAACTTAATAACCCACATATCATTTGCTATATTCTCTCTTTATTCCAAACCCGTTATTATTGCTTGTCCTTTTTCTACATACAGTTCCAAAGAGAGTCCTTTACTCTTTTTTTACTGATGTCTCATTATATACAAATATTCTAAAGAAAATCCTGTAGTTACCCCTTTATTTAACTTTTTTCCTCTGCCTTATTTCACATAAGAGTTCAAGTAACTTGCAAAGATATGTAAAATGTGACAAAATAGTCCAGAAAAAGAAGACTAAGGAGAGACAAAGTGGAGCCAAGAATAATAGAACTAAAAGTGGAAACCACGATCACCCTGGTGTCATTAGACCAAAGAGCCATTCAGTGGGAGAGGAGGGCCCGCTCTCTGCTGGTCTAATGTGCTCCACCAATGCATTTTAGGAAATCTGGAAGATAGATTAAAGATACAAGCTAGCTGAAGGCTGTTTCTCTCAACGAAACATTTGATAAAAATTATGTGGTGGTGTGCCCATGATTCTTCTTCCTTTAAAATGCCTAACTTGAGCCTCTCTTGGGAGGTGAATTAAACAAATGCTTGTCTCTCTTCGCTGACTTTCACATGGCAGGCAGAGTAATCCTTCTAAAAGGCAGATCTGATCATTTTCTTCCCCTTTTTAAAAACTAGAAGACTCACTGAGTCTGCATTTGCCCAGAGGTCTCTGTATGTGGCCTTCCTAATTTCTGTGTTCCCTTGATACCTCCTACCCTCATTCTGCTCTCCAGATAGGTGGAACATAAATTTGCCATTCTTCTCCCCTTTGGCCCTCTCACATGCCGTTCCCACTGCCTGCAACTCCCCTCTCCACCCTTTCCGCCCATCTCCCACCCATCCATCAGGTCTCAGTTTAAACATCACTTCCTCCTAGAAACACGCCCTGTCCACCACCCGGCATAAACTAGGTTAGGTGTCCCTGACTGCCCTGTGTTCCACTTGCTGTGCCACACGTGCTTGCCTTTGCCCACTGAACTGACCACCACTACAGCATCAGTCCCCCAGGACAAGGACCACACCTGTCTTGCTTACCATATTATATCCAGTTGTTTTGATTTCAGGGAATGCAGTATTAGGCTATGTGCATAATGGAGTAAACTGAAGGTGCTTTTAAGCCCACAGGAGGCTACTCCCAGGTGTTGGCATCCCAACTCAAGACTCTGGCCACCCCAGGCCCTCAGCAGACCCAGGAAAGAAGAGGCTCAGCAAGTTGTATTACACTAGTGTGCCCCACGTACAGTTGGGAGACTCTGGGTTACACCGAAGAGCCAACAAATGAGCCTGAGTATAGATCCTGTTTCCAAGTTATTTTACTTGCCTTGAGTCTCAGTTTCTCATTGCTGAAATGAGGTAATGCTATCTCAGTAAACTTGTCTTGTTTGTTAATTTTAAGGTGTTATTTTTTTTAAGAAACTCAATACTGTTTTTTAATCCTATTGGCAAATTTTATTTTTTGTTTTGCTTTGTTTTTAATGCCACACCTAGTGTTGATACAGGTTCTAGGAGATGGTGCTCTCACATAGTGCTGGTGGGAGTGTCAACTTGTGTGCAGACTCCCTGGAGTACAGCCTGGCAGTACATGTCAAAATCCCTACAACATGTGCATATCATCTGACTTCGCAGTTTCACATCTAGGAATTTATCTTCAGAATTTCTCCTAACCAGAGCTGTGAACAAAAGTCTACCCATAAGATATTTATCCCAGCATCCTTTTTGATTTTTAAAAATGGAAAAAGACTGAACATCTAAAAAAAAAAGTATATTGGTTCAATTAATTGTGGTGTATCCAAAGAATAAGCCACTATGTGTTATAAATATTAATGATGATTAAAATATATATTTAATAGCCTGGGGAAATTATTAAGATATATTGAAATGAATCAGGGAATAAAACCACAATTTAGCATATTCTCAATTTTTTTAAGTAGTTATATCATTGGAAAAAGGCTGGGAAGATATCAACTAGTATGTTTCTCTGAATAACTCATTAAGAATTTCTTCTCTGTGATTTTCTAGAGTTGCCAATTTTCTGAATTGGATGTATATCACTTTTGTTATAAATGTTTTAGGAAAAATGAAACATAAAAGGAAAAATAAATTTCACACAGTTTGCAATTGGAATACCTTTGCCCATAACACAAGAAAGCTCTGAAGTGCACCGATTCAGGGCTCCTCATGCCAGGGGGGGATGGGTTCCTTCAGGTACCTGAATGCTGAGAGTGATCATGGCATCCTGGGTAAAGAGGTTCATTTTCGTTTGCATGGCCCGTCAACCTACCCAGTTCTCATTCATGGCCTTGTGCACATTGATATAAATACCAAAATTGAGCCACATCATTTTCTGTGATTTTAACAAAGGTCAGAAACTAAACTTTACATAAAATGGCCTATCTCAATAAATTAAATTCATGTGTGCTTTTCCAAAAGGGCTTTTCATAACACTAATACCTTTGAATCCAACTGGCCTCCACAGAACTTGGAGAAGGAATAAACAACCTTCTTCAATTTTTTTTTTTTTTTTAACACAAGGGCCAATTCACGAAAAATAAAATGTTTATCAGCCACCACATTTTTCTGTCTCCCAAAATAAAGCTAGTTTTTTAGAGTCTCATAGGAAAAAAAAAAAAAAATCTGTTCTTATGAGCTATAAATTACCTTATTGGAAGAACAACATTATAATATGTGTACTGCTTTTTAGCTATTTCAGTTTCCTTTCTGGGTATATGGGAGATGTAACAACACAGAGGTATCTTTGTAATCTTTCATCTGGAAATTAATATTGTGTGCCATGTTGGGAAGGTAGATGGTCCCAGATAATATGATGTATGAGGGAACTTCAAAAAGTTTATGGAAAAAAATAGAATTAAAAGATTAAAATTTAAAAAAAAAACAAAAAACAAAAAACTTATTTCTCAACCTAATCTCCATCAAGGTCAAGACACTTTCGTAAGCAATGATACCAGCCATTTAGTCTATCTGTAAAGAACTCACGGAGTCCTGGGAATTTAACCATGGCAAAGCATTCTTTTTTACATTATTAACTGAAGAGAAATGGATTCCCTTTAAAGACTTTTTAAGATGAGGAAACAAAAAGAAGGCAGAAGGAGCCAAATCAGGACAGTGAAGTGGATGCTTAATGATTTCCCATCCAAATGCTCACAAGGTTGCCCGTGTTTGATGAGAGGAATGAGCAGGAACATCCTGGAGAAGGACTGTCTGGGGAAGCCTTCCCAGTCATTTTTCTGCTAAAGCCTTGCTAATTTTTTTCAAAACACTCTCATAATAAGTAGATGTTATTGCTCTTTAGCCCTCTGGAAAGGAATCAAGTAAAATACTTTCAGCATCCCAAAACACTATGGCCATGAACTTTGCTCTTGATCTGTCTACTTTTTCTTTGACTGGACCACTGGCACCTCTTGATAGCCATTGCTTTGATTGTCTTTGTGTTCAGGATTGTAGTGGTAAAGCCATGTTTCACCTCCTGTTATATATTCATTTTCTTTTTTTTTTTTTTTTTTGAGACAGAGTCTCGCCCAGTCGCCCAGGCTGGAGTGCAGTGGTGTGATCTCAGTTCACTGCAAGCTCCGCCTCCCGGGTTCACACCATTCTCCTGCCTCAGCCTCCCGAGTAGCTGGGACTACAGGCGCCCGCCGCCACGCCCGGCTAATTTTTTGCATTTTTAGTAGAGACGGGGTTTCACCGTGTTAGCCAGGATGGTCTCGATCTCCTGACCTCTTGATCTGCCCGCCTCGGCCTCCCAAAGTGCTGGGATTACAGGCGTGAGCCACCGCGCCCGGCTCTTCTTTTTTTTTTTTTTTCCCCCCGAAGAAATGCTTCAGGATCTTGATCCCATTTGTTTAAAATTTCCATTGAAAGCTCTGCTCTTGTCTGCAGCCAATCTGGGTGCAACGGTTTTGGCACCCACTGAGTGGAAAGTTAGCTCAACTTTAATTTTTCCATCAGTGTTGTGTGAGCTATACCAATTGAGATGTCTATGGTATTGGTGGTTGTTTCTACTGTTAACCGTTGGTCCACTTAAATTAGGGCATGACAAAGATTCATTTTTTCCTCACAAATTGATGTGGATGGTTTGCAGCTATGGACTTTAATCTTCAGCATCATCTGTTCTTAAACAAGTTATCCATCTGTAAACTGCTGATCTGCGGGGGCATTGTCCCCGTAAACTTCTTGTAAAGAATCAATGATTTCACTGTTCTTCCATCCAAACGTTAGCATAAATTTGATATTTGTTCTTGCTTCTGTTTTAGCAGAATTCATGTTGCTTTGATAAGGGCTCTTTTCAAACGGATGTCTTATCCTTCTTAGTGCCTCAAACTCGATCCTATTCAGACATGTTATAACAAGTTAGTACCAGTTTATTTTGGTGCAAAAAATTTTTGAAATCCATGCATAGTCTTTTCATAATATGCATTTTCCATAAACTTTTTGAAGTCCCCTTGTTTATCTCCACCTTAGAAAAATGTGTTTCAGCAGTTGGTGAGGGATACAGTTGAGGAACAAATAGGAAACTGAGGGATGGAAGAGATAGAGACAAGGAATGCATGTGGTCCACTCCATCAGGATGCTTGGCTTTGAAGAGTGTTGAAGCAAGAGGGGTATTACCTTGGGGGAAATATGAAGAAAGTAATTTATTTGATGCTGGAGGTTAATAGACAGTAGATATAAAAGATAAAAGACAGATTAGGGAGGAGATTAAATAAAAACAGTTTAATCTTTAAAAGGAGTGAAGACAGCCTCTTCTGAAATGGGAGAAAGGAAGTAAATCTGAGGGCATTTGTCACTGTTGTATAAGAGGGAAGGGCATCTGTTAAGGCGTCTTGGGAGCTAGAGTGAACCTGGAGCCTTGAGAAGGCAGGAGAGGAGTTAAAATAGCCACTATAAGGAACGAAAATGGAAATCAGCCCTGGCTAAGCACCCGCACTGTTAAGCCATCCCTTGAAATGGGGCCAGTTAGTATGAGTGTAGGGCTTTCCCAGCAGGAGCAGAGACAGTAGGTTATTGAGCAGATCCAGGGTGGGAATGTTGGACAGAAAAGGCAGAGTGGATTATTGAGGGTACCTGAGTGAGTGTTGTGGAAGTAACTGACCACAGGGTTCAGAAGAGATGGCCCAGGAACAGGTGGGTGGAAATGCCCCCTCAGGGCAGAACATGCACTCGGAAGTCTCTCAGCTGTAATTTGTGGTTCTTCTGTCACAAGCACCTTGACAGCAACATAGCCCTTGTATTTTCTCATTTTTCCATGAAAATTCCCATTCTGTTGGTTCACTCTTTGGGCACAGTGGCTGCAGGCCTGATAGGAAAGAGTCAGGCCTGGCCCCCATAGCAGAGTGGTAGAGTGGTGGCCAGAATTCTCCATCAAGTCACTACTCGCTTTCATATTCTGTTGCCCTGACTTCATTCAGTACTGTAGTTCCAGCTGCTAGGCTCTCCCCTGACTCCCTCCCAGCTGAATTCTAACTCGTCATAATTCTACAAGTTGGTCTTTTTCCTGGACTAACATAATTCTACAAGTTAGTCTTTTTCCTGGAGGGGCCGTCTCATAGATACAGGCCTTCTCTCCTGCCATGGGAACACTGCAGCCCTGTGCATAGAAGGGTATCATCTCACATGTGTGCACGTAGGGTAAAGACTGCCTCTTTAGGGAATCGGCTGTTTTTAAAACCAGAGCACCCTAGAAGCTGCACACTGGTGACTCTTGCTTGCCAAGAAGCGCGTCGTGGAATCTGTAATCCAGCAGGGTCACTGAACACTACACAAACATACCTTATTCAGAAGTGGAATTATGGCTTCTGCTAGGAGAAGGCAGGCTTGAGTAACCTCCTTAGGTTTCTCAAGAAAGAATAAACAAACATGCATATAAGCAGGAACTAGTAGATCCAATTTATCTAGACTCTCAAAAAGCCTTTCACAAGATTCCATACAAAGTCTACTTTTAGAAGTTGGCTCTTTTGAGCAACAGGCTTATAATAATCATTATCGTTGTAGAGTTTTAGATGATGGGTTTCATTTACATAAATAACATTGTGCGACCTCCCCTTGAAAATCCCGTGTCCATAAGTCACTTTACGGCACTGGTACTACACAACGGCCACCTGGTGTTTACTGTTATCGGGAACCGGTAATGCTGAGCCTGTAATTCATTACAGACATTGTAATGAAGGCAGTCAGAGGCACACCATTGTTACTCATGATCACTAATTAAGTGACATTATAATAAAGTATAAATACAGGGGGAGAACTGCTTCCAGAATTCAGGTTCTATTTTCTGCTCAAATCTTCCAATATTGTGTTTGAAGTGGTTTGCTCATGACTAAATATAAAATGGAACAATGTGCAGAGGAGGCATTGTCTCAGTCAGGCTTCACTTCAACCCTAGGAGGAAGAGAGGATCATTTCTCTTGTAGAAAGGAGTAAGTGAAACCTAGCTGTCTTATAGCCAGGAAGGGACACAACCTATATGAATCCAGAACACTCTAACCCTGACTCTCTTAACCACTCTACTCTTAGCCAGCAAAATCAAGAAGAGCAGCCAGAGCTCCCACACACATATTCTGTCTTATTGTAAGTTTGTTTCCTAAGAGGATTCCCCATATCCAGGAATAAGCCAGATCAGTACTGCCTCTACTGGATGGGTGGATTATTTGCACTTTGTCAGTGCCGATTCTAGGTAGTGCGATTGAGTTGCGTCGGAGATGATCACTCCATGTTCTCTGCTCTTTTCCAGCCCATTGCTAGCTGTGGCCTTTGCCACTTGTTGTGCTGTGCCGGGAGTTGCCATTCTGACCTGGGGGGTGAATCCACTCACAGGAGCCCTGGGGCTCTTCAATATTTTTCTGTATACCTGCTGCTACACACCACTGAAGAGGATCAGCATTGTCAACACATGGGTCGGAGCCGTGGTTGGGGCCATCCCGCCTGTCATGGGCTGGACAGCGGCCACGGGCAGCCTCGATGCTGGTAAGTGTTCCGCGGTGTGGAGTCTCACATGAGCACACTCTGGTCAAGGAGGCATTTCCTCCCCGAGCTGTCGCACTTGGTTCGGTTCCACTTCATCCCACACTAATTCTTTTGGCAAATGTGCTGATGCCGCAGACTGAAATTCTGTGGACGCAGAGTCAAGGGAGACCATGTCATCGTGGCTGGTGGGTGGACATGACATACACTTTCCCTTGTAGGGAATGACTGAGAGAAAACAAAAGAAAGAGTGCTGCCTGCCTGTGACTACAGGTGGATAAAGAAAGTACCTGAAGCCACGATGAAAATCACAAACCAAGCTAGGACTAACCAATTCATGGGGCGGGGAGAAGGTATCTGGATCCGACCTCCAGTCTCCCATCAAAGGGGTGTCATCTCACGAGCCAGCCTCTTGTGTTCTCCTCTTATGAAAGGGCAGATTATTTTCATTAGTTTCTCATTTATTTTTATATGATTTGCTTAAATTGTTCATACTGTCTACAATAAAACCATTGAAAGATTTCTATATTTTTTTGCTGATATGTCACAACTAAATTTGTGGGGTGAAAATAGCTCATTTTTACCATCTGTAAGGGAAGTTTCACAGTCTAATTAGTCAAGTAATTAGTGTTTTTGACCGACACTTAGGAAGGAAGTGGTGAGGTTTCCTGCAATATATGTAAGTACATATTTTTCACATGAGAGATCAAAAGGCAGTTGACCATAAACCGTTACCCTGTAAGCCACATTTCTGAAACTTTTCATAAAAGCTCTTACACTCCAATTTGGCAGGCTTACAAATGCGATTACACCTTTACCATGATTGTCTCTTAGAATGGTTTTAATATCCTGTAAAGGTCGGATTTTAATGAATCTACAAATATCATATTCTAAAGCGTATGTGCTTGTGTGTTCTCTGATAAACCTAAAACCAGAGCCCCACCCACGTGGGAGGTAGTGTCAGCAAAGCGGTGGTGAATAAGGAAGCCAGCAGCGCTGCCTGGATTGGGAGCCCGACCCCACCACTCGTGAGCTGTGTGCATCCTTCTCGGCTGAACTCAGCCTCCTTCTGCCACTGTCTCCTCATCTCCCACGTGGGGCTAATAGTCTTCTCCCCTCCTGGAGTCACTGTGAGGATGAAACAAGTTGTTATTTGTAAAGTGCTGGACCATGGCGAGGGCTCAATTTGGGACCCGTATGCTGTTGTTATCAATCAGGAGTCCTCCTTCATACAGTGGAGGGACTGGCACAGATCAGGAACTGGAAGATTTTGTTTGGTTTGTAAACTGAGCAATGCAGCCTTGTCCTCTGGCTGTTATTTTGAAGACTGAGGCGCCTGCAGGCCTGGTGGGAAAGAGTGCTGGGGTCCTTTTGTGAGGTTTGGATTGGGAAAGAGAAGCGAGGGTTTAACGCCCGGGCTTGGCATCCCTAGGCTAGACGACATCTGCATGTTCACCCTGGTTTATAGTTGACCTTCACAGAGCACAGCTGCACACCACCAGCCCTCCCGCTCCCAGTCATGTTCCTCTTCCTTAGTTCCACCTGGAGCTCATCTGACTTGACCCCAACTCCCTCTCTCCCTTAACGCAAGTATCCTCTTCCCTCTTATTCCCCTCAAACCTTTGTAGTGATTGTGCAGACATTTGAGGTGGAGACCATGACAGACAGTGCGGAACTGCCTAAGCTGTGCATGGGGAGTATCCCCGTCCTCAAGGGTGTAGCCCCACTTCAGCACTTGGGTTCCTGCACCGAGTCACCTGCCTATCTGATGGAGACACCCCATCCCTGGCAGGAGTGCCTGAACCCTATTCAACTTCCTCAAACCTGGCACAAAGCAACAAGAACCTTCTGTATCTGGGAAGACCCAGACAGGGCCAGAGTCAGAGCCACGGATTACAGCCTTAGGGACAGGTAGCACAGGAGACTGATATGGGCAGTTCAGTCCCCGGCCATGGAGAACTTGGTCACCACTGTTGTGCAGTGTTGTCCTAGGGCCCAGGTTCTTGCTGAGGGCTAGAGGCCCTTGTCACACTTCCAGGCAGTTTCTCTCCTGAAGAGAGCCTCAGCATGTGCAGGCTGGAGTTGCCTCCCCGGAGGCTAGAGAAAAAGAACTTTTCAAAAGTCCTCACTTAGGAGTGCACATTCAGGCAAGAGCCCTCATTTGTTTAGGGATAGTCTGGATTTGGCTAAACTGCTAATAGTCATATTAATTTTTTTTTTTTTTTTTTTTTTTGAGACGGAGTCTCGCTCTGTCGCCCAGGCTGGAGTGCAGTGGCCGGATCTCAGCTCACTGCAAGCTCCGCCTCCCGGGTTCACGCCATTCTCCTGCCTCAGCCTCCCGAGTAGCTGGGACTACAGGCGCCCGCCACCGCGCCCGGCTAGTTTTTTGTATTTTTTAGTAGAGACGGGGTTTCACCGTGTTAGCCAGGATGGTCTCGATCTCCTGACCTCGTGATCCGCCCGTCTCGGCCTCCCAAAGTGCTGGGATTACAGGCTTGAGCCACCGCGCCCGGCCAATAGTCATATTTAAAATAAATGTTTTTAATGTTGATTATAGTCTTTCTATAATACAGATTGAATCATTTGTATACCAACTCATTAATGATGGACAGCTAAGGGCAGCTCATCCCTTGTTTAGGTAGCAGAATGAAAGTACATATTTGTCTTGGAAAGCGAGACCCCTTATCTACCTCAGTAGAACCTGGTATAAAACAGAGCAGCCTGAAAGACGTGTATAACTACAAAGAGAAGTTCCCTGGGCAGTTTTTGAGGTTGGCATCTATTACAGTATATCCTTTTACTTTAAATCTTAAAGATACATTGTGGGGCACACAGTAACAACATGACTTACTGCCCCCAGAATCCTAATTAATTGCAGATCAAACCATAGGCTTAAAGCCTTGTCAAGATTATACAGAAAGAATACTGCTACTTTACATAATGCTTTAAACTACTTCAAAAAAGTTTCCAAACATTAATTCGATAGAACCAACTTGAGATAAGCAGCAAATACTTAATTGAATGAACAAATCAGTGAATATAGGTACCTTCCATTTTACAGGTGACAGAATCTAAGAGAATGTATTTTTAAAAGATTTTTATTGCTGGGATTTTAGGAACTGGGTTGAATATGGTTTTATATTGCTTAGTCATCTTCTAGAGCTGTACTGTCTTATATGGTAGCCACTAGGCTCAAGTGGCTATTTAAATTTAAATTTATACTAAACTTTAAAATTCAGTTACCCAGTCCCATTAGCCGTATTTCAAATGCCCAAAGGCACATGTACCTAGTAGCTACACTATCCAGAGCACAGATGTAAAACATTTCCATTATTGCAGAATGTTCACTTAGACCGTACTGCCTAGGTGGAAAGATTGATGTCCTTATGAATCTATATTTCATCATCCTCACCTGAATATGTACTTCAAATAATGAGACTGTACCTGTGGTCTCACTGAAGTCTAAAACAGTGGTTCGCAAACTTCAGTGCACACGATAATTACCTGGAGAGCTTGCTAACACAGAAATTCCCGGGCCCTACCCCTGGAACTTCTGAGTTCAGTGGGCTGGTATGGAGTCTGAGAATTTTTATTTCTAACAAGTTTCTAGTTGTTGCTGATGCCCGTGGTCCAGGGACCACATGTTAAGAACCACCAGTTTGCAAAGATAGAACCAGAGAGAGCTCTAGCCATTAGAATATCTTAAAAATACCTAGAGATTAGGGCATGGGCAGATGGTATTATTTGAGATGTACTAATGATATCAACAGGGGGGATATCTCTCATCTGGGTTCTTGTCTTAGGGGACGTGTATAGTTATAAAGAGCCCTTCTGAGAAAAAAAAATGGCCAAAAAGGCTTCCCTTCTTCTGTGGTATTGCCAAGCACTTAATCTTTGAGCCCCTAAAGATGGATCACTTTGGATAGCCACCTTTATAAACTGGTCCCCATCATCGCTTCATCATGCAAGTGTCAACTGGGGGCCTACTGTTTGCCAGGCATTGAGAGACACTAACATCACTAAAATCCAGTGAGTGTCCTCAGGAAATCATGTCTCAGGGTCTTTGGGGAGAGGCAGGCAGGTAATCAAATGACTGAGTGATCTAAGAGCTTTCGCAGGGTATCTTCAGAGGGCTGTGGGCTCTCTTAACTTATCCCAAACTGGTCCCAGATGACTTTGGTGAAGAAAGACTACAGAATTAAGTCATGACCAGTCTACTTGAGGAGGAAGTATGCTTTCCAAGAAGAGGGAAGAGCCTGTACAAAGGCTTACAGGCCTGAAAGCCAGTGCACAGTGGGGTGGGGACACGCGCAAGGATGAGCCACCTATAGAGGAACTCATACTTCATTCAGTGGTGAGAAAGCCCCACTGGAGCTTGAGGCAGCCTAACAGCAGGGCCATACTTTCAGGATCATTTAACAGTGTGCTGCAGGTTCTCCGAGGTATTGGAGAGTCAGTACATTGCAGAAGCCTGCCTTTATTGTCCTTCCAAGCCTGTGTGCCTCCTCTCACCTCCTACTTCCTCTCCTCCACTTCCTTCTCTCTGCACTAGAGCTCCACCTACCCTAGACCTGCCCCCCCCACACTCTCTTTGCCCTACCTAGTTAATTTAACATTTTGCCTCTTAAGTAGTGAAGCGTCAATCTGATCATCCTTTGAAGAAACAGCTTGTTACCACCAGTGACCCTCCAAGTGGGGAAATGGATGAAGGATACGTGTTTGAAGGGAGGCAGGTTGCGCTGAACATACTCCCTTATGAGCCAGGACATCAAATAGCCAGCACCAACCTTTAGTCACCCAGTCACCTTGACTGTGGATACTTTTGCAAAAGCCCTTCCTGGGGCTCAGTAGATGGTAGTCAAGATGGAGAGGAAGCAGCTGGGCAAAGATTTGAAATGGAAATCCTGCAGCCTCGTGTATTGAAGGCCCAGCTAACCATCTGGTTTGGAGGGGAGATATTTCCAGATTGGTAGATATAGAAAACACTGTGCATTCGAGGCAGCCCGTGGGTCACAGGGCTCCCCCAAGCAAGGAAATGCAGCATGTCGGGAAGTTCCTTTTCCCCTTTGTGGTGTCTGGATCATTTCGCGGTTTTTGTGGTGGCTACGAGGTCACATTAAGAATTCCAAGGGGCCTTGAGCACCGAAGAAATTGTGATGCCCTCTCTCTTCCTGCAAAGACATAAAATATAAAATAACTCTAAGGATGTTCCATGGGATTCTGATTGTTTTTTCCCCCCCACAACTACTTTGACTTTTTAAAAAATCAGACAGTGTAAAGGAACTTCTAATTGTTCTCGATGCCCGGTGAGAGGTGTGGGTCCCACGCAGGTGTCTGACCTGCCTGCTTCGGGAATCCAGCATGGGGTGAGTGAGGTAAGATGGCAGGGTGAAGAAAATGACACGGATGAGAAGACAGCCGTTGTAAAAGCTAAGCAAATGTGAATTGTTCTTAATGTTTGCTGTTTTATAACTGCACAATGAACTGTAAGCAGCTCAGCTTTTGTCCCCATCACAGTGCCAACAGCTTTCAGTCCAGTGCTTGCTACAGAGAGTGCTGTGCTGCAAAGCGCAGGTCCAGCCCAGAGAACACTCCTTGTGGTCATTCTGTCAGGAAAGTCGGGTCTCTGCAGTCCCGCTGCTTCTGTGCACAGGAAATAACTTCATTTTACAAAGCCCTTCTGTCTATAAAGGTAATCATTACAATGGGATTTTACTTGTGTCCATTTTCCTCTGAGCCTCAGAATTAGGCCTTTTCCTCTCACCTGCCTAATTACCTTGTCTTAATTCTTTTTTAGTATTCTGCTAACAGCAGAAAACATTAAAAATGCTTCCTAGCTAAAATTCAGGAAAGGCAGAATGAGAGGGTTGCTTTCTGACCCCTGGTCTAGCCAGCTTGTTGTCACCAGAACTGCAGTACTGGGTTTGATCCTGCACACAGGGAATGGCAATGACAGAAGTGACCTGCTGGAGCTCCGGTGAAGGAGTCCACTCTGAGGAGGTAGCGGAGGGAGGGGACTGCAGATAAGTGCCCAGCCGACGTTCCAGCTGCAAGCAGGCCTGGAGCCACACGCATTAGGCCTCTCAGCAGTGTTTATCTCCAGAGACTATTAGTGTATCTCAGAGGCTTTGAGTTAAATCCCCTCCCCCTCCTTCTGGCCAAGGCCCCCTCTTTTCATCACTCCCATATCTTAGAAAGGTTCAGGTTCTTTTTCCTCATTTTCCTAAATTTGAATAAATCCCATGTTTTGGGAGTGTATGGATTGGGCCTCCGTAATGACCATCTTGTAGAGTGGATTTGCAGTCGCCTGTGGCTTGTAATTCAAATGTGTGTTAAGCATTAATTATGTCACCCAACATTTAGTTACAAATGAGGACTTAGAAATGGGCTCTTATCAGGAAGTGACACTGGGCAGATGGATGGTTTTAGTAACAAAAAGAGAATGAGATTTTTTGCCCTCAGCTGGTAAACTACAAAATGTTCAGTGCTGTTTCACTTTATTTACCTCTCTTATTCCTGGATGAGAAAGTAGAGTCAGAGTGAATTTATTCACTCACTCATTCAACAAATATTTATGGAAGGCTTACTAAGTACCAGGTACTGTTTAACCCACGCACTTAACGATTTCCTTTATAATGCTGCCTCAGTTTGAAACCAAGCTTGCAAATGAGTATCTGTGTCTGTGTTCACTTTGTATAAGATTTTACTATAACTAGCCTTAGCACTCCAGATTAAGTTATAGTAGCCTTGGAGCTCCAGATTAAGCTAAATGATGTTTTTAAAGACAAAATAAGGAACATTTTCATGGGAACATTAGCAAACAAACAATATTTAGAACACTATATTCTCTTGAAAGACCAAAAAAAAAAAGAGAGAACTATGAAAGAACATGCTAGAAATTATGTTGCAAGCCCCCAGATTGGTGGTATAATTGGAGGCAAACTGGTACCAAGGGCGCTGAGGTCTTGTCAGTTGTGCTGTGTTGACCATAATTGATCACTAGCTTTGAGGGAGCTGGGCCAGTGCCTTCCTGAATGAATGATAGATGACGGTGTGGTAGGCCAGCCTCTGGTAGACGTGTGCCTGGAGCAGAATGCACATGTAACTAGTATTCTTCAATGAATTAATATTTAAGTGATAAGGATGGAAAGACCTTCCAACATGAGCTAAGGGAGTAGGAAGCATTTGAATTTCAGAGAGGATTCACAGGTGCTTGAAATGTCCTTCCAAGGAAATGGCAAGAAGAGAAAAAGGGGAGCACTGTTTTCAGAGTCAGAGCTTTTTGCTTCCTTTACTCCCGTCTTCCTCTCTAAGTGAAACCTCCCCATGACTCTGCCTGGAGGGAGGCAGCACACAATGAGGTGAGGGAGAGGAGAGAATCCAGCTCCCTCCCGCCCCCTGAGCCTCTCCATTATTCCTAAGCTACTAGCAAAGAATTCTTCAAGGGCAAGCAGTTATTGCCCACTCTATTTCCTATTTTCAGGGGACTTTTAATCTTCCCTTTTGTCGCCTGTGCAGTTGATAAACTGGCCCCACATCCTCTTCCCTTTATCTGCAGCACCATAGAAGTCTATTGCACTGTTGAGGCTGATCTGTTTCACAAGCTCCTTTGTGTTGCCCCTCAAAAGAAAGGCTTTGAAATCTGTGACCATGAAGCTCTGGGTTTGGCTTTGCTTCCCCAGCTAGCCCCCAGTCTACATAACCACATAACCCTGAAAGCACAAATAGAGCCGGCCATGGAGCAGACGCGCTACCGTGGGCCCCATCAGAGAGGAGCCTATTGTACTGGCGAGGGAAGACCTCCCAAACCCAGCACCAAGGTTCACTGGAGCTAGGGTTCTTTATCCTTTGCAAGGCCATGCGTGGATGGTGAGTGACAATGGGTTTGGGGGGTGGGGTGGGAAGGTGCCCACTGGGCAGTCAGAGAAAGCAAGCCGAAACCGATGAACTCCATTCCACAGGGAATTTCCTGACAGAGTCAGCTCCAGCTTGAGGATTTTTGTCTCCATTCCATTCCGATACCATTTAGCTGGAATTGCCTTAGTTTTGTCAGCAAAGTGATGGAGGTGTGCCGTGGACAAGAGCATTTCTGAACAATGGACAGAGGTGGAAATAATTGCGATTCTCCTCCAGTCTGTATGTCGTCGGATGTTTGATAGAAGTTTCAAGAGAATGTAAAAATACATACATTTTCAACGAGTCATCAGGAAGATATTAATGAGCCTTGCCCCACCTAATACAGCCCTCTAATCAGAGCCAGGTGCCACTGGATGAGGGTTCCCTCCAGCTGTTCTCACACACACTACTGCGCATGTGCCCTTCTCCATTTTCTGAGTAAGGAGGGAAGTAATGATGCCCTGCACACCTGGACATTCTGTGGAGTTGCCTCTGCAGTGGGATTTCGGCCCCATGTTCTCAGGAAGCTGTCGTGCTCTGGAGAGCCATGTCTACAGATATGCCACGTAGATTTTCAGAATTTTCTATGTTCATAGACTAGCAAGTAATCGATTAACAGAAAGGAAGTGCACGTTTCTTTCCAATGTGATTAAACCAAATATGTACAGAGATTGTGCAGGGTTAGGCAGGAAAATGGGAAGATACGGTTAAAAGAAGTCAAAAGCACATGGTTTGTGTGAATGGATTGAAACTCAGAGACCAGTTTTAGATCTCAGTTTACAAATTCTTCCAGGAAGCCTTCCCTGACCTCTCAAGGCTGAATTAAGTGTTCTCCTGCCCTGCACTAAGTAACATTCACCGTGGACTGTAATCCCTTTGTGTTGTCTTTCTCCCTGGCCAGACACCAGCAGAGGACTTTGAAAACAGACTGTCCTATATCTAGGGGCACACAGTCCAGATTTGTTGTCATAGATGACAGACCCAATAAAAATGGACTGCTTTAGGAGCTTGAGGCAGAGGAGATGAGTGGAATACTTATCTTGAAGGAAGGTGAGGTCTTTGAATTAGTCCACTGAGTGCTTTATGTTTACTCCACAAGGAAGGTGGGTTCCACCACAGCCCCGGCACTAATTCAAGTCTTCCTGTTCTAGTTCACCTTATCTTGATGAAGAGAGTAATTAGTTTTCAGCTTTTATAGGAGGAGAGGCAGTTGAAGCATATCAAGTAAAGCTGTGTGTGGGTGGTGGTTTTCTGATTACAATCCATTAAGGCTAGGCTGTGATTTCCAAACCTCCTTCATTTGCGACATGAGCCAAACCCACACCCAATTTCCTCTTACAGAAAGCAGCATGCTACTCTCAGGAAAATGATTTCTTTAATTATGTTTATTTTAAGCAGAAGCATTACTGAAAAAGTGTATTGAGCAAAACAAAATACTTCGGTTGACACACACAAGAAAAGGAGGGCTTTTGAGAAAGACAAGGAAAATCCCACATTTGGAGCTGGTGTTTTAGCCATTTTCCAGCTGAGGTTGCTCATTCTGAGCCATTTCTAGAGCAAAGCAGACACTGAGCCCTGAATGATCCAATCCCTCCCCCCATTTCTAAGTTATCACTGATGTTGTTTTTCTTGAAAGACACTTCCCCCTGTGCTTGTGGCTGTCATACTGCAAACTCTGAATCTGAGACAGCTTGTGAGCTGGGGCTGGGCTTCTCTGTACGTCGTGTTCAAAGTCTCAGCATGACCCTGCGCCCCGAGACAACACTTCCTCTTACCAGTCACTTTAAAATCCAGAGGTCACTTTATTTCCCATCAAAATATAAAGAAGTCTCCTTGCATCACCCTGTTTACTCCATCAGTTGCACCTGAGCATTCCAACCTTTCCTCTGTCCTTTTGAATTCCCTGGCAGTACTCACTGCCAAGTGAATGCCATCTGGTTGATGGTTTTGTTGTTAAAACAGATCTCTCTCTCTTTTTTTTTTAAGGTACTAGAAAATGCTTCTGCAATTTTTTCTTTCAGCAAGCCTTCCTCTGCCCACAGCATCCAACAGTCCATTGATGTAGGAATGTCACTAATTTGAGTCTCTCGTGTGGCAACAACTTTCTTTTTTTTTTTTTTTTTTTTGAGACGGAGTCTCGCTCTGTAGCCCAGGCTAGAGTGCAGTGGCCGGATCTCAGCTCACTGCAAGCTCCGCCTCCCGGGTTCACGCCATTCTCCGGCCTCAGCCTCCCGAGTAGCTGGGACTACAGGCGCCCGCCACCTCGCCCGGCTAGTTTTTTGTATTTCTTAGTAGAGACGGGGTTTCACCGTGTTAGCGAGGATGGTCTCGATCTCCTGACCTCGTGATCCGCCCATCTCGGCCTCCCAAAGTGCTGGGATTACAGGCTTGAGCCACCGCGCCCGGCCTTTTTTTTTTTTTTTTTAAGAATTGGTGTCCTTAATCCCAGCACTTTGGGAGGCCGAGACGGGTGGATCACGAGGTCAGGAGTTCGAGACCATCCTGGCTAACACGGTGAAACCCCGTCTCTACTAAAAAATACAAAAAACTAGCCGAGCGAGGTGGCGGGCGCCTGTAGTCCAGGCTACTCGGGAGGCTGAGGCAGGAGAATGGCGTAAAAACCCGGGAGGCAGAGCTTGCAGTGAGCTGAGATCCGGCCACTGCACTCCAGCCTGGGCGACACAGCGAGACTCCGTCTCAAAAAAAAAAAAAAAAAAAAAAAAATTGGTGTCTTGCTCTGTCACTCAGGCTGGAGTACAGTGGTGCAGTCATAGTTCACTGCAGCCTACAACTCCCAGGCTCAAGCAATCCTCCCTCTTCAGACTCCCAAGTAGGTCGGACTATAGGCATGTGGCCCCTTGCCTAATTTTTTTTTTTTTTTTTTTAGAGATGGGGTCTTGCTATGTTGCCCCAGATAACCAATCACATTCTAACAGAAGGTGCTAATATCTTGTGCCAGTAGTGCTGAATATCATCAGGCAAATTAATCTTTCTCATCTATAAGACGATGATAATGGTACCTATAGGCGGGGTTGTTGTAAAGATTAGAAAGCATATGTGTAACTGCCTGGCACATGACAGCCACAGGCATTTCAACTGAGATGTCTATCATGTACCTCAAAGTTAAAATAGTCAAAAATAAAACTGGTTGTGTCTCTACCATGAGCACACTCACTAGTGTCTGTCCTAGGGTTCCCCACCTGAATAACCCCCCTCTGCCATCCCCTCTGTCTCTCGACTCCCAGCCTGTTCTCCCCCTGCGCTGGGGGAAGACCCCACTCCTTATCTTGATTTCCAGATGCCTTCCCAGCCCCTTCTTGTAACTCTCCCTTCCTCATTCCAGCCTCCATGCTGTCCCAGAGGCCTACTGGGACCTTTCCCAGCATCTGATAGAGTTCTGCTTGCCATTAGTTGAGTCATGGCTTAAATATCACCTATGGAAAGGCTTTCCCCGAGCACTCAGTCTCAAGTCACCCCCATTGCATTACCCTGTTTTGAGTCTAGTCTCAAAATAGCGATCAGCACTGTTACTTATGTTTATGTCCATCTCCCTCTAGACTTTAAGCAGGACTTTGTCTTGATTGCCACTGCCTTTCTAGCACCCAGAATTGTGCCTACATGTGAGACACCTGTCAACTGTTTACCAGGTTAATGGATTCAATAAATAGTAGCTGCTCCTATTATCAGCGTTAAAATTAAATTTTTATACATATATATACACGTATGTATCTTAGTTCATGCAAACACACTCAACTATATATACACATATATATGTATGTATAAATACATAATTTAAGGTTAAAAATGAATTTGGGGAATTTGACAGTAACCCTACTGAAATAGGGACCCTAAAATCAGGTCTTTGTTATATTTCCTCCCATACTGGAAGACTGAAAAGGGGTTGACTGACTTATGGAAGCCACAGAAAACTATTCATGGATATAAAAGGAAGCCCTCATCCCTCTTAAATCATCTGTACCCACACAAATTCCACTCGGTAAACTACAACTGCCCTGCCTGATAAACGTAACTCAGAAATGATTAAGTTTCTCTCCAGAACAATGTGCATTAAAAATCCTCCTCCTTTCTTTTAGATGACTTGCAAAGCCTGCCCCTAGTGTCACTCTGCATTCTCCGCTGTTGAGAAATACAGATCAGAGATTAAAGGAGGAGCTGGTTCCTTCTCATGCTCATTGGCATTTGCACAAACAGGGGCCCCTCAGTGGCTTATAGCCTCAGACTTATTTTCTGAAGTATTCTGCATTATGTAAAGTGCTCTGTCTCCTGGTGAGTTCTGCCTAGCAATAGCCCCCAGCTCCCTTTTTCTGAACATTCCCACAGACCAGAGGCTTAAAAGATCCTCATTACCTGAAATAGGACTGTGGTTACAAATCCTCAACCTCTTCTCCCTCTGGGCAGGATGGCGCTTTCCAGGGTAGATGACACAGTGGGTTGGTGAACTCTCAATTCTCTGCCAGGGACCCCATGGGAAGGCAGTTCCAAAGGAGGGGAAGGAGAAGGTAGACAGAATCCTACAGTTCGCCTGACGGGTTCCCAAGCCAGTGTTGGGAAACAGTGATCTTGGGGATAGCTTAGAGTAAATCCACTTTTTTTCCACATTGGCTCCCACGATGAGTTTGGGCGCACTTTACTACAATATTATTACTTACTTTCTATGTTCTAATGCCTGGAGATTCACAGGTAAGTGAACATACCCTAAGAAGTTCACCTCAGGTAGGAAATGCAGATACATAAATGTCTGCCTGGATTACTCAGGAAAAGACGCTTACAGTTGCTTATCAGAGACCATACCCACACTCTGGCTGCCAGACCCTCTTTGTGACTTTCCCCTTAGATATCCCAAAGGCATCTCAGACTGAACACACCCAAGGTCACACTTACAACCTCCTCTCCTCTTCTTCCCTGCTTGTCTCAATGAGTGGTGTCTCCATGGACCCATAAGCCCAGGACTTGCTATTGATACCTCCTCCCTGTCTCCTCCCCTCCTTACTTACACTGCATGCACATCCTGTCCCTTTGCCTCCCAAATTCCTTCCAAATTCACCTTCTTGGCATCTCTACTGTCACCATCCTGATCCTAACTACTGTCATCCTTCATCCCCTCACTCCTCATCTCCTGATTGATCCTTCCATACCTGCTTTAGGCCCCTCCAGTGTGTCCTTCACAAATAGGATCACTTAGCACTGGTGCCCCTCCCCTCACCCCCTACACACATAGGTGCACACACTCACGCAGGCACACATGCTCAGCACTCATATACGTTAAGATCCTTCCGTGGCTTTCTGTTGCTTTTAGAATAGCAAAGTCAAGGCCGAGTGCAGTGGCTCATGCCTGTAATCTCTGTACTTTGAGAGGCTGAGGCAGGAGGATTGCTTGGGGCCAGGAGTTCAAGGCCAGCCTGGGCAACATGGTGAGACCCCATCTCTACAAAAAATTGTTTTAAAAAGTTTTCTGAGTTTGGTGGCGTGCACCTATCGTGCCAGCTATTCAGGAGGCTGAGATAGGAGGATGACCTGAGCCCAAGAGATCGAGGCTGCAGTGAGCTGAGACCATGCCACCGCACTCCAGCCAGCCTTGTCCTGAAGAACTTTCCCTGTCATTCTCAGCACTCCAGCCAAGCCACACCACCTTCCTTTTTTTCCTCATGCGGTAAACTTGACTTTTTTAACATATATAGTTCTGTGACTCCTAACACGTGTTAATCTTTTTTTTTACACCACCCACACCTCAAACCTTCCAGCCCCAAGGCCTTTATGAATACTGTCCCCTCCACTAGCCCTGACTTGACAAGGTCACCACTCTGTCCAGCTCAGCTCAGACATCCCTTCCTCAGAGAAGCCTCCTCTGGTCCCCTAGACTCAGTCATCTCTTGTTGTGTGTCTTCACTGCACCATGCTCTTTTCCTCACTGCATTTGGAGTGGTGACTTTAGAGTGACTAGTGTGGCTCTTGACGTCCACCTCCTTGAGCGAAGGGTCTGCTCAGTGCAGGCAGGAGCACGTGTAGATTGTTGCTCGCCATGGTATCCCCAGTGCCTAGCACGGTGCTTACCCCATGGTAGGCGCCCAGGGAGCATTCTTGGTGTGAGTACTCAATCACCTGCACAGGAATAGCCAACCCTTGCCTTCCAGCCCCCACCCTGCTGCCTGTCCTTAGGTGGCTTCGTGCATGTCATAGAAGGACGCTGGCCTAAAAATCAAGCAGCCATGTTTTGAATTGCCCTTCCACCTCTTTTTGGAGAACTTGACATTGTCTGATTTTTTTTTCAATGAAGATTATGAATCTACCTCAAAATCCAATGGTCAGGATTAAATGGGGCAAACTATGAGAGTAGGGTCTGTCATATAATAGGAGCTCAGCGGACAGCAGCCTTCATTCCACCCGTGTGGGTGCTGGGGAGACTGTTCCAGAGAAAGGGGCAAAATGGTGCTCAGGGTATTATGTCCTTGTTGAAAACTTACAAAGACATGGACGAGTTATCATTGTACTCTGGGACCGTTTTGCCTTTATGACTCATTTTATTTAGCACATGTGGTTTTTCACACCTCCTGCTTGTGCCATTGTGCCAGGCTCTGGGGGATGGTGAGAGGAATGTGGCAGGCATGTGCCCTGGAAGCCCTGGTGAAACAGGTAAACAGATCAGAGCCAGGGTGTGACAAACCCGTCTGCAGGTACATCCAGCTCTGTGTCAGTGCTGAGCCGGGAGCGCCAACAGCCCTGGGAAGGGAACCAGGGTTCACGGAACAGGCAGAGCTGACTCGCAGCATCCTCCAGGTTACAGCACTGCTTCCACCTGCCTGAAGCCACACACCCAGGTCCCAGCAGGCGGAAATGGAGCTCAGCGCTCTAGCACAGAGGTTGCACCCGGAGGTGGTACTGAAGTAGATACTGAATTCCCTACGGTGTTTGTCCGTGTGTAGGGGCTTCTTTCCTCCCCACAATGTGGGAAGGCATGAGGAGCACCAGGTGGGCAGGAGCCACCGATGCTAAGGGTTCTGCAGCGCAGGCAGCGTTCCTGTGAAGCAGGGTCCGAGCCAGACCCCACAGCCTCCTGCCCCCAGGCACGCAGGCACCCCCAGGTGAGAAAGGAGGCATCTTAGCTCATCGGCTGCCCCACCAGCCTGATGTAAGCACCTGTCTCCCAGCCACCCTGTGATATAGGCAGGCAGTGATGAGAGCACAGGGTGGCAGAGCTTCTGAGCTGCCAGGCAGACTGTCCCAGGAGAGGAAACCATTCTTTGGAAATCTCTGGTGATGACTGCCTCTGTCTCCCTCTCCTGCCCTGACCCCAACACAGGTGCATTTCTCCTGGGAGGAATCCTCTACTCCTGGCAGTTTCCTCATTTCAACGCCCTCAGCTGGGGCCTCCGTGAAGACTACTCCCGGGGCGGCTACTGCATGATGTCGGTCACCCATCCGGGCCTGTGCCGGCGCGTGGCGCTGCGCCACTGCCTGGCCCTGCTCGTGCTGTCCGCAGCAGCTCCTGTCCTGGACATCACCACGTGGACCTTCCCCTTCGTGGCCCTTCCCATCAACGCCTACATCTCCTACCTCGGCTTCCGCTTCTACGTGGACGCAGACCGCAGGAGCTCGCGGAGACTGTTCTTCTGCAGCCTGTGGCACCTGCCGCTGCTGCTGCTGCTCATGCTCACCTGCAAGCGGCCGCGCGGGGACGAGGACGCGGCGCCCCCTCCCAGCTGAGCGCATGGGGACGCCCACTGCTCCTTTCCCTCCACTGCCAGGCGAGCATGTTGTGGTAATTCTGCATCACAAGAAGAGAAAATGCTGGGCTTAGAACAAGATTATAAATGAATTTGGTGCTCAGTGATCACTTGACGGTTTTTTTTAAGAAGAATACCCAAAATGTTCCCCAAAGAAGAACTGCATCAGCTCAGTCAGTGAACACAAAAAAGGAATATTTTTCCCGTTGAGGGTCTTTATATATAATCTCTCCTCCATCCCCACCCTCCATTCTGTTTCTTCTTCCTCACATGGGTATACACATACACAGCTTCCTCCTTACCCCCACACCACACACACACTCCACCTGCCCAGCGGAGTGGCACTTTGTGGCCAGACAGCGTGAACCTCATGATCTGCTGTCTGTAGTTCTGTGAGCTCAGGTTCCTCAAGGGCCTCGTGGCATCCCCTTCGTGGTGACTGAGCCAGGGCCTACATTTTTGATTTTCCCCACCCCACACATTCTCAGCCATAGTCCTTCTAACAATGCCAATAGCTGGGACCCGGCTGCTGTGCCCTGGGACTGGGGATTCCACATGCTTGCCTAGGGAGTCTCAAGCTGGACTGCCAGCCCCTGTCCTCCCTTCACCCCCATTGCGTATGAGCATTTCAGAAGTCCAAGAAGTCACAGGCATCTTTATAGTTCACATTAACATACACTATTGGAAGTATTTCCTTCAGAAAGGGTAGCCCTGGACTTAATACCAACCGGATACCTCTGGTCCCCACCCCATTACTGTACCTCGGTAGTCACTACTGTGGGTCGCCGCTGCTCTGCTACACAGCACAGCTTTTTCAAGGCTGTATTGAGAAGGGAAGTTAGGAATAAGGGTGTGCTGGGCTAACCAGCCCACAGAGCTCACATTCCTGTCCCTTGGGTGAAAAATACTTGTCCATCCTGATATCTCCTGAATTCAGAAGTTGGCCTCCACATGTGCAATGGCTTTAAGAGCCAGAAGACGAGTTCTGGGAATTTTGCGAGTTATCCTGTGGCCAGGTGTGGCCTC
Organism: Macaca nemestrina; assembly: GCF_043159975.1. Taxonomy (NCBI): domain Eukaryota; kingdom Metazoa; phylum Chordata; class Mammalia; order Primates; family Cercopithecidae; genus Macaca; species Macaca nemestrina. The sequence goes on from NC_092141.1 coordinate 14,437,021, forward strand.
AGGTACCAAACAGGGTTACCTGTAGCTCTTTGGTCCTTTGTACTCCCACGGGTCTGCAGAGTCCCATCTGCCCAAAGGTCTTGAAGCTTGACAGGATGTTTTCATTACTCAGTCTCCCAGGGCACTGCTGGTCTGTAGGGATTCGTTGGCCGGAGTGGGAGAGTTGCACAGCATTTAAACAGAGTTCTCTTGAAAATGTCTAAAGGGATTGTAGGTAGATAACATCCATCACTGTTTCCACTTATCTGAAATCTTCCCTCTTGGCTGCCCCCAGGTTGTTTACTGTGGAGAACAATGCATAGGAATGTCCGGAAAGCGCCTCTACAACTTGTTACAGCCTTCACGCTTGTACAATTCATGGATTCTCTTTTCCTTCCACAATAAAACGGTATACAAGAACAGGAGTGCGTGTGACGTCATTGGAATTAATCATCCTGTGCCGAGTTCACACCGTTTCTGGTAGAGCTGGCAACACTTGATCACGCCTTCAAGAGCTGGCAGAGGGCGCGTGGGGAGGTTGCTTTTGTTTTGTAAATTTACAAATTATAGTTGTGTATATTTATGAGGTAAAAAAGTGATGTTATGATTTATGAAGACAATTGGAATAATGAAATCGAGCTGATGAATGTATTCATTACCTCAGACACTTATTTTTGTGGTAAGAATATTTTTAATGTACTCAGTAATTTTGAAATTATAATACATTATTTACTGCATTCATACAGCGTGTGATGTATGTCAAAGGGAGGAGACATAATCGTCCTAAACTGACTTTGTACCCTTTCACCATCTTGTCCCCGTTCCGTTCAACTCCTGGCCTCTCTAACCACCATTCTATTGTCTTCTTCAAGTCTGATTATTCTGGATTCCACATATAAGTATGAACCAATGCAATATTTATCTTTCTGTGCCTTATTAAGTTGAGAACTTTCACCTTTTCATTTAAGAGCAGCACTTTCTGGCTCCTCTGACATCTCTGGATTGCCAGCATCACTACTCTTGCACTGTGAGGCCATGATTAAGCAAAATAAAGGTTACTGAGCACAAGCTCAGTAAGCAAAATAAAGGTTACTGAGCACAAGCTCTGCCACCACAGTCGGATTTGATAACCGAGTTGGCTGCTAAGTGACTCATGGGTGGGACGGTATCCAGCATGGATCTGCTGGACAAAGAGAGAATTCAGGTCCCGAGCAGGTGATGCTAGATTGCATCACACTACTAAGTACAACACACAATCTAAAACTTCTGGAATGTTTATTTCTGTAATTTTCTATTTACTATTTTTGGACCTTGGTTGACCATGGGTAACTGAAACAGTGGAAAGAGAAACCACGGATAAGGGAGAACTGCTATACATATCTGCCTGCCTGGAGAAAAATAAAGCAATATACCTGCTTCTTGTTTGTTGGAAACCCAAACATAATTGACCTGCTGGACAGATTACACTTTTTAGCATCTTTTGGCCACTATTTCCTAACTGCAAGATGTGAAGATATGCTCTGCATCAAAGAGGCTCTCGTGTTCACTTACTAATTCAGAGTCCATCACTCAGTGGCTGGGCTCCGCCATGCACATCACAGAGCATCTGAGAGGCAAGGTATCCACCAGCGTGGAACAACTCTGTGCTTGCATTCTGATCATGCCTCATGCCTCACACTTCAGCTTGCATGACGCCACCAACTTGAGCCCTCTGAAAATCCCGTCTGACCACTGCTCACCTCCTCTACCACCACCAGGTTGGTTGAACCACCCGTCTATCCGAGACACATGCCTGCAAGACATGCCTGCAATTTATTTTCCTCTTTGCCCCAGCCCTGTCTGTTTTTCACACGGCAGCCAGCATGATCCCTCTAAGCTACCAGGCAGATCCTGCTATTCCCATTCTCCACCCTGTCATTGCTTCCCTACTTGGTCCCATGCCATCTGGTCCCATGCCATCTGGTCCTGCTCCCCTCTCTGATCTTGGAAATACCTTCTTGCCACACCTACTGTCCTGCCTACAGATCTCCATGCTTTTCCTCAATACTCAAGCACACCCGCTGTGGTGTATTCATATTGATAACTCCTGTTCCCTCTGCGTGGGGTCCTCTCATTTCATTGAGATGACACCTCCTTAGAGAGGCCTTTTTTGGCCACCTTACCAAATAGCACTCCTGTCCCCACCCCCAGTGCTTATTACTTCCTTGCTGTGCTTTGCTTTTTGCTTTTTTTTTTTTTTTTTTTTTTTGAGATGGAGTCTTATTCTGTTGCCCAGGCTGGAGTGCAATGGTGCAATCTTGGCTTACTTCAACCTTCGCCTCCTGGGTTCAAGCGATTCTCCTGCCTTAGCCTTCCAAGTAGCTGGGATTACAGGCACCATCTTGCCCGGGTAATTTTGTATTTTAGTAGAGATGGGGTTTCACCATGTTGGTCAGGCTGGTCTCGAACTCCTGACCTCAGTTAACACTACTTCATGTTCTATGTCTGTTTACATATCTCATTATTTAATGACTGTCTTCCCTGGAATATAAGTTCCGTGAAGGCAAGGACTGTATCTTTGCATCACTTTATCTCCAGCTTCTAGAACAAATGCTTAGCACAGAGTAGGTGCTCAATAAATGCCTTTTCCTGAACAAATAAAAGAATAATCCCATCTGGGTTGTATGAAGTCCCTGTGGTCAGAGGGAAACAGCCTGTTAGCCTGGGATAAAGAATGAATGGATTTGGAAAGGTATTGAAGACATGTGGTTCCATGAGAAAAGATGGCTTCCACATAGTCCTTATCTGGCTGGTGCAATCACTCTTCCCACTCCTGACTTCAGGACTCTGTCCCCAGGCTGCACCAACCAGAATGCACTCCACTGCCTCCAGGCCACCACCCCACAGCTTCTACTTGTTTCTGGAATTGCCTTTTCTAACTTCAAACTTCCACCCCCCCACCCCCCCCGCCCCGCCGCCACAGCCATTCCTGATGTATTCATTTCCCATAGCACCTATTAATATGTGCCATACACTTTTCACTTGTTACTGACTACCGACCACCACCCCTGAACTGTAAACTCAGTAGGGCAGAAATATCTGTTTCTCACTGCTGTGTCCACAGGCACCTAGAACAGAAGACAATCCATAAGTGATCATGTGATGGGTGCTTCATCAATGATGAAAGGAATGAACGAGTACCTTTTATGGCATGGTGGGAGGCGGAGGTGGTGGGAGCACTTGAAGGTGGAGGAGATTGGTACATGCCTGCCCCTTGTGACTGAATCTGGAACAGGTGCACCCTTCTACCTGCTTTGTTAAGAAAACTGCCAAAGTCGAACCAAGGCAAGTGACTATTTCTTCCTAGTTTGACTCATTCATCAATTTTCATCATTTTCTGTATCTTCAGGGGTACTTTGACTTAACTCCTGAAGGGGTGGCCTGCCTCTCCACACCTGTGGGTGTTTCTCGTTAGGTGGAACGAGAGACTTGAGAAAAGAAATGAGACTGAGACAAAGTATAGAGAAAGAAAAAGTGGGCCCAGGAGACCGGTGCTCAGCATACAGAGGACCCTCAGTATTTATTGATCATTATCTTTACCATCGAAGAAAAAGGGAAGTGGCAGGATAATAGGATCATCGTAGGGAGAAGGTCAGCAGTAAGACATATGAATAAAGATCTCTATGACATAAGTTTAAGGAAAAGTGCTGTGCCTTGATATGCATATGTAAACATCTCCATAAACCTTTTTAGTGCATAAAGAGCAGCACTGCTAGCAAGTCCCACCTTTCGCCCTAAGGCGGTTTTCTCCTTTCTCAGTAAACAGAACATACAATCGGGTTTTACACCGAGATGTTCCATTGCCCAGGGACGGGCAGGAGACAGATGCTTTTCTCTGTCTCAACTGCCAAGAGGCCTTCTTTCCTCTTATACTAGTCCTCCTCAGCACAGACCCGTCACGGGTGTCAGGCTGGGGGACGATCAGGTCTTTCCCTTCCCACGAGGCCATATTTCAGACTATCACATGGGGAGAAACCTTGGACAATACCTAGCTTTCCTAGGCAGAAATTCCTGCGACCTTTGGCAGAGTACGTGTCCCTGGGTACTTGAGAATAAGAGAATGGTGATGACTTTTCACAAGCATACTGCCTTCAGGCACTTGTTTAACAAAGCACACGCTGCACAGCCCAAAATCCATTAAACCTCGAGTCACCACAGCACATGTCTCTTGCAAGGACAAGGTTGGGGGTAGGGTCACAGATTAACAGCATCTCAAATTCACAATAAAATGGAGTCTCTTATGTCTACTTCTTTCTATATAGACACAGTAACAGTCCGATCGCTCTTTTCCCCACAACTACTTAGTAACAAAGAGTTTTCAGCCCAGTAAATTAAGTTGGATTCTTGACCAATATTTTTACTTTTTAAATGCATTAGCAGAGAATCTAGTGTCTGTCTCCATCTTCATCCCTCATCATCTGCCACTAAAGGCTTTGCTTTAACTCACTTCCACCAGATAGGAGCTCAGGCGTCACCTCCTGAGCACCAGCGTCATGCATCCAGATCACCGTAAATGAGGGGGTTTATAAATTGGGGACCTGCCTGTGAAGTAGAAGCCAAGACAATGAGGACTCCCAGATGCAGAGAAGGTCAAGAGGGCAGGTGGACCCCATTCAGGGAAAGAGGGTGCAGTTCCAGGGTCGTGGGAAAAGCCTGTCTTTCCTCACCAGCCGGCAGCCAGGGGGCGCTGCAGGCTGGGGCGCTGTGAAGCTGCTGTTGGCTGAGGGCACCCCACTCAGCAAAACGGGGCCAGAGCCGGGGATTCAGGAGAGGGCGGGGCGAGGACCGCACAGGGCACAGTGGGCGAGGCAAAGCAAAGTTCTTGGTTGAGTAACCCCACTCCGCCCCATCCCAAACGTCCAAAGAGAGGCAAGGTGACCGAGACAATCTGAAGATGAGCCAGACACACCAAACAAGGTCCTCAGCCCTCCCCAGCTTCAACAAACACAGAAAGCAAGAAGCCAGGAATCAAAACAGAGACCCATGGAGAGGACAGCCACCTTCCGCCCACCCGCCAGCTATCCTGTGCCCACTGAGCACGAGGCTGTGAGTGAGGCCTCGTGTCGGGGAGTGAGATGCACCCGAATATTCCCAGCCCCCAGGAGCACACTCCGGAGGTTTCCGGGAGAGGCAGTGCAGCCATGAGGTGAGAGTAAAAGGAGCCTTCCCCTCCCTCCCACCCCCAACCCCCGTTCCTAACCTAGAATCCTCCAGCCTCGCCTGTGCCACTCTCAGGACCCGCCACCTGACTTAGGGCTGCCTTTGTGCAGCCTGGCTGGGGGCTTCTCAACATCCGCTTCTCCATGATCCTGACTCTTGTGTCCCTTGATCTGGCTCTCAGGGTCCTTCCTTCCAGGCTCCATCTCTGTCACAGGGCTGGTCTGGCCATAGGCCCTGACTCTATAAGGGGACTTGAGCCAAACCGAGCACTCAGCCCAGCCCATGACTTTTTTTTTTATGGGATATTCTAGCGTCTACGCATCACCGCAGTTGTGTTTCTGTGTCTCAAAGGAAATAGTTCAGCATAGGTGATTGGTCATTAGGCCAAACACTAGTAGGGGGAGTGGGGAGGAGAGAAGGCACTTCAAGCAGAGAGCAGGGTGAGCAAAGGCCCAGGGTGAAGGGGCATCGAGTGTTTGGGGAGCATGGTCAGTTCTGCATGGCTGGAGTATAGGGGCCAGGAGAAGCTGGAGGATGAGGTTCAAGAGAGAAGTGGAGGGACCAGATATGGCCAACTTTATGTTTGCCCAACTAAGTCGTCTAGACTTTACCCTAAGGGCACTAGGGAGCCATTGAAGAGTAAAGCTAGAAAGTAGCATGATCATGTTTGTGCTTTAGAAAGAAAATCCAGGCACAGAGCAGAAGGTGGATGGGAAGAACTGGGAAGACCAGGGGAGCAATCATGGGTCTGAATCTGGGCAGACGAGGGAGAGGGAGAGCAGAGGAAACTCCGCAGGGTTGATTGGGGTGAGAGAAGATCCTGGGATATTCCCGGGGTCCCAGCTTGAGGACAAGGTGGTGCCTTCGCTCAAGGGGAGTACCCCTTGCATTTCTCATGTCCCCTTTTCTCCCTTTGCCTGTGGTCACCAGTATCCCAATTGCTGGTCTCAGCTCTAGTGGAAGACCCAGGCTGCCTCAGCCTGGCCCCCAGCCCCTCACGCTCACATAATCCTGCCTCCCCCGACACTGCAGACTCCAGGCCACCCAAGCCTCTGCCTGGAATCTCCCCACTGCCTGGCACTTGGGAAATAGCTTCCCTGGCCAGTCCCAGCTGCAGTCTCCTGCTGTGGTGTGGTGTGGTGTGCTGAATGACCAGCTCATTGAAGACAAGGTGCGTTGCCTTTGCTCTAACAGAGTGGCCCCACGGTTCCCCTCAGTCAACTGCCTCTGCCTGGAAGGTGCTCAAAGCAGGAACTCCTCTGATTTTTCTCTCCATCCAAGTCTCCCCAACCTGAATAACCCACCAACCTATTCAGTCAGAGGGTCTGAATTCATTTGACAAAAAGGAAGAATGGGATTGCTTGCCTTAAAACCGACCCAAACTATGGCTGATGTCCAGAACCCTCACACAGCCATTTGACACTTAGTCACGTCAAAAATAGAAATGATCTCCCCAGAACCAGACAAGCAGAAAAAACTCTTCCCTACTAAGCCCGTTGTCTATTTGTAGACAGCCATTCCCATAGGGCTGCGTCCTCATGAGCTGACCATTAACCAACCTTCCTGTATCCATCTGGACACTTAATTGCAAGTGACAGGAATTCCAACTAAAACTGAATTGATCAAAAATAGGAATGTGTTGGTTCATATAGTTGGAAAGAAGCACACTGGCTTCCGGCAAGACTTGCTCCTGGCCACAGCTCTTTTGAAGCTCTCTCCCTTTAAGATACTGAGACCCCTTAAACAATTATTCATTCCTTTATTTCTCTATATTTAGCTACCTTGGGCCAGGTACTGTTTCAGGTACTGGGAATGCAGCAGTGAACAGAAGAGTTAAAAATCCCTGCCCTCGTGCCTATAATATATCTCTAGAAAAAAAATGCAAAAAACCTAGTAACTGGGGTTGCCTCTGGGGTGAGGAACTGTCGGGCTGGGAAAAGCTTCTTACTCAAACCCAGTAAGAAAGAGGAAGTCTTGGAATTGAGATGCAGGACCTAATTGGTCTGATTCAGGGTTGGTGCCCATTTTTGATTCACTGAGCCTGGCTCGAATCAATCAGAGGCTGCGTGTAGAACACAGTCTTCCCTTCCCATGACTAAAGGTTTGGGAAATGTGGTAGGAAGAGGGCGGAGGAAGGGGAAATTCCTTCCAGTTTGGTCATCAGAGACTTTGGGGTCAGGAGCTCTAAGGGAGTGGGCCCCAGGGCCTTGGAGAGGAGTGCCAGTCAAGGCTGGGCCCAGCTCCTCTGCAGACCCTCAGACTCTCCCACCCACAGCCAAGAGGCAAGGCTGTCCCGAACATTTTACACCTGTGGTCTCAGTTTATTGTAAGGAAAGACCACATTTATATATAGTCCCAGATTAAGGTCAGCCTATTACAAGGCCATTAACACGAAGACAACCCAGGACATTTTACTACCTGCTCTTTAAACCAAATCCACCCCTACCGCCTGGGATTTCCCAAGACAGCGCCATGTTCAGGGAAGACAGAGCCACAGTCAGGGCTAAGGCCACATCCCGTCAAAAGCACCTGAATCAGCACCTTTAAACTTCAGCAGCTTTCTTCTCGAAATAAAATGTGGCTTGGAAGCCACTTTCACTTTCTTAGGAATGCCTTAAGGAAAATCCTTCGGGGTTGAAGAGCCAGAAATGAGCTAGCAATGTTTATTTTTCACAGTAGCCCCATGCTCTGAATTTATGTGGGGAGTGGAAAGGGAGGCCACTAAATTCTCCTTAGCCCCAACCCTGCTGGGGGAACAGCTCATGCCCAGATACTTCAGGAAAGAGGAGAGCATCTGCCTCAAGCACGGCTGCTGCCGCCCGGGAAGTGGTCCTCTTCCCCAGAATTGTCCCTGCTCCCTCATCTAGAAAGGGACACTTGGCATTCTCCACGACGCATTTTCATGCTAATGCGTTTAGTCAAAAAGAGGAGCCCAAACAGATGTGGGCCATTTGGCAGGGATGTCGTTCATTTGTTAGCAAGTGCAAAAGGCTCGTTGGCAGGATATTAAATATTACCTTGGCTATTCACAAACACTTCATATTTCAAGAATGGAAGGGAGGCGAGGGCTGCATCCAATAAATCAGCCTTTGTCAAAGAGGCAGAAAGAGGCAAACATTTGATAAATCTATGTCATTGTGCTCAGAGATCAAAGGCCCTAACATATGTATTTGTGCAACTGGCATTCCAGCAGACAACTATAACAAACCGAGGTTGGGACAGCTGGGGAAGAAGAATTAGCCAGTTCTAATTCGTAATTAGCCTGGCCTCGGGAGAGGTGAGCGGGTGTCCTGGCTGAGCTCTCAGAGGGGTAGAGGAAAGAGACAGGGCAGAAAGGGGGCTCCTTCTAGGCCCTGGGTTGTGCCAATGGCGCCATCTGGTCTCTGAACCTGCTCCAACATGAAGGCCACTTCGAGACGAACATAGTTAGTGACAGCCTCACAGTCCCCAAAGTCAAAAGACAAAATGCATTGGCTGTTGGGCACAGCTGGAAACCAGAGTAGTCAACATGGTTTGTGGAAGATCCCAGGCTGGCCCAGGACCTCCTCGGTCTCTGCTGCCCCTCGCACTGGTCTGACATTTTCCTATTCTCCCATGGCCGCCTCCTTTCTCTCTCCTGCCTTCACTCTGCTTTCTCTCCAGCCTGTGCTCTGGATATATCCATGGTTCTAAGTTGGAACCACCTGTGTCTCTGGAAAGACCTTGACAGCCCCATCCACCAGCTCCTGTCACCGTGCCTGACGTGTCCACCAGTGCAGGCTGTGCTTCAGCGTGACCTTGCCCTCTGCAGGCAGCCTCTGGTGAAGGGCTCGTGTGCTGTTGGGCAGAGCGGTCCCTACAGTTTCAACAGGATGGCTCAGTTCACTGAGAACCAAGAGTCAGGTGATACCTGGAACCGGGCGGGTGGGAAAGACTCAGTTGCAATCCAAGCAGACTTTTCACAGTGGGTGGGTACCAGGGGAGAGCTGGGCTTCTTTGTTTCAAAGAAAAGGCCATGTGCTCTCTCCTTACCTGGCTCCCACTCCAGCTGCCCCCAGCCCCGTACCCACCCCTCAGCCTGCTCCTGACATCTTGCTGCTTCATTTGGTCATGCTTACTTGGCAAAATCTTCAACCGCCGGGGAGAGCCAACTTTGCGTACTCACACCTGCGCTTGACCAGCTGCTGGCATCAGGGAAACATGGACCGGCCTCATGGCCACTCAGGGCCCAGCGCTGATGCCCCAGGACCACAGCCCTGTCACATCTTACATCCCACACACTCTTCTCTGCCTCTCCTCCCCATCCCTGGCTCTCTGTTCCCACGGTGATCTGTCCCTGCTCCTGTCTGAAGCCGGTCCCTCTCCTTGTGCGTTTAATTTCATCTCCTCATCCACTCAGACATTGCTCCAGAAACTCTCCTGTTCCCTCTCCTACAAAGCCAGTTTCTTATTTTCTATTAGATCTTTCTCACAAACTTAAAAAATGCTATTTTGCCCATTTGAAGAGAAAACAAGACAGACACCCTCTTGATTCCTCTTCCCCTGCTGGCCACCACCTCATTTCTTTGCTCACATCTGCAGCAGAATTTGCAAGGATCGTCTACACTTGCTGTGTTCATTACCCTCTGTGTCAGCCTGCTCAGGCTGCCATAACAAAATACCATTGATTGGGTGACCTAAGCCACAGAAATGTATTTTCTCACAGTTCCAGAGGCTTTTCAGAAAAGACCCTTCTGGATTTTCAGAAAATCTCACTGATATCTTCAGAGTATATCCAGTACCCACAACCAATCTTGGAAGTCCAAGATCAAGCTTTCGACCTATTCACTTTCTGCCAAGAGCCCACCTCCTGGCTTACAGACAATGAAGGCACACTGTCCTCCCTGGCCTTTCCTCTGAGCATGCTCCTGGAGTGAGCCAGAGCAAGCCCTCTGGTGTCTCTTTCTTTTGTTTTTTGATATAGGGGCTCACTCTGTTGCCCAGGCAGGAGTGCAGTGGCACGATCACAACTCACTGCAGCCTCAAACTCCCCAGACTCAGATGATCCTCCGGCCACAGCTTCCAAGTAGCTGGGACTACAGGCACATGCACCATGCCTACCCAGCTGATTTCTTTGTATTTTTAGTAGAGACAGGGCTTCACCATGTCCCTCAGTCTGGTCTCAAACACCAGGCTCAAGAGATCCATCTGCCTCGGCCTCCCAAAGTGCTGGGAATACAGGAGGAAGCCACCACACCTGGCCTCTGCTGTCTCTTTATAAGGACGCTAATCCTCTTAGGTCAAGGCCCCACCCTCATGACCTCATTTAACCCTAATTACTTCCTCACTCCAAATACAGCCATACTGAGGATTCGGGCTTTCATGGATGAATTTGGGGGGGACATAAACATTTAGTCCCCAACACCCTGCTCCCATGATCCCTTCAACCCACCAAACAGGCTCCTGCACCCACCAGTCAACTGTAATCGCTCTTGTCAACATCACGCCTTGCCGCCACACTGCTAAATCCACAGGGTGAGTCTTCACCCTCATCTTACTTGACCTCTCAGCAGCACTTCACCCAGCTGAGTACTCTCTCCTCCTTGATTCACTTTCTTCTCTTGGCTTCTGGTACACCATGCTCCTTGTTTTTCTTCCTACTTCACAGTTTGCTCCTTGTCTGCCTGTTTTCCTGGTTCTTCTCTCTCAATCTCTTAATGTTGGAGCACTCCAGGGCTCAGTCCTCAATCTTCTTCTTTCTTTTTTCTGTTTTTGAAACAGAGTCTCACTCTTGTTGCCCAGGCTGGAGTGCAATGGCGTGATGTCGGCTGACTGCAACCGACAGTAAGTGGAACTCACTGAACCCTCCAGGGTTCAAGCAATTCTCCTGCCTTAGCCTCCCAGTAGCTGAGATTCCAGGTGCCCACCACCAAACCCGGCTAATTTTTGTATTTTTAGTAGAGATGGGGTTTCACCATGTTAGCCAGGCTGGTCTTGAACTCCTGACTTCAGGTGATTCGCCCACCTCGGCCCCTCAAAGTGCTGGGATTGCAGGCGTGAGCCACTTCACCCAGACTGGTGATGCAATCCAGTCTCAAGACTGTAAATACCACCTAGATGCTTAGCAACTCCTAAATGTGCCTTTCCAGCTTAGGTTTTTACAGCCATCTCCAGACTTATCGATCCAATTGCCCCTTCATTTCTGCTGAAATGCCTAAAAGACATTGCAAACTCAGCATGCCCCAGATGGACTCCTCATCTTCCCCCCAGATATTCACAACCTTCCACATCTTTGTTGACAGCAACTCCGTTCTTTCATTTGTTCAGCTCAATTCTTTACACCCTCCTCTCTTTCTCTCATATCCCAATTTTTCAGGAAATCCTGCTGACTGTATCTTCAGGGTGTATCCAGTATCCAGTTGCTTCTCACTTCTCATTATCTGCACAACTCTCATCATCTTTTGCCTGCGTTGCTCGAAAAGCGCTCTTTCCTTCCAATCTTGCCCTCTTTTTTTTTTTTTTTTTGAGATGGAGTCTAGCTCTGTCGCCCAGACTGGAGTGCCGTGGCATGATCTTGGCTCACTGCAACCTCTGCCTCCTGGATTCAATCGATTCTCCTGCCTCAGCCTCCCAAGTACCACGCCCAGCTAATTTTTGTATTTTTAGTAGAGATGGTGCCCACCACAGCTGAGGTGAGGGTTCTGCTATATCTCCCCAGCTTCTGGGACCCAGACTGATAGAGTAGCCATCATCTTAAATGTTGGTGGTCTCTGTAGTGAAGAGAAAGGCCCAGAAAGTCTCACACTGGCAGTGAAATGCTCCAGCTTACAGATGACGCCCATCATTTCCACTTAAAATGTCCCTCCACCCCAACAAGAGGCCATGATGTGCAACCTACTGTTCATAAAGACACGGGCTGAGACAGAACAGCACTCGACTCCCATAGGAAGCGTCTTCTCTGAGACAAGGCAAACACGGAGTTTGTCAATAAAAAAGTTCAAAGGAGAAAATTACCTGGAGGAGACTTAATGTCAAGCAGATAAGAGCTTTGTGTAGCTGTAGAGAAAGTCTGTAATGGTCCTTCTCCAAGGTAAAATATTCAAAAGTAGGGAGAAGATATGAAGTGATCAGTAATAATAAATTAGTGAAGGATGGCTAATCGCTCCTAAATGTGCTTGCTTCTTCTTTAGGGTTATTGTTTTTCATCTATGTTTGCACTTTTTTTTTTTTTTCCCCCGAGATGGAGTCTAGCTCTATCACCAGGCTGGAGTGCAGTGGTGCGATCTGGGCTCACTGCTACCTCCACCTCCCGGGTTCACGGGATTCTCCTACCTCAGCCTCCAGAGTAGCTGGGATTACAGGCATGTGCTGCCACGCCCGACTAATTTTTATATTTTTAGTAGAGATGGGGTTTCACCATGTTGGTCAGGATAGTCTCAATCTCCCGACCTCGTGATGCGCCCACCTTGGCCTCCCAAAGTGTTGGGATTACAGGCGTGAGCCACTGCGCCTGGCCCGCACATTTTTGCATGTACCAAATACGTTAAAACTTTTAGCTTCCAAAGATTTTGCCACCATTGTTTCATTAATGAACTCTCATTGCTCATGAAGAAGGTAGTTTGTACCTGGAATGGAATATTACAAATGACTGTCCCTAAAATGTAGACTTGTCTCACTCAGAGTGAGCCAGTGGCATTAGAGGTCCTTCCATCTAAGGTTTGGACATTTGAGGTCTTTGTCACATTGTAATGTAGTGGTTAGTTAAATGTCATCCTTGGTATCTTGGAACTTAGTCCATTGCATTATTGAGACCGAGATCCTTGGGCTATTTTTCCAAAGACTTGCTGACAGATGAAGACATACATCAGAGACAAAAAATAAAGTTTCTTTCAACTCTGATATTCTTCACTGTTCTAATTATGCCCATCCTTGAGGAACTGTTTCAAACATCACCACCAAGAGAAATGCTTGTTTACTCCTAGCCTTATGAATTGCAACTTTGGTTTGCCAGGGGCCAGCATCTCCCTTCTACTAAGTGGAGACAGTGCTCAGTACGTGAATACATAGCACCTATTTCGTTCCAAGTGATTAGGTTCCTAACCCGACCATTGTAATCCCATTTCATTTATAAGGAATTGGTTTAGAACAGGCATGTGACTCAATCCTGGCCAATGAGACATGAGGGGACTGTGCTACACAGCTTCTGGGAAAGGCCTTATTTGTAAGATACAAGGCCCCTCCTCTTTCTCTGTGTGTGTGGTACTTGGATGGGATCCCTGTAACTATTTCAGGGAAGAACAAACCTAGAAGATCTGTAGCAAAACAAAATCAGGACCTCTGGACTTACTGTTATTTGTGATGATACATTGCCCTTCTATGTAAAACAACTTGAGCAGGGCCTTCAGTCACTGGCAGCCAAAAGCATCCTAATTGACAACGTAAAGAAGACTTGCAAGGTTCTTCACCTAGCTTCCCATGACACACATCATTTCTATAGGGATACCATTGGAAGCCCCAAGGAATGTGCTACCAAGGCCCTGATCCTGGTGCTATTTTTACCAGCCAATAGGAACAAAAGTAAAATAAGTGCAGATGGGTAGGCAGCTTCCTCCGAGCCCTGCCTGGTGGAATACATGGAGCCATTTGGCTGATCTTCACGGAGGAGATCACAGGCGAGTGCCCACCATCTGTTGTATTAACTCTTGCCCATAATCTTGATTTATAAAAGGCCCTCTAGGATTTTCCCACCTAATTGCTTTGGATCTGAAATGGTCACTTCAAAGATTACAATTCCTGATATATAGATGGATGGGGCTGGAAGTTTAACTCATGAGTTAAGGGAAGCAGAGAAAGATCTGAAGCCTCTTTCTCGTTGTGACGGGCCAACAGGTATTTGCAAACTGCAAGGACATGAATGTTCACAACATATCTGTACAGAAATCTTTTGTTATCTAATGACATGGACCACAGCATCCTTGGCAGCATTTTTGGTCATAGGCCAGGGTTTCTTATCTTCAGCACTGTTGACATTTTGGGCCATGTAATTCTTTGTTGTGGGAGGCTGTCCTGTGCATCATAGGATTTTAGCAGCATTCCTGGCCTCTACCCCACAGATGCCAGTAGCATCACCCAGTTGTGAAAAACAAAGATGTTTTCATGCATAGCCAAATGTCCCCTGCCAACAAAATCTCCCCCAGTGAGAACCGCTGTCTTAGAACTACACTCAAATATCTTCAGATTTAAAAAAAAAAAAAATGTAGTGAGCATTCTGTTATTTTCACCACCAACCTATCCATTTATGTTTATTCTGGTAAGGGCACCCTGACTTCCCTCTGCTACTCTGTCCATGGGGTTTGGATGGGGCTGACTCTAACCAGGTACCCTAGGTGGCATGTTACATGGACTTGATCAGTGGGAGTACAGCATCCTCTTGACCACAGTGATCTGTTCGACGACTGATGCTGGGTCCAATTCATGATCTGTACAGTCATGTTGAGGACTTTGACATGAACTCTTGGACTTGCGTTTGTGAGAATATAAGCCTGGAATTGCCAGCTGCCGTCCTGCCACCCCAAAAAGAGCCTCTCTGGAAAAGCAGCCAATAGAGATGAAAGTAGAACAAAGAGAAGGGGAGAGACCAGTTCATGATGACATTATCTAAGCCTCTGAATCCAGCGATGTCTAATGCCAGGTTTCTCTCTTGGATTTTTCATAGTCATGAGCCCATCAATTTATTTTGGGCATAAGCCATTTTGTGTTACATTTCCTCTTATATGCAAAGGATCCTTATGGTAACATTTAATTAGATTTTTAAAAATATTTTTAAATTGATGCAAAATAGATGTGTATAATTTCAGGATGCATGTGACAACTTCATAAATGTATATCAGGTGTAAAGATCTAATCAGTGTACTTTGGATAGTCATCACCTTAAATATTTGTCTTTTGTTAATGCTAGACACATTCATGTTATTCTCTTCTAGCTATTTTGGAATGTAAAATAAATTATTGTGAACTATAACCATCCTACTGATCTAACACTGGGTCTTAACTTTTTCTACCAAAACATATATTTGCTGATCTGCTTGCAATCTATAAACTTGCTTTCCCTTTACAATATCCATAGCCTTTTCTGCACTAGAGTTATAGGTTACCCGGAAGATTACAGTTTTCCTCTTTGCTAGTTTCTCTATGTTTAGGCAATTCTCAAGAATGCTTTGGGGTTGAACAATAAGGCTGAGGACAGGTAGAGAAATTCACTTTGGAAGAAGTGGGACCCTCTTCCTCTGGGCTTAGATAGCAGGGTAAACAGGTGGTGCAATGGTCAATTTTATGTGTCAATCTGACTGAACCATGGGGTACCCAGATATTATTCTGGGTATATCTGCAAGGATGTTTCTGGATGAGATTAACATCAGAATCAGGAGTAAAGCAAATTGCCCTCCCTAATATGGGATGGCCTCATCCAATCCATTGAAGGCCTGAATAGAACAAAAAGGTCAAGTAAGGAGAAACTTTGCCTGTCTAAGTGCTTGAACTGGATATCAGTCTTCTCCTGCCTTTGGACTTGGATTTGGACTGGAAATTACACCATCGGCTCTCCTATTTCTCAGCCTTTCAGACTCAGACTGGAACTACGTCATCAGCTCTCCTGGGTCCTCATCTTGCTGAATGCAGATCTTGGAACTTCTCAGCTGCTATAACCACATAAGCCAATTTCTTATAATAAATCTCTCTCTCAAAGAGAATGCTTATACACTGTTGGTGGAGATGTAAACTAGTACAATCTCTATGGAAAATGATATAGAGATTTCTCAAAGAGTTAAAAATAGAACTACCATTTAATCCAGCAATTCTATTGCTATCTACTCAAAGGAAAAGAAATCATTATATCAAAACACACCTGCACTCATATGTTTACCACAGCACTCTTCACAATAACAAAGTCATGGAATCAACCTAAGGGCCATTAATGGACGACCAGATAAAGAAAATGTGGCACATATGCCGTGGAATACTGCTCAGCTATAAAAAAGAATAAAATCATGTCTTTCACAGCAAAATGGATACAACTGGAGTCCATTATTCTAAATGAAATAACTCAGAAACAGAAAGTCAAATACCACATGTTCTCACAAATAAATAGGAGCTAAACAATGTGTGCCTATGGACACATGGAGTGTAATAATAGACATTGAAGATTTCAAAAGGAGGGAAGCAGGTGAGGGATGAGAAATTACATCTTGAGTACAATGTACACTATTCAGGTGAAGGTTACACTAAATGCTCAGACTTCACCACTGCAATATACCAACGTAACAAAACTGTACTTATATGCACTTATATCCCCTAAATCTATATAAATTAAAAATCTCTTTCTGTCCGTATATACGTGTGTTTGTATGTGTGGCATACACACACACACACATATATATATTATCCTGTTGGTTCTGTTTCTCTGAAGAACTCAGACGAACACAAATGGGTTTTGGCAGAACAAGTGTGTAAGGGGGAAATCTATGCCTTCCCTTGATTCAAGCTTTCTCGCCCCTACCTTTTTATACTTCTCCAATGTGGATGAGGCTGCCCTGTTAAATTAACCTTTGCCACTTCACTGAGAAAGGATCCCAGAGCTTTAGAAAGTTTCAGAGGAAGGAGTAGGGCATGGGGGGCACAAGGCTATAAAAAACTTTAATAAAATCTTTATGTAATTCGGAATAACTTGGTAATTTCTGAGAACTACACTCAACTGTCTACAAATTGACAAAACTTTATATAGTGGACACCTTGTTACTTTCACCATCAAGCTATCCATTCATGTTCATTCTGCTATGGGTACCCTGACTTCCATGGTAGGGGGACACCTTTATATCTTTATTTCATATCTGGTTGGGACCAGAACTGCCTGGACAGAAGTTGCCTAAACTGGAAAAAAAAAAAAAAAAAAAGCATATTTATATGCAAATGTTATAGATTCCTCCCAAAGCACTGTTTTTATTTGTGGGCTATAGGCAGGTGGCATTAGAAAAATTGATGCTTATTCATAAAACCTGGCATGGTTTCCTATGTTTAGAATAGGAAGATGAACACACCTTGAGACTCTGGTAAGAAGTAAGGTCTTTGTCACCCAGAAAATGAACATATGCCAATTCTGCAAACACATTTAGAGCATGTATGGCTCCCCTGATGCTTATCCATGGATTTCCTGAAGAAATCAGGCTGTGGGGAGAAATCAGGCTGTCTCTAGTATGGTGGGGTGGTTTCTTAACAGATCTTTGCCCTACTCCTTTCAGATGTCTTAGTTCCCTGACTAAGCCAGACTGCTTCTGAAGATCCAATGAGCATCTGGATTCATTCAGTCTGCATACTGCTGGAACAACCATGCATTTGAAAGTCATACACACCCAGATTCAAATTCTGGTCTGCTATTCAGTTGTGTGATACGGGCATGCATTGCCACTCCTGCAAACTCTGGCTTGTACCCTCATCTGTAATAATCTGGTACAATAAGCTGGGAGGAGGTATTGGAGTAAATAATCCATATTCTTTCCTCTTCTATAGAAAAAAAAAGAAAGAAAGAAAACAACTGTCTTTTCTTCTACTACCCACAAACAGAACTTCTGGATCCCAAATGTGTGATTGTTTTTCCCACACCAAGCAATTCTCTGCAGACACCAACTGGGTGTCCTGCAATTTAATTCAATTCTGACACTGTCTACCTGGAGTTAGTGCAGACCCCTCAGGTTAAGGGCTTGGTCCCATGAGAGTGTCCCCACATCAGACACCCAGTAGCATGTCAAGGCTGTCACCTGTACTTATGACCAATGGCTATAAATCTGAGGTTTTCACAAACCCCTCCTTGGGTTAGATAATTGGCTAAAACAGCTCACTCAGGAAAATAGTTTACTTACCCCATTCCTGATTTATTATAAAAGGATACAACTTAGGAACACAGCCAGATGGAAGAGATGCTAAGAGCAAGGTATGGGAGGGACATGGAGCTTCCATGCCCTCTCTGGGCGTGACAGCCTCCCAGCACCTTCATGTGTTCAATCTGGAAGCTCTCTGAACCCTGTCTTTTTGGGTTTCTATGGTGACTTTGTTATGTAAGCATGGTTGATTAAATCATTGGCCATTGGTGATTAGAATCAATCTCCAGCCCCTCTCCCCTCCCAAGAAAATTTCCCCTGAAAATTCCAATCTTCTAATTATATATTAGTTCCCCTGGCAGCCAACCCCCTATTCTTTGGGGCTTTCCAAAAGTTACCTCATCAACATAAACTCAAGTGTGTTTGAAAGGGCCCTGTATGAGCAATAGAAGATGCTCCTTTCACCTTTAGGGCTTTCGTCACTTAAGAAATTATGAGGGTGTCAGGAGTTCTATCCTAGGAACTTGGATGAAGACCAAATATATATTTATTATAAATCACCATATCACACCTCTATGGCGTGCTGCCTCACTGAACTTTTAGTTTGACTAATGGTTCAATTGAATTGCCCAATTGTTTTGGCCTCATGTAGACACAGCCAGAGGCTATGAAGTAGAACAAGATTTTTTTTTTTAAGTCATAATGCCTCAAAGTGTAGGGTGTAGGCGTGTGTATATGTTTGCATGTCAAAGCGTCTGGCTGAGTCTCCTTGTTTGCTTTACCCACTCATTCAAGGCAACTGGTGCTTTCTATTTCTGTTTAGGTGCTAAGCTCATGATCTCCCCACTACTCCTACCTTCATACAACAAGGCTTCCTAAAGAAGACGTAAATCTTCTACTCATGCTGTTTCCTCTTAACATCTCTATAGCAGCATTTGGTACCTCGCATTTCTGTTCTTGTGCTTCAAGGGTAAGCGTTTGCATTTCATAGGCATCGAACAGTGCCTGCTGCAGAACATGTTAATGGAATCATACCCTCCATCTCTTCAGCCTTCATTTCCCCCCTGTGTACCCCTAGATTCTCTAGGAGCCATGGTTTAGGATGCCTGACCAGCCCTTCCTTCCTTCCTCCTCATATGCATTAGTTTCCTGGGGCAGCTGTAACAAGTCGCCATAAACTGAGAGGCTTAAACTAATAGAAATGTGCTTTCTCACAGTTATGAAGGACAGAGGTCCATAATCTGTATCACTGGGCAAAAATCAAGGTGTCCATAGGTGTGAGTTTCCTCCAGAGGCTCTAGGGGAGAATCCTTCCTTGCTTATTTCAGCTTCTCATGACCCCTGGCATTCCTTGGGTTCTAATGCTATCACTCCAATCTCTGCCTCCTTTGTCAGTTTGTCTTGTCGTGTGTGTGTGTGTGTGTGTGTGTGCATGTGTGTGTGTGTGTGCATCAATTCTCCCTCTCCCTGTCTCATATAAAGATATATCCAGCTGGGCGCTGTGGCTCCTGCCTGTAATCCTAGCACTTTGGGAGGTCAAGGTGGGTAGATCATGAGAGCAGGAGTTTGAGACTATCCTGGCCAATATGGAGAAACCCCGACTCTACTGAAAATACCAAAATTAGCCAGGCATAGGGGTGTGCATCTGTAATCCCAGCTACTCGGGAGGCTGAGGCAGGAGAATCACTTGAACCCGGGAGGCAGAGTTTGCAGTGAGCTGAGATCACACCATTGAACTCCAGCCTGGGCAACATAGAGAGAATCTGTCCCCTAACCCCTGCCCCCCCCGCCACACACACACACAAAAGACATATATCCTCACTTAGAACCCTGGGGATAACCCAGAATAACCTACCCATGGCAAGATCCTTGATATGGCCTGGATGTTTGTCCCGTCCAAATCCAATGTTGAAACGTTATCCCCAGTGTTGGAGGTAGGGCCTACCGGGAGGTATTTGGGTCATGAGTATGGATCCCTCATGAATGGCTTAGTGCTCTCCCTGCAGTAATAAGCTAAGGCAAGAGCTGGCTGTTGAAAAGACATAGCATCTCACTTGCTCCTTCTCTCATCATGTGACATGCCTGCTCCCTCTTTGCCTCCTGCCACGATTGGAAGCTTCCTGAGGCCTTCACCAGAAGCAGATGCCAGCACAATACTTACTGTAACTTACTGTTACAGTCTGCAGAACCATGAGCCAAATAAACCTCTTTTTAAAAATAAATTACCTAGGTCCGGTCCGGTATTCCTTTATATATTTAGCTAATCTTTAGATCTGGTTCTTCCCTCTTCCCAGTTCTGGAGGAGGACACAAAGAGACTAATACAGTCCTTCACTTAATCTCATCTTTTGTCACATAATATAATATCACAGTTCCTGATGGTTAGAGCCTGATATCTTCGTGGGACATTTTTCAACCTACTGCACTATAGACAGCCCAAGGGAAGGAGCATGTGCGTGCTCCAGGCAAACGTATCTACCTGACCACAGCTGAATGCTTTAATAATGGGCTCCTGACTCAGAAGAACCACTCCACAGGCTGGATAGAACCAGTCAGATAGTGTGTGGGGGCCAACTTCAAATTGCTAAGAGAGCCCATTAGCAGTTAGGAGCCGCAGAGTAACATGGTATCTATAAGGTCAGGAGGTGGCATGGCAAGCCATATCCACATGAGTACATGGTAAAGGTGAGGGACAGCCCAGGAGCCCACAGGGGCTGGTCTGCAGAAGATTGGAGAAAATAACAGAGGTTTTCATAGGGGACACCCTTCAGACCCCTTAGAGAGGGAAGGCTCCTTCTCAGTTATGAGATTTATGTTCCAATTTCCCTGGTGATCAGCCCACTTTATCCTAGATATCCATTAAGTTAACTTTTGCATCCTTAAAAAAAAAAAAAACTTACTATGTTTAAAGTAGTTTAAGTTAGTTGCTATTCTTTGCACCCTAAGATCCCAACCCAAACACTCCTCTCCCTCATTTGCATGACCTCAGTGGAGCCCTGTATCCCACTGAGGGTAGATTCTCTTTTACCTTAAACTTTCTTCTGTTTCTTCTAATCTCTCATCCTAACTGAAGCCTCCCCAGTGGCAGCTAACTTGCGCAATGGCGCTAAGACTGTCTCCCTGCACCCTCACAGGGGTGGGCAGAAGACACAGACACCCTCCTCCACATCTACATCCCATCTATACCCATCCCTCTCACCAGTTTCCCATTAGTATCACCTAAAATTCAAGCCATTTGTCTGTTCAATTCTTGCCAAATAATCACTGCTTTCATTCCCTTCCTACCAGAACTCGTCTCCATCTCTTAGATAATTTCAACCCTGTATTTATCCTTCTTGTTCTCTTTATATCCCCTGCCATAATCCTCATTGACAACAACATCCATTTTTAATGACCCAGTGGTTCCCTTTGATCTCATAGCTTTCAGCCTCCCAGCCTTGTTTGATTTCCAGCTCCACTTCCCATCTGCCACCCACAGGCAGGGCTGCATCTTTAGATCTGGTTCTTCCCTCCTCCCAGTTCTGGAGGAGGAGTTACGCTGGACACAAATGTTGCTCACCTGAAATTTCTTCTACTTCCCTTTTCTTTTTCCTCTGTAGGCAGCCCCAGCTGTGCCCAGGCATCCTTTGTTTTAGTTTTCTGGGGCGGCTGTAACAAATTACCACAAACTGGTGGCTTAAAACAACAGAATTTATTCTCTTGCAGTTCTGGACACCAGACATTTGAAATCAAGGTATGGGCAGTCATGTTCCTCCTGCAGGCTCCAGACGAGAATCCGTTCCTTGCCACCTCCCGCTTCTGGTGACTTCAGGCATTCCTTGGTTTTGGATGACGTCACTCTAATCTCTGCCTCTGCCTTTACGTGGACTTCTCCTCTGTGACTCCCTTTGATCTCATAGTTTTCAGCCTCCCAGCTAAGAGAAAACCCTCCTTTTCTCTGTAAGGACACTTGTCACTAGATTGAGCGTCCACCCTAATCCAGCATGATCTCATCTCAACATCCTTCACTTAATTACATCTGTAAAGACTTCTTTACCAAATAAGGTCCCAGTCACAGATTCCTGGTGGTCATACCTTTTGAGGGGCCTTCCATTTGAACCACTGCACCTCTCTACTTTTCGAACATGAAAGACACACCACACCACAGTGTATGGGATTTGGCTTCCGGAGCAGCCAACACGGAATTGATGATGCAATCTGGAAGTGTGACAAAGTAACCAGACTGATGAACACTGACCATTGAGAGGCAAGAGAAGGAGGAGACTGGGTAGATAAATGCCTCCACCCTCTCCTGTGAACCCCCTTCCACACTACCGGGGACGGCATGTGTGCTAAGAGAACAAGCCTGCTAGGCCGGGCTACCATCCAAGCTCTTAATGAAGTGAATGCCCACAAGGTAACAACCTCACTCCCTCCCTTCACTACTCATCCACACCTTGTTCTTCTCAAACTTTTGAGCCTTACCTCTTGTCTCAAGCTTTGTTTCCTAGAGGAATCTGGGCTATGGCTCATGCCCTGTGTTTCCATTGAACAGAAAGTGGTGCAGGTCATTTCCCCAGCATAAGTTGCTCAGTTCTTGTACCACTTGACTTGTTCTGCAGACCACAGATGATTGCAGGAGAGATCTGTAGGCTGCCTAGTGCCCTACAGGGGTCTTGGAACTGCAGCCCTGCCCGGCAGGGGCTTGCCAAACCAGAGACAGAATAACTGGAACAACCAGAATTGCTGTCAGAAGCTGTGTAGATGGAGCGTACCCCATGGGGAGAGGGACAGCAGAAGAAGGAGAAGCTGAAAGACAAGGAAAAGAGGCAGGTGCAGAAACAGAGAGCAACTGGGCTATAGTAAGGGGATAGACCAGAGGTGCTCCCTGCTGGAGGGTGGAAGAGAAGCAGGGTGATCGGTCTCTCTGAGATCTGATTGAGCAGCATTGGTAAGGTGTCTAGAGGGATTAGGGTGGCTGTGGACAGTGTGCTCTGTGCTTCCTCTGCCCTAAGCATCCTTACAATGAACTCCTATCCCCAGAGGTAAGAGGTCACCCTGACTCCTTGCAGCCTAAAAATGCTTAATGAACACAAGTAGAGGGTGTTGGTGCCTAACTTCCCTGGAGCTCCCACTAAACGTGCTCTTGGCATCACTAGACATTTAATCATTGCACCATTGTCCCCGCCCACAAATAGGCCACTTCCTCATTTTACCCAGTTGACCACTGAGTATGACGATTATGTCATCAATGTAATCATCCTAGGCTTTCATGTCTCAATCTTTTCCTCTGTCATGCCTCACAGATTTATAAATATCTTATTCCCTCTACTTTTTTTATTGTAGTAAAATATACCTAAGATTTACTATTTTCACCATTTTTAAGTGTACTATTCAGTGGCATTGAGTACACTCACAATGTTGTATAATCATCACCACTATTTATTTCCAAAGCTTTTAAATCATCCCAAACAGAAAATCTGTATCCATTAAATAATAACTCTCCATTCCTTCCTACCCAATCCCTGGTAACCGCTATTCTATTTTCTGTCTCTATGAATTTGCCTATTTTAAGTACCTCATATAAAAGGAATCATACAATCTTTGTCCTTTTGGGTCTGGCTTATTGTACTTAGCATGATGTTGTCAAGGTTCATCCATGTTATAGCATGCATAAGGGTTCATATATATTTGCATACATATGCATATATACACATACATATTTATATATATATGATTTATGTATAGACTATATTTTGTTTATTCGTCTGTTGATAGACATTTGAGTTGTTTCCACCTTTTAGTTATTGTGAATAATGTTGCTGTAAACATTAATCTACAAGTATCTGTTTGAGTCCCTGCTTTCACTTTGAGGTATATAACTAGGTGTAGAATTACTAAATTATATGGTAATTCTATGTTTAGCTTTGTGAACATATGCCAAAGTGTTTTCTCCAGCAGCAGCACAATTTTAATTCCCACCAGCAATGTGTGAGGGTTCTAATTTCTCCACATCTTTGCCAACAATTGATATTTTCCATTTTTAAAAAAATTGGCTGGGCACAGTGGCTCATGCCTGTAATCCCAGCACTTTGGGATGCCGAGGCGGGTCAATCACCTGAGGTGAGGAGTTCAAGACCAGCTTGGTCAACTTGGTGAAACCTCGTCTCTGCTAAAAATACACAAAATTAGACTGGTGTGGTGGCAGGCGCCTGTAATCCCAGCTACTTGGGAGGCTGAGACAGGAGAATCGCTTGAACCTGGGAGGCGGAGTTTGCAGTGAGCTAAGAGCATGCCATTGCATTTCAGCCTGGTGAAAAAAGTGAAACTCTGTCTCAAAAAAAAATTTAAAAATCATAGTCATTATAATGTGTGGGAAGTGGTGTCTAATTGTGGTTCTGATTTTCATTTCCCCCAGTGGCTACTGATGTTCACATCTTTTCATGAACTTATTGGCCATATGTATACTTCTTTGGAGGATTGCCTATTCAAGTTCTTTGCCCATTTTTGAATTGGGTTGTTTGCATTTTTGTTCTTGAGCTGTAGGCGTTATTTACATATTCTAGATATTAATTCCTTATTAGACATATGATTTGCAAATTTTTTCCCACTCTGTGAATTGTCTTTTCATTTTCTTGATAGTATTCTTTGATACATAAAAGTTTTTAATTTTGATCATATCTATTTATCTATTTTTTCCTTTTGTTGTCTGTGCTTTTGATGTCACATTGAAGAAATCACTGCCAAATCCAATGCCATGATTTTCTGCTAAGTTTTCTTGTAAAACTTTTATAGTTTTAGCTCTTGGGTTTAGGTCTTTGATCTACTTTGAGTAAATTTTTGTATATTATGTAAGATAAAGGTC
The DNA here is from genome assembly GCF_043159975.1 of Macaca nemestrina. NCBI lineage: Eukaryota > Metazoa > Chordata > Mammalia > Primates > Cercopithecidae > Macaca > Macaca nemestrina. The sequence continues at coordinate 14,461,869 of NC_092141.1, forward strand.
CAATACTCTTTTGCTTAGAAATATTCCATTTTCTCAGAACTATTTGTTGAAAAGGCTGTCTTTTCATATTGATTGATGTGGCACCCACATTGAAAATCAATTGACCATAGACAAAGTGTTTTGGTTTTTGTTTTTTTCCTCTCTGTTCTATTCCATTGGTCTATGTGTCTGTCTTTATGCCAGTATCACATTGTCTTCATTACTGTAGCTTTTAGTAAGTTTTTAAATCAGAAAATGTGAGCCTCTAAGTTTGTTCTTCTTTTTCAAAATTGTTTTGGCTATTCAGGGTCTCTTGAGATTCCATTATGAATTTTAAAATGGGTTTTTCTATTTCACAAAAATGCCAATGGGATTTTGATAAGGATTGAATCGAATCTGTAGAATATTTTGTGTAGTGTTATTATTTTAACAAAACGAATTCTTCCAAACTATGAATAGATGCTGTCTGTTCATTTATGTATGTATTCATTAATTACTTTTAGCAAAGTTATATAGTTTTCAGTGTACAAATCCTTCACCTTCCTGGTGAAGTTTATTCCTAAGTGTTGAATTCCTTTTTATAGTAATGTAAATGAAATTACTTTCTTGATTTCCTATTTGGGTTGCTTATTGTTAGTGAATAGAAATGAAACTGCTTTTTGAGTGTTGATTTTGTATCCTGCAATGTTGCTAAATATATTTATTAGCTTTAGAAGTTTGCACGTGTATATGTGGATTCTTTAAGTTTTTTTACATGTAAGATGGCATCATCTGCAGATTATTTCCCTTCTTCCTTTTTTTCCCAATTTTAATTTTTTAATTTATTTTTTCTTGTCTAGTTGCTCTGCCTGGAATTTTCAATACTATGTTAAATAGGAGCAGTAAAAGCTGACATTATTATCTTTTGCCTGATTATAGGGGAAAAGCTTGCAGTCTTTCACCATTGTATGTAATGATAACTGTGGGCTTTTCATAATGGCCTTTATCATGTTGAGGAAGCTCCTTTCTTTTATTCCTAGTTTACTGAGTATTTTTATAATGAAAGAGTGTTGAATTTTGTCAAATGTTTGTTCTACATCAATTAAAATGAACATTTAGGTTTTTTCTTCATTACATTAATGTGGACTATCACATTGATTGATTTTCATATATTGAACCATTCTTCCATTCCAGGAAAAATCCTACTTGATCATGATGTATAATCTTTTTAATATACTGCTGAATTCATTTTACTATTATTTTATTGAGTAGTTCTGCATCAATATAGAATAATTTTGCTGCTTTCTGTAAGTTTTAGCATGTAGTTTTTTCATTTTCATTTTTCTCAAGTTATCTTTAAATTTCTTTTCTGATTTCTCTTTGACCCATTGGTTTTTTAAGAACGTGTTTAATGTGTTAAGAATTGTTTGATTTCCACATACTTGTGAATTTTTCTGTTTTCACTCTGTAATTGATTTCTAATTTCATTCTATTGTGATTAGAAAAGATACTTGGAATTGGCCAGGCATGGTGGCTCATGCCTTTAATCCCAGCACTTTGGGAGGCTGAGGCGGGCAGATCACAAGGTCAGGAGATTGAGACCATCCTGGCTAACATGGTAAAACCCTGTCTCTACTAAAAATACAAAAAAATTAGCCAGGCATAGTGGTGGGCGCCTGTAGTCCCAGCTGCTTGGGAGGCTGAGGCAGGAGAATGATGTGAACCTGGGAGGCGGAGCTTGCAGTGAGCCGAGATCATGCCACTGCACTCCAGCCTGGGAGATAGAGTGAGACTCCATCTCAAAAAAAAAAAAAAAGAAAAGAAAAGATAAAAGAAACAATAATCTGTGATAATGGTAAATACATGAGCAAATAGAAAAGCCAGTATTATTTTAATTTTGGTTTATGACTCCAGTTATTTTTTTCTGCATAATTTAAGGCAAAGGCATAAAAATAGTTAAAATATGTTTTTGGACATACAATGTATAAAGATGTAATATGTAATATCAATAATATAAAGAGGTAAAGAAAGAGTTGTATAGGAGCAAGATTTTTATATGATATTGAATGGGTATCAATTCAAATTAGATTGTTATAACTTTAGAGGGTTAAATGTAGGTGTCATGGTAACCACAAAGAAAGTATATATAAGTATATGTAGAATATACAGAAAAAGAAATGAGAAGGGAATCAAAACATGTCACTAAAAAAAAAATCAACTAAACACAAAAGAAGGTAGTAATAGAGACAATGAGGGACAAGAAAAGCTGTAAGACACACAGCAATCAAATAGAAAAATGGCAGATGTCCTTTCTTATTAGTAATTACTTTAAATGTAAATGAATTAAACTCTCCAATAAAAAGGCAGTGACTGGCAAAATGAAAAGAAAGTCACCCAACTATATGCTGTCTAAAAGAGATCTAAAGTCACAAATAGGTCAAAAGTGAAAGGATGGACTACGATACATCATACAAATAGGAACCAAAAGAGAGTTATATGGGCTATACTGTTGTCAGACAAAATCAATTTTTTTTTTTTTTTTTTTGAGATGGAGTCTGGCTCTGTCGCCCAGGCTGGAGTGCAGTGGCCGGATCTCAGCTCACTGCAAGCTCCGCCTCCCGGGTTTACGCCATTCTCCTGCCTCAGCCTCCGGAGTAGCTGGGACTACAGGTGCCCGCCACCTCGCCCGGCTAGTTTTTTTGTATTTTTTAGTAGAGACGGGGTTTCACCGTGTTAGCCAGGATGGTCTCGATCTCCTGACCTCGTGATCTGCCCGTCTCGGCCTCCCAAAGTGCTGGGATTACAGGCTTGAGCCACCGCGCCCGGCCGACAAAATCAATTTTAAGTCAAAAACTGTTACTTGGAATGTTTTAATTTCTTTCTCATTCTCGAAAGACAGTTTTGCCAGATACAGAATTCTTGGTTGATATTATTTCCCAGCACTTTAAATATACCATCCCCCTGCTCTTAATTTGTGTTGATATAAGTCTCTTTGAGTTTATCCTACTTGGAGCTTGTTGAGATTCTTGGATTTATAGGTTCATGTATTTCATCAAATGTAGGCCATTTTTGGCCATTATTTCTCCAACCTTATCGTCCCTTTATCTCTCTATTCTCATTGTTGGGGGCCCCTAACGTAACGTTGGTCTACTTTATTATGTCCCACAGGTCCCTTAGGCTCTGTTCACATCTTTTTATTCTTTTTTATATCTGCTTCATACTCAGTAATTTCAATTGTCCTATCTTTAAGTTTGGCAGTTCTTTCTTCTGCCTGTTCAAATCTGCTTTTGAACCCCTCTTCTGAATTTTTTTTAAATTTAAGTTATTGTACTTTTCTTCTCCAGATTTTCTGTTTCCTCTTTATAATTTCTTTCTCTTTAATGATATTCTCATTTTGTTCATATATTGTTTTCCTGATTTCATTTTCTGTATTCTCCTTTAGCCCTTTGGACATACTTAATGCAGTTGTCTTAAAGTCTTTGTCAAAAGAGTCTAAATGTCTGGGATTCCTTAGGACAGCTTTTGTCAGTTTATTTTGTTCCTCTGAAAAGTGGGTCATGTTTTCCTGTTTCTTTTTATGCTTTGTGATTTTTTTGTTTAAAACTGGATATTTTACTATTATTATGTTGTAACCGAAGATCAGATTTTCTTCCCAGTTTTCTGAAGGTTTCTATTTGATTAGTTTTGTTTGGGTTTTCTGTTTGTTTTGATTGTTGAAGGCTACAATAGTCCAATTATTTTGAGACTTTTCCAAACCATTTTTGTGACAACAATTGCTTGTCATTCGTGGTCATTTAAGTCTTAAATTTTTTTTGGCTTGTGTTCAGCTAAAGATTGAGAGAGATTTCCTTGAATGCTGGGAGGTAAAACAAACAAGCAAACAAAAAATATGCACACAAAACATACTCATAGATAAAAGAGGAAAAAACACCTCTCCAGTGTTTACATATTGGCTTTGTGCTAAGGCACTCCTTCAACACTCAGCTAGGCTTTCACTAAGCCTATGGCAAAATCTTAAGGTCTTTTTAGGTCTTTTCCAAGCATGCATCTTGACCTGGGCATGTACATGGCTCTCTCAGTTCCTCCATATATATGGAGCAGTTTTTTTGTTTGTTCGTCTGTTTGTTTTTGAGACGGAGTCTCGCTCTGTCGCCCAGGCTGGAGTGCAGTGGCGTGATCTCGGCTCACTGCAAGCTCCACCTCCCAGGTTCACGCGTTTCTCCTGCCTCAGCCTCCCGAGTAGCTGGGACTACAGGCGCCTGCCACCACGCCTGGCTAATTTTTTGTATTTTTAGTAGAGATGGGGTTTCACCGTGTTAGCCAAGATGGTCTTGATCTCCTGACCTGGTGATCCGCCCGCCTCAGCCTCCTAAAGCGCTGGGATTACAGGCATGAGCCACCATGCCCAGCAATATGGGGCAGTTTTTAAAGCCCAATTTCCCAAAGAATCTCACCCCAGGCACTTGTGGGTCTTTAGTCCACCTTGCAGCTTTATGAGCAGTGCCTACTGTTCTTCCCATCTAAGTTCCAAGTTAGGTGAAGCAGAGATGAGTGCCTGGCATGTGTCCTTCAAGTATCCCACAGACAGGTTAAAACAGACACACAATAATTTGTAAATGAGGTCTACTCTGTTTCCTCTGGTTTGTAGAACCAGGGTCCCAAATCGGAACATGAGCTGCTACCACCTACTTCGAGGCCAAGACAACCACTGTGCCAGGAAAGAGCTGGGGTGAGGACAAGAGAAAATGCCAGAGATTTGTCCCACTATTTTGAATCTGATGTATGTATTCATTTTAATTTGTCATTCTCAGGAGTTGTGTAAACTCTTGACATTTTTTCAGAGTTCTCACAAGGTTGATTCTGTCTGTTTCTACTTGTTTTTTCAACGTTTCTGTACAGGAGTGAGAGCTTCTAGCTTCCTAGTCTGCCATTTTTCTCTGCTCTTTCCTCCAGTTTTGCCACCACTTTGTGTGAAAAAGACAAATAGCATTTTCTAAGTATCTTCTATGTGACTGTAAGCACTAGGCATATTGCAGCAAATGAAATATATGCAATTCCTTTCCTCATACAGCTTCTCTTCTAGTGGGAGAGACCAATAAACAAATAACAGAGATAATTGTAAGTTCTAATGTGTGATATGAAGGGGCGGGGGGAAAGACTAATATAGCATCTAATATAATATCAGGAATGACTGGATTGGTGGGGGCTGAGGGTGGGATTTTTCTGGGATTCCAGGGAAAGTCCCTCTGAACCGGGCATATCTGAGTGAGATCTGAAGGCTGGAAAGCAGAAAACCATGTAAAGAGTGTGGACAAAGAACACCAGGCAAATGGATGGCATTGGCAATCCTATGCTGTATGAACCTGCTTGCAGGACTGAAGGGCAACTGCTGAATCTGCAGGGCTGTGAGTAGGAGAGAACACATGAGGAGGCAGGGACTGGACAGCGGTTGAAGGTCACTTGAAGTTCAGTGGGAAGCTGTATGTTAAGCAGGAGAGTGACGTGCTCAGATTGATCTTTTTTTTTTTTTTTTTTTTTTTTTTGGAGATGGAGTCTCGCTCTGTTGCCCAGGCTGGAGTGCAGTGGCACGATCTTGGCTCACTGCAAGCTCCGCCTCCCAGGTTCACACCTTTCTCCTGCCTCAGCCTCCCGAGTAGCTGGGACTACAGGCACCCACCACCATGCCCAGCTAAATTTTTTGTATTTTTAGTATTTCACCATGTTAGCCAGGATGATCTCGAACTCCTGACCTCATGATCCACCCGCCTCGGCCTCCCAGAGTGCTGGGATTACAGGTGTGAGCCACTGTTCCCAGCCTCTGATTGATCTTTTAACCTTACTTGTTGCTGAGTGGAGAACTGATTGGAGGGTGGTATTATGGGAGTAGGGAGGCTACCTGGAAGGATGTTTGTAATAGTCCAGAGAGATGGAGTAGTAGTTTGGACTAAGGTAGAGATAGAAATGCAGAGAAGGGGGATATGTGGCTATATCATGGTGGAGGATGTGGCAGGGCTTTGTGATAGAATGGACAGGATAGATGAGAGGAAGAGCAAGAAACTTAAGAATAACTCCTGGTTTTGTATACATGATGAATAGATGATTATGCACTTTATTGTACTGGGGGAAATTTGAAGGAAGAAAGATTTCTCTTGATTTATCTTGAAATATCTATAAAAGCTCTAGTGGAAATGTTGGTTAGGGAGAACATATGAGGCTGTGGTTTAGACATGAGAAGACCAGGCTGGAGATGTCAGTGTGGAAGCCCTCAAAACATAGAATTTATCAAAACAGAAGAATGGATGAGATCACCTAGGGAGAGTGTATAAGAAGAAAAGAAGAGGAAAACCTAGAAACCACCATTCAGAGGCCAAGTGGATGGGGCGGGGGGGAAGCAGCAAAAGAATGGCCTAACATTAGCTAGGCCCTAAAACATGTCCAGATCAGACCGCCTGAGTGCCAGGATTTACTGAAATAAACTTTCTCCAGAATTACTCAATGGAGTCTAATGGCTGGAATCATGACTTAGATAGTATCTGTGTTTATACTCAGCAGTCACTGACGCCAAAGGCAGATGGAAGGTCACGGAATGCTGCTCTAAAAGGTTGGTAAATGCTTTCTGTAGGGGCAAATAGATCCCCCAGGCCTCTTCCAGAACTATGCTCCTATGATGCCAACTTGCTGTGCAGGAATTAGTGAGGCTTCCTCAGTTGCTTGAGGAAATATTTATTTGTTTCTGAGCCACCGAAAGGATATAGGACAGATGGAGGGAGAGAGAGTCCTTGTATACAGCTGCCTCAGTTTCTACCTGCATTCACTTTTTATGTTCATGAATTAAATCAGTATGTCTTTTTCCATTTTGTAATGAATGTATATCTTTCTAATATCTATACTTAATTATATCAAGATTGTTCTATAGACTGTGTCTGAAAGAGTGCCCTCGGGCATTCTCATTTCCAACCGTGTCTCTGTTGCCAGCACAGTACCCAGACCAAGGAGTAAATAAAGGCCAAATGGGTGAGCAAACGAATAAGTGAATGGAGGCTCTGAGCTAGTGGAGGATCCAGAAACTCATTTCCTTTAGAATCTCAGGGGTCTGAAGCAGACCATAGACTGATATTATCCATATAAGTCTTTAAATGGACATTAAAATTTCTTACTGTAATGAAATAATCCAAGGCACTTAATTGCTTTTGTGACTTTCAGAAACAACAATTTGTTGGTCGTTTACTGGAGGTCTAGGATTGTACCAGGCACTGGGTGGGGGGGGGGGCAGGATTGGAGGAGGGTTTACAAAGAAGTGGAAGAAAACTGATCTTCAGCTTGCAAACTAAGACATAGGGAAGAAAATGAACAGTACAGGAGAGGAATGGCTGTGTCAGTGGTGGTCTGCGGTCTATGCGTCCCCCTACGAGGAGACTTATGGAGCAAGAGGCTCTCGTGTGGAGGAATAGTGACAGTGTTACAGTCTAGATGACCTGCAGCAGGAGGTCACTTCACTTTGTGGAAAGTTGGTGTTCTCCTTTATAAAAAGGGATGTTTTGGCCAGGTGCGGTGGCTCACGCCTGTAATTCCAGCACTTAGGGAAGCTGAGGCAGGCAGATCATGAGGTCAAGAGATCGAGAACATCCTGGCCAACATGGTGAAACCCCATCTCTACTAAAAATACAAAAATTAGCTGAGCATGGTGGCGGGCGCCTGTAATCCCAGCTACTCGGGAGGCTGAGGCGGGAGAATCGCTTGAACAAGGGAGTCAGAGGTTGCAGTGAGCGGAGATCGCACCACTGCACTCCAGCCTGGTGACAGAGCAAGACTCCGTCTAAAAAAAAGGTGGGGAGGGAATGTTTAGATTCTGTGCACACAGAAGTCCTTTCCACTCTAACACTGTCATTCCTCTTTGTCTTCAGTAACTATCTAAAAGGAGGGAACAGGAGCCAGAGGTTACAAGCTGGAGTTCTACCGTCTGAATCGATGGTGCAGGCTTGTGTTTGGCTCATCAATGAATGGCTCCACAGCTCTTTTCAAATTTTATTTCAAATTTGTAACCCTTAAAATCAACTCATGTTTAACATTCAGGTGATTTCAGTAACCCCAGTTTTCCAGCTTTGCCGGAAAGATCAGATCTGACAACACCAGGCAAATAGCAGTCTGGAGGTGGCCACGCTGCTTTCCTGTTGACCTTGGGCCTCATCTTTGTCTTACGCGGCCTGTCTGTGTCTGTAGACCAAGTTTCAAAACAGGTGTAAGGATCAGAAGGAATTCAAAATGTAACCCGCAGGCAAGTGATTCTCGGGGAGCATGTGGATGTTGGTGTGGGTGGGAGAGGGCTCCCCAGTGGGGTAGGAACCTAGCAAGGTTTTCCAAGCCTGGAGATTCCGATGGTACCCTCCCTTCATATCCTTAGCTGAGAATCACAGGGTGTCATAAGCAACAGCAAAGAGCATCCCGTCAGGGCAGGTGAGGGGCGTGCACTGATCATTTCAGTGATGATAGCAAGATCCAGTGTTCACTGAATGCCTGCTTGGGCCTGTCACTGCTCTAAGGCCCTTCCAAGCATGATTGACCCCATTTTACAGAGGAAAGGGGGGCATGAAGAGATTAGTAGCTTTCCAAAGAGCTCCAGATGGCAAGAACAGAGCTAGACAGTCTTACTTCACGTGAAACCAAGGTGAAGCAAGGTAACACAAGAACAAAGCTAGGGCCAGGTGTGGTGGCTCATGCCTGTAATCCCAACACTGGGAGACCAAGGCGGGTGAATCACCTGAGGTCAGGAGTTCGAGATGAGCCGGACCAACAGGGCGAAACCCCATCTCTACTAAAACTACAAAAATTAGCTGGGCGTGGTGGAGTTCTCCTGCAATCCTAGCTACTCGGGAGGCTGAGGCAGGAGACTTGATTAAACACGGGAGATGGAGGTTTCAGTGAGCTGAGATCGTGCCACTGCACTCCAGCCTGGGCAACAGAGCGAGACACTGTCTCAAAAAAAAAAAAAAAAAAAAAAAAAAAGAACAGAGCTAGATAGTCTCTCTGAAACCAAGGTTGAGGGCCACAGATGTGCACAACCAAGGAGCCCCACAGGCCTTTGAGTGGGAGGGCGACAGGCAGAAATTGGTGTTGGTGAGGATTGATCTGGATGGCTGGAACAGAGCCTGGGTACTGCATACTAATTGAATTGTTGATAATGGCTGGAAAAGCAATTTCCTGCCAAGCACTTTTACCGTTAACCTCCTCAGGATGAATTCTGAAGGAAACCAAGTAAGAGGCAATCTGGGTTTTGTAAGTCAGGCTCTTTTTTTGATAGATTCACATTTGTGCTGTTGTGCCTCCCAGATAGAAACAAGGGTTAAAAGTGTGATTGTGGGCTGGGCGCTGTGGCTCAAGCCTGTAATCCCAGCACTTTGGGAGACCGAGACGGGAGGATCACGAGGTCAGGAGATCGAGACCATCCTGGCTAACATGGTGAAACCCTGTCTCTACTAAAAAAAATACAAAAAACTAGCCGGGCGAGGTGGCGGGCGCCTGTAGTCCCAGCTACTCGGGAAGCTGAGGCAGGAGAATGGGGTAAACCCGGGAGGCGGAGCTTGCAGTGGGCTGAGATCCGGCCACTGCACCCCAGCCTGGGCGACAGAGCGAGCCTCCATCTCAAAAAAAAAAAAAAAAAGTGTGATTGTGGCCTCCGGAAGTTTAAAAACTGGGCAGAGCGCTGTGAAGACAAAGCCCGCCATTCAGTTACATAACTGATTTTCATGGATGGCTTATGAAAGTCAACATCATTATTTTATACTCACACGCTTACCTCACGAAAACTACCAGGCGTTCCTATTTCAAGCGGGTTTCCCAAAAGCTCAAAGTTTGGGGAATCATAAGCTGCTAATGGAAGTCAATGGGAAAATCATATTCCTTGCGTGGCCAATTTTTCCATAATGCACTTAGCAAAGTGAAGGAGACGAGTCTAGCATTTATGACGACAGGAGACTCACTTATCTCTTGCTTCAGCCTGTTTGGAGACTGCTGGGAATTGAAAATGAGGAATAGGTTACAAAGGTGATTTCCAGAGGGAGAGAGAGTGGAAAATGGAAAAGAATGGTCAGAAAGGAAAGGAGAGAATGCATCAGCAGTGAGGTGAGTGTGGATGACGTTTCCAGTGGAAATAAAGGGACAGTGACCCTCAGCATGGAAACCTCTGGAATCCGCAGCCCTTCGGATGAGAAATGGAGCAAGGGGTAGTGAGCGTTTGCATTTATTCAAACCAGGTTGGCAAATCTGGTGACTATTCACAAAACAGGGTAGCAAACATCTGCCTGGCTGCAGGGAACATTCCAGGGTGAACAAATCTCAAGATTTAGAAGGAATCCCACATTATATTTCCACGGGTTTGGTTTGGGAAAACTCCCTGTATGACTTCGGCAAGTCTGTGGCTGTTCGTGGATCAAATACAAGGGCCAATAACTTCTTGCCACTTTAAGAGGAATCGGATTGAAATGTATGCAGGCCTTTGGGAGGTAGGTTATCAGAATCACTGATGCCTCCACATACCTCTGAGGATTTTCTCTTCGATTAAAATGACAAGATTCCTTTTTAGCCAATATGTAAGTCAAATCTGGTTCAAAGGCTCTCAAACTACCACCTGCTACTTCAAAAGCTCTTTCAATTCCCTGAGCAATTTACTTCAGGGCAATTGAACTCCTGGGTGTGGTTCGTACCATTTTCTAACCAGGCCGTCTCTATTTGAGGAAGAGTCCGTTTCTGCAAGCAGATTTTCAGCACAGACCTGTTCATGTAAGTGTGTGTTAGCCTTTCTAGCTGTGATGGTGGAGGTGGAAAAAAGGTCACATTTCGATGGCTGAAAAATACACATAGGCCAAAATTTTAAGGGCATTGATAGGAAATTTGCATTTTCATCCAATTTAAAAAATTAAATGTTGCAGTGACTGAAAATTCCCCATCCCCAGCAGTACTATAAGTTTGTTATCCTATAAACTGGGCTCAAGTATTAGTAAAAACACGCTAAAGCACACTTATTAGGAAAACACAAATCAAAAATACAATGAGATACCACCCCACTTCCATTAGCATCATTACTAGTAAAAAAAAAAAACCCACAAAAAAATCACAGGTGTCAGTGAGGCTATAGAGAAAGTGGAATGTTGGTGCTCTGTGGGTAGGAGTGGAAAATGGTGTAGCCGCTGTAGAAGACAGCATGTTAGTTTTTCAAAAAATTAAACATAGAATTACCATATGATACAGTAATTCCAGCTCTGGGCATCTGCTCCAAAAAAAGTTAAAGCAGGGTCTCAAAGAGATATTTGTACGTCTGTGTTCATAGCAGCATTCTTAACAATAGCTAAAAGGTGGAAACAATCTACTGTCCATCAATGGACGAATGGTTAAGAAAAATGTGGTATATACACAAAATGGAATATTATTCAGCCTTGAAAAGGAAGGAAGTTTGGACAACATGGATAAATCTTGAGGACATTATGCTAAGTGAAATAAGCCAGTTACAAAAAGACAGGTATGGTGTGATTTCTACTTGCATGAGGTACCCAGAGTAGTCAGATTGCTAGAGACAGAGAGTAGAATGGGGGTTGCCAGTGGTTAGGGGAGGGAGGAATGGAGAGTTGTTGCTTAATGAGTTTTGCAAGATGAAAAGAGTCTGGAGACTGTGAGTGTGAACAATGTCAATATACTTACCACTATGAACTGTAAACTTAAAGAGGGCTACCACAACTACAAATAAAAAGTAAAAATTAAAAAAAAAAGAAAGAAAGAAAAGCAAAATGCTAAGGGAGTAATTCTCAAACTTGAGCACACAGCAGAAGCCACCTGGAGGTCTTGTTACAGTAACACAGAGTGCTGTAACACTGCTTCTGAACCAGTTCCCAGGTGATACTAATACTGCTGGTCCAAGGAGCACACTTTGAGAACCACTGTTCCTAGGGTTCCACAAAGGACATCTTTTCTCTTTCAAAAACAAAGGGAACCTGCTGGATTGTTTGCAAACAACCCATGGTACCTTTGTAGAAATAGCCACATTCTACAAAGTGAAATTTAAATATTGCTGAACTTGTACAATGTGTCAGGTATATTATTAGGCACCTTACACTTACACTTTAATTTAATCCACCCAAGCTAATCTATTTATTCAACGAATATACATGGAAAGCCTGTAAGCAGGTATTTTCCTAGTGGAGGAGAAAGATGATCCAATGAGTGGGCACATAAATTACCAATAGTACTGGGAAGGAAAAAAATGGAGTTGAGCTGGAGAAGACCTACCTTTAATAAAATGATCAGAAAAGGACTCTGAAGAGTGGCATTTAAACTGAAACTAAAGGTTGAGAAGGAGGCAATCATTCAAGATTGAGGTAAAGGGCAGTTACAAGGAGAGGAATTAGCAGTGCAAAGTTCCAGTGAGGAGGAAAAGCACTTGGAATATTTAAGGGGTTGAAATAAGGCCTGTGTAACTGGATTGCAGTGATCACCTAGAGTGTTGACGGGATGAGTTGAGAAGGTTGGCAGGAGCTGGGGCATGCAGAGGCTTACAACCTGTGACACAGTGTGAGGACCTGAAGTATTTGGGGAAGATACTGGTAACTTATAAGCAGCAAAGGGGATATGGTGAGTGTTTTAAAGCTCCTACTGGCTGTAATTGGAAAGTGGGATTGGAGGTAGGCCAAGGATGGAAAGAGGGAGGTGGGTTAGAAGACTGTTGCGCAAGACCGGGGAAAAGAAGACGGACACTTGGATCAGACCAGTAGCAATGATGGTGAAGAGAAGAGTGGAGACTCAAGCTTTGAGTCTCAGTGGAACTGACAAGACATGCCGATAGATTGGATATGGAAGGTGGAGGGAAGAAGGAAATCAAGGATTCATCTCAGGTTTCTAGCTTGAAAAATTATGAGAGATAAGGATGAGGGGAGCAAAACTGGGGTGAAATCAAGATTCCTATCCTAAGTAAAATTTGATGTTTCTGGGAGACATCCAAGTGGAACTGTTAATAAATCATTGGGTGTTATGAGTCTAGACCTCAGAAAAAAATCTAGGCTGGGCGTGTACCTTTGGAGTCATCGTAAAATGGAAAATATTTTAAGCCATTGGACTCGGCAAAATCATCTAGGACAGGACTTCTCAACCTAGGCACTTTTGACTTTTGGAGCCAGATAATTCTTGGTGGGGTCGGGGAGGGGGACTGTCTTGTGCATTTTCGATGTTTAGCAGCATCTCTGACCTTTACCCTCTAGATGTCAGTAGCACTTTTCCCAGTTGTGACAACCAAAAATGTCTCCAGGCATTGTCAAATGTCCTTTGAGAAAGGGGATGAAGACAAAATCGCCCCTGCTTGAAAGCCACTGAGCTAGGGAGTGAGTACGGAATACGCAAAGGAAATGAAGATGAGATACAGTGAACAGTTAGGTGCGTCAACTTAAAAGAAAACATAGAATCTATACATTTGGAAAAGGAGACTATTTCTTGTCAGGGGTTACAGCCTACAAGGTAGTCATCCCACAGGCTGGGAAACACAAAGCCTGAAAGACAGACACTTTGAAGGAGGAGGGGTTGAAGCAGGAGCTTTATACTGGTCAGGTTGACTAAACATACATATTCAACAGATGACAGGAGGAGCTATGAATATTCACAAAGGTGGTCCTGACACATACATCCCGAACAAACATGCGTGTCACATATAACCCATGTTCACTTTGGGTGGAGACTGAACATATAAATGTGTTACAATTAGCCCCTATATGTCAAAAGGCCTTTTCAGGACACAAAGATTACTCAAGTGTGCAATCTCTGTCAACTGGCCAGAACCAGTCCATGATCACTGGTCTCATCAGGAGAAAGCTACTGAAATCAGTCTCTTGTCCAGTCCAAGCTACGAGACTGATTTCAGTAGCTTTCCGTCGAACACGGATTCAGTTAAGTCAGCATCAGTGAGCTGGATGAGTTTTAATTGTTTTAATATTGTTTATCTTGAGGCCAGTACTTGTTTAGCTGCTAGAGAAAAAGAACAACCTTGTGGTAGTTAGAACGTAATTTCTTCTTGAAATGTAGGGTACATGAATTAACCCTTGCCTGGCATGGCCTTCTGTCCTGTTTATAATTTGTTTGTTGTGGTGGTGGTTGTTTTTGAGACAGGATCTCACTACAGTTGCCTAGGCTATAGTACAGTGGCACGATCTCGGCTCACTGCAGCCTTGAAGTGATCCTCAACCTCCTGAGTTCAGGTGATCCTCCCACCTAAGCCTCCCAAGTGTTGGGACTACAGGCATGTGCCATCATGCCTGACTTATTTTTTGTATTTGTAGCAGAGACAAGGTTTTGCCATGTTGCTCAGGCTGGTTTCAAACTCCTGGACTCAAGCAATCTGCCTGTCTTGGCCTCCCAAAGTGCTGGGATTACAGGCATGAGCCACCGCACCTGGCCTATAATTTGATATCTTATTGCCATAAAGAGTTCATTATGTCAGTCTTATAATCTCTATTTTAACATTAATATTAGCTGGTTGTGATGGCTCACATCTATAATCCTAGCGCTTTGGGAGGCCAAGGTGGGGGACTGCTTGAGTCCAGGAGTTCAAGACGAGCCTGGGCAAAATAGCGAAACTTCATCTCTATAAAAAATACATAAATTAGCCAGGCATGGTGGTGCATGCCTGTAAGTCCCAGCTATTTGCGAAGTCATGGTGGGAGAACTGCTTGGCCTATAAGTCTCAGCTATTTAGGAGGCTGAGGTGGGAGGACTGCTTGAGCCCAGGAGGTCCAGGCTGCAGTGAGCTGTCATGGTGCCACTTCACTCCAGCCTGGGTGACAGAGTGAGACTGTCTCAAAAAATAATAATAAAAAAATAATAACATTACTGCTGGTCAGTTGTGTCTAAACCACAGACGGGAGAGGGGGCATAATGAGGCATGTCTGACCTGCCATCCCATCATGACTGGGAACTCAGTTTTAAGTTTTTTCTGTGGTACCCTTGACCAACAGGGAGTTCTTTCATTGGTGAGGGTGGGGTTAGGATTTTATTTTTAATTTAGAGATGAAGGAAAAAAAACAAAACAGAACAGTGTGAGGTATCAGGAGCCAAAAGAGGTGAGTATCAAGCAGGACACAATGGTCAACAGTATCTAATGCTGCTGAGATCCTATGCAAGATAAGGACAGAAAAGTGTGCACTGGCTCCCTGGGGGAATCAGGGGACTCTGGGAAGATGGCGTCATCCCAACTGTGTGCAACTTCCTCTTCCCTCCCAACCTCAATGCCAAACTCCTTCCAAGAGACAAGCAGCAGCCAAAAGCAAGTGTCTGAATTTTGCTACTACAGACTCATGGACAGTTGGGAGAGAAAGTGCTCTCCATTCCCATGAGGGTTCCGGTTCCTGGCCTTCCTGGCTCCAGAAAGTGTAAAGAGGTGGCCCAAGTCGTCTCTTTCCATTCCGATGGGAGTTCAAAGACATGGCGTCTTCCTTGTATGTTTCTGTAGGGAGTTGACAACCTTGCCTCACTGGCTGTAGGCTCTTGGGGACAGGCTGCTGACCCTGTCACCACTCAAGGCGGCACCATCTATTGTCCTACAGCAGCAGGAACGGAGCCCCATTGAAAGGACTTGGGGAAGAGAGTAACATACCAAGGGGACCCAGCAGGCGGAGAGAGAAGGAGCAAGCAGAACCTTCACAAGAGATCCTTAAAAAATAAAGCTCTTGGGGGAAGACAAGACAAAGGAGCACAGTTTAGGACATTTAAGTATAACACAAACAAAACATTGTGAATTTTTTGTTTGTCTGTTTGTTTTTAAGACGGAGTTTCACTCTTGTTGCCCAGGCTAGAGTGCAATGGCACAATCTCCGCTCACCACAACCTCCACCTCCCAGGTTCAAGTGATTCTCCTACCTCAGCCTCCCGAGTAGCAGGGATTATAGGCACCCGCCACCTCGCACGGCTAATTTTGAATTTTTAGTAGAGATGGGGTTTCTCCATGTTGTTCAGGTTGGTCTCAAACTCCCGACCTCAGGTGATGCGCCCACCTCGGCCTCCCAAAGTGCTGGGATTACAGGCATGAGCCACCGTGCCTGGCTGAACATGGTGAATTTTTTAAACCCATAATTTGGAACAAAACATTCAGTAGATGGACCAGGTAGACCCTGGTGAGTTCCAAACAAGTTGCTTGGAAGATCAAGTGAAAGAAATATTTCCAAGACCAGAGCAAAAATACCACAGGAAAAGAAAATAGGAAGGAAAAGATGGAATACTTGGCGTTAAGTCAAGGAGTTATAACAAGTAAAAAATAAAGATGCCAATGGAAGTAAACTGAATGGAAGGGGAGGCAATAGTTCAACCAACAAGAAGGAATTTACCTTGAGAGGAAGATTTGACACTCTGGGTTGAAGAGTTTTACTAAATTCCTGAAAGGATTGTCAGGAACTTTACCTATCATGAGAAATCTGACAACTCCAAGAACAAAGAGAAATACTTACAAGTTTCTAGATAATGCAGTTACATAGAGGCAAAAAAACCAATCAGACTGACACATAACCAAAAGTTTATAAAAATACATTTACAGACAACCAACATTTTGAAAAATTTATTAATTTCTTGCATATGTCTATAGCAAACTTAAAGATACCCACTGTTTCCATTATCAATTGCTGCATAAGAAACGACCTCAAAACTTAGTGACTTAAGATGACAGTGTATTGTTTCTTGTGATCGTGTTGGCTAGCTGGGTAGTTCTTTTATGCATCCCACTTAGGTGGCAATGTTCATCTGGAGGAGCAGTTGGGAACTGACCTCAGTTGAGTGTCGGAGGCAGATGAGCTGGTTGGGCTTCTGTCTCCAAGAGATCTTTCATCACGAAGAAGGTGGTGGCAATGTTCCAATATGCCCCAATGCACAAGGGCTTCTTACAACTCCACTTGAGTCATGTTTGCTGATGTGTCATTGGACAAATCAAGGCGCATGGTCAAATCTGTGTCAAATGAAATCAGTATGGGAGATGAAAATGTAAGGGTATAAATGCCAAGTGGTGTGGATTAATGAGGTCCGTTAATGTAACCGTCTACCACAACCACCAGAAGAATAAAAATACCATCTATAGCTTCCAAATCAGGAAAAGAACAAGGGGTGGAAATGCAGAAAACACAGTTCAACACAAGGTAGAAAATTAGGGGAAAAGAAGCAAAGATAAAGGGTGGCAAATAACATCTTAAATAAAATGGTAAAAATAAGTGCAACTACTTCATTATTTGCAATATAAAAAGGGATTCAATTGTCTCTGTAATACTTTATTTAAAAATAAGTTATGAAGGCCAGTCGCAGTGGCTCACACCTTTAATCCCAGTACTTTGGGAGGCTGAGGCAGGTGAACTGTTTGAGCCCAAGAGTTAGAGACCAGCCTGGGCAACAGAATGAGACCCTATCTCTACAAAAAATAAAAAACAAAATTAGGCGTGGTGGTGTGCCTGTAGTCCCACATACTCAGGAGGCTGAAATGAAAAGATTGCTAGAGTCCAGGAAGTTGAGGCTTCAGTGAGCTGAGACAATATCACTGCACTCCAGCCTGGGCAACACAGCAAGACCCTGCCTCAAATAATAAATAAATACATACATACATAAATACATAAATAAATGTAAAATATTTGGATAATGGAATCACAGATGTTTGTTATATCACTTTCTGTGTTTTTAAAAACTATTCTCTAAATATTTCTGAATACATTGTTTAAAATGTATTGTTTTAAACTGAGTAAAAGAAAAAGGCATAGTTCACAGAGGAATTGTATTTTAAATCTTATTAAAAAGTGAGGAGTAGACAATACAAAATGCTAGCAAGGATGTAGAGCAACGGGAACTCCCGTTTGTTGTTCATGGGAATGTAAAATGGTACCGCCACTTTCAAAGACTGTTTGACAGTTTTTTACATATTCTTACCATAGGACCCAGAAATTGCACTCTTTTATCTTTACCCAAATGAGTTGAAAACTCACATCAATGCTGAAAACTAACTGTAGATGCTTATAGCAGCTTTATTCATGATTACCAAAACTTGGAAGCAACCAAGATATCCTTCGATACGCAAATGGATAAACAAACTGTGGCATCTCCATACAATGCAGTAAAATAAATGCACTATCAAGCCCTGAAAAGAGGACATAGAGGAACTTTAAATGCACACTACTGGCCGGGCGCGGTGGCTCAAGCCTGTAATCCCAGCACTTTGGGAGGCCGAGATGGGCGGATCACGAGGTCAGGAGATCGAGACCATCCTGGCTAACACGGTGAAACCCCGTCTCTACTAAAAAATACAAAAAACTAGCCGGGCGAGGTGGCGGGCGCCTGTAGTCCCAGCTACTCCGGAGGCTGAGCCAGGAGAATGGCGTAAACCCGGCAGGCAGAGCTTGCAGTGAGCTGAGATCTGGCCACTGCACTCCAGCCTGGGTGACAGAGCGAGACTCCATCTCAAAAAAAAAAAAAAAAAAAAAAAATGCACACTACTGAGTGAAAGAAACCCATCTGAAAAGGCTACATCTTGCATGATTCCAGCCGTATGACTGTCTTAGTTCATTTGTGCTGCTACAACAAAGTGCCTGAGACTTGAGTAATTTACAAGGAATGGAAATTTATTTCTTACTGTCCTGGAGGCTGGTAGTCTAAAATCAAGGTGCTGATGGGTTCGGTGTCTGGCAAGGGCTGCTCTCCACTTCCATGACATTGCATTTGTTGTTGCATCCTCTGATGGGAGGTACACAGTGTCCCCTATGGGAGGGACAGAAGGGGTGAAAAAGGACAAGCTCCCTGTTGAGCCCTTTCATAAGAGCACCAAGTACCATTCATGAGGGTAAAGCCCTCACAGCTCCATCCCCTCTTAAAGGCCACACTTCTTAACACCATCACATTGGCCATTAAGTTTCAATATATGAATCTGGGGAACACATTCAGATCATAGCAATGTCATTCTGGAACAGACAAAAATGTGGAGACAGTGGTTGCCAGGGGTTAGTGGGGAGGGAGGGATGAACAGTCAGGGCACAGACAATTTTTAGGGCAGTGAAACTGTTCTATATGGTGGATTCATGTCAGTATACATTTGTCCAAACCCCTAGAATGTACACCACCAAAAGTGAACCCTAATGTAAACTGTGAACTTCCATTAATAATAATTTATTAATATTGGCTCATCAATTGTAACAAATGTACCATGCTAATGCAAAAAGTTAACAACAGGGGAAACTCTGTGTGTGTGTGTCTGTGTGTGTGTCTGTGTGTGTTTCTGTGTGTGTGTTTGTGTGTGTTTCTGTGTATGTCTGTGTGTCTGTGTGCGTGTCTGTGTTTGTGTCTGTCTGTGTGTCTGTGTGTCTGTGTGTGTGTCTGTGTGTGTCTGTGTGTCTGTGTCTGTGTATGTGTGTCTGTGTGTCTGTGTTTGTGTCTGTGTGTGTATTTGTGTATGTCTGTGTGTGTGTGACTGTGTGTGTGTGTCTGTGTGTGTGTGTCTCTGTGTGTGTGTGTCTGTGTGTGTCTGTGTGTCTGTGTGTCTGTGTCTGTGTGTGTGTCTCTGTGTGTGTGTGTGTGTGTCTGTGTGTCTGTGTGTCTGTGTCTGTGTGTGTGTCTCTGTGTGTGTGTGTGTCTGTGTTAAAGGAGATATATAGAAACTCTCTGTACTTTCCACTCAATTTTTATGTAAACTGCTCTAAAAAATAAAACTCATTACAAAAAAAATTGCTGAGGAAGAATAATAATTCCCTAACTCTCAAAGAATTACAAATAACATGACCCTTCTGAAAAACAAGATTAAAGAATGGACAGGTTCATATAAAATGCTAAAAAAAAAAAAAAGAAGAAGAAAAAGAAAAGCAAGCTGCTGACAGATGGCAGAAAAGAGTGAAAGAGAAGAACAAAATGAACAAGTAAAAAAATGAAAATAATTGAATTGTTCAGAGATCAACTAGACAGGCTAAAGGAAATGATACACACATTAAACATTGGAGAATAAGATTTGAAACTATTATACAGAAAAGTATAAGCATGAAAGACAAAGGAGATGTATTGAGTTCATAATTAGTATAGTTACATGTTGCCTAACGACAAGAATATGTCTGAGAAGTGTGTACTTGGTCATTTTGTTGTTGTACAAACATCACAGAGTGTATTTACATGAACCTAGATGGCATAGCCTACTATATACCTAGGCTGCATGGTACAGCCTATTGCTTCTAGGTTACAAACCTGTAGAGCATGTTACTGTACTGAGTACTATAGGCAATCATAGCATGAGGGTAATGGTTTGTGTATCTAAGATACAGTAAAAACACAGTATTATAATCTTATGGGACCACTGTCTTCTATGTGGTCCTTTTGTTGACCAAAAGGTTGTTTTGCAGCCCATGACCGTATTCTGAAAAATAGAATAAAACAAGCAAAATAGAAAAAAAAAAAAAAACTAAAAATATACTCCTTAAGCAGTGAGTAAACCATGAAGGTGGAAACATATTATGTTTCAATTAAAATTGATACAGAAAAGTCAACGTCAAAATAGCTGCTAGTGAAGCTATTCGGCTTTAAAAGTAGCAGATAATTTGAGTCAAAGTTTTGGAAAAGCATGTTTTGCAAAGTTCTTCCCTTGAATTCAACTGTAAAGATGCCACCGAAGCAAGAGATCCCAGACTTTAGGGTGGGGAAAACACCAGAAGCCTTAGGAAGGTAGAAGGTTTTTGTATTTCATTGTGGGGAAGAAAAATGGTACCTAAAGTAGAAGGGGGCCAGTTGTCACCATAGGAAATAGGTGAAGGAGGAGCTTTGTTTCCCCACCACCTCCCCTACACGTAATTACAATGTAAGGATGCAGCAATTAGAAATTACAGTGCTAGCTGGGGTGTGGTGGCTCACGCCTATAATCCCAGCACTTTGAGAGGCCAAGGCAGGAGGATTGCTTGAGTCCAGGAGTTAAAGACCAGCTTGGGCAACATAGTGAGACTCTGTCTCCACAAAATAATAAGCAAAATTAGCTGGGTGTGGTAGCACACACCAGAAGTCTCAGCTACTCCGGAGGCTGAGGTGGGAGGATTGCTTAAACCCAGAGTTCAAGGCTATAATGAGCCATGATAGCACCACTGCACTCCAGCCTGGGTGACAGAGTGAGACCCTGTCTCAAAAAAGAAAATAAAAGAAATAATGGTACCCTGAGCTCAGGTACTTGAAGTTTCCCTGACAGTGGGAGTCATCTGAAGTTAGTAGGAAGAAGGTTCCATAGGTAGTAGTTGAACTCCATTGACAACACCAGACTTCCTGTTACCCTAAAAAAACAAGTGGAGCAGGCACAGGCTATGGCCTGGGATTTTTGTCCTTCCCAACTAAATATTATCTACTAAGCGGCTGATAGCCCCCAGGAACATGAGCTCACTGAGAAAAAAAATAGACAATTGAGGCATGCAAACTAACAGTTAAAAAATAGATACGGTGGATATAACACATATAGTGGTTGAAATAAAATATTCAATGGGCCAGGCGTGGTGGCACACGCCTGTAATCCCAGCACTTTGGGAGGCCGAGGTGGGCGGATCATGAGGTCAGGAGATCCAGACTGTCTTGGCTAACACGGTGAAACCCCATCTCTACTAAAAATACAAAAAATTAGCCGGACGTGGTGGCGGGTGCCTGTACTCCCAGCTTCTCGGGAGGCTGAGGCAGGAGAATGGCGTGAACCCGGGAGGCGGAGCTTGCAGTGAGCCGAGATCAGGCCACCACACTCCAGCCTGGGCGACAGAGTGAGACTCCGTCTCAAAAAAAAAAAAAAAAAAAAAAATTCAATGAATGTGAGAAATTGCAGAATGAACACAAAGAATGAACTAGCAACATCCTTTGCCAGTAGAGAACAAAACAAGTTTCATTCAATTCTAAGTGGAAAGAAATAGTACATTTTAACCAAAGATTCTCTACTCCGTCAAATTTTTCATCAAGTATTAAAGGCAACAGACAGATGTTCTCAAGCAGGTAAGACAACAAAAAATACAGCATCAGTGAATACTTCTCAAACAACAAACAATAACCAATCTTTCTATGATCGCCAGCCAACTATAATGTATCAAAAATGAAGTTTTCAGATTTCTTGGCTCCTGCGAGTCACATAAACATAAAACTGAAAGTAGAGAACTCCAGGAATTGTAGTTAAGACTACAAATATTATCAATCGTGATAGAGTAAAATAAAATGTACACTGCTTCATTTTTTTAAGTTGGAAGGATGAAAGCAAGTATATATGCTTATTTACCTATTTTTTAAGATTAAGGAGTGAATAAATGCTGTCAACAGGGAAAATGTGTAGTTTAAAAAATGAGTCCAGACACAACCATTGTACTTTTTTTTTTTTTCTTTTGAGACGGAGTCTCACTCTGTCGCCCAGGCTGGAGTGCAGTGGTGCGATCTCAGTTCACTGCAACCTCTGCTTCCCAGGTTTAAGTGATTCTCCTACCTCAGCCTCCCAAGTAGCTGGGACTATAGATGCGCACCACCATGCCCAGCTAAGTTTTGTATTTTTAGTAGAGACACAGTTTCACCGTGTTGGCCAAGATGGTCTCAATCTCTTGACTTCGTAATCCGCCCGCCTCGGCCTCCCAAAGTGCTGGGATTACAAGTGTGAGCCACCGTGCCTAGCCTGTACTCTCTTCTTAACTTTAGAGGTACCATTTAGGAAACCATACTCCCATGGCATTGGAGCGGCTCCGATGCCCGCCCGGAAGGGAGGGCTCTGGTCCCGGCCTCGCAGCAGCAGGACAGCCTGGAGGAGTGGAGCAGGGGGCAGCCGCGGAAAGGAAAATGTGTTTGGAGGTAAGGAAAGCATAAAGAGACATTTATAACTTCGATCATTTTTAAGTTGTCGTTACTTATAGTCAATGTTTCTAAGAAACATACACTGATAGACAGCAATCACCCACACCACAGAACATTGGTCTTTAATGCTGCCATTTGGGAAAGGAAAAGAGGGGAGGAGAGGAATGTATACTTTTTTGCTTATATGCGCAAACAATGTTTGGCAGTTTGGGGTCAGAGTCATATTCTGTATTTCTTACACATTCGATCCTTTTCAGGGCGTGTATAAATTTTTCATCACTGAAGAAAAAAACTAGCTTAATAAAAAGAAAATGACAGGTGAAAGGTAAAAACTGTTCATACATTTTGCTATGAAGAGAAGCAAAAAAAAAAAAAAGAGTATGTTTGGATGCTGATGGGAACCATACTATAGAGGAGAGGTGCAGGTTGAGTTCCTTGGGAAGTGTACAGGAAGCATATAAACCAACGCATATAGCACCCGCACCTGTAGAAGGGAGGAGGAGGAAGCAGGCGTGGGCACGGGGAGAAGATCAGCTATGATGGAGCCCAACATCCTTTGCCCGACTCACAAGAAGCTCTAGAGATTGAACAGCCCTTTGGAGATGTCCGAAGTTGGATTGAGAAGAGCAAGCCTTTAGCTTCTACATCAGTCACTGGCTAGGGGTCACCCGGGAAGCAGCATACCTACCCTTCAGCCTAGCTGCTCTCTGCAATGGTGGAGAGGCGGGCTGCAGGAGGCCATGTTGACAGCATGCCAGTGGCTAGGGCAGCAAGTCCTTCACTGATGCAGTGCTGGTGGCCCATCAGTGTCCACCACAGGGAGATGGCTCAGGGACAAGGAGATAGCAAAGGCTGAGAAGCAAAGCACTATTGAGGTTCACTGTCTGTTGGAATTAGCCTGCAACTTCCTCCGCTATGACAAGTGTGGAGTGCCAACTGGTGTGGAGGCTTGGTGGTGGAAGGGATAGATCATCCCCTGTCAGCATCTACATGCTCAAAGACACTTTGAGAAATGTTATCTCTTGCAGGACAGAAGGCTAAGAAATGTTTGTCTCAGAGACTGGGAAAGCGGGCCTCCTGGGAACACTTAGGAGAGTGGCAGAGCACCTTTATGTGCTTATAGGAGTGGGAAAATTAAAGCAGGACCAGTCATCTCTATCACGTTTCCCTCCATCAACTCCGTGGCTCAGGCCAGGAAAGTTGAAGGCAGAATTGTCCTGGAGGATTTCCAATGCTAGAAGCATCATGGAGGAAGAGAAGGGCTGGAGGTATTTGTAGGAGAAGAGGACAAATGGAGGACCACAGGTGGCTGGGGGTACTGAGGCTCAGAAGTATTCTACAGCTTGACTAGACTCGGAAAAGCAAGGCAGCTCTGGCGTATCTTATGCCGGTAAACAGAAGAGCATGTGACTTACAAAGGGGCTGGAGGAGAAGAGTACACCCAGGAACGGCATAGTGCCTTGGCTCTGGTGAGTGGGAGCTGTCCTTGATGTCCGAGGCCTGAAGCGGGAGGAGAACAATGGTAACAGAACCAGGTGATTGGCAGGCTGTGCGGAGAGGGCTTCCCGACAGGGGCCTGGACTTCCAGGTGAGGGAAGCAGCCAGCCCTTCAGGAGACAGCCTGCGGAATAGGGGCC
Source organism: Macaca nemestrina (assembly GCF_043159975.1). Classification (NCBI taxonomy): domain Eukaryota; kingdom Metazoa; phylum Chordata; class Mammalia; order Primates; family Cercopithecidae; genus Macaca; species Macaca nemestrina. The sequence continues at coordinate 14,486,279 of NC_092141.1, forward strand.
TCTCCCTCAGTCTCCCCATCCTTCCATTCCCTGCCCCATTCTCTAGGAGACAAGGGAGGCTCCGGCCCAGAAAAGGATGCCGCGTGGAAGAAGAATTTGAAATCAGCCCACACCTCTACTCCTCATGACACAAGTCATCAAACCAACCTGAGTGTCAAAATCTTATTGATAGGCCAAGAGCAGTCATCCTTCGCCTGTAGTTTGCAGAGGGCTCCTCATACATGGCAGCGCTTCCTGTGACAATGTCAGAGGGTCCAACTGGGACTGGAGAGTGCACCATTCCCAAGGCGCAGTGGGAGCTCGCTCTGGGAAGCATTTATTCCCTCTCCGCAGAGCCTTCCAGCCACTCTTGCAAGGAATTTCTCATCCCTGTCGTCGGCTTGGCCAGCGGCATCCGCGGGGCTGCGCCAGTGCCGGTCTCTGGCCAGGGGCTCCCGAGACATCCAGGAGCTCTGACGACGGCAGCCTCCCCACTAACCCCCAACAAAGGTACAGCGGGAGTCTAGGCCCAGATAAAGTTCCCTTCCCAGTCCACTGGGGAGACAACTGACCGCGGCTGCCCCTTGCTCCGCTCCCGGCTGTCCCGCAGCTGCGAGACCGGGGCCAGAGCGCTCCCTTCCGGGCGGGCATCGGAGCCGCTGCGGCGCCGACCGCGCTTCACGCCCGGGCCGCGGAAAAAGGCGGAGCGAGCTGGCAGCTGCTAACCCCCGAGGCGCCGCCTCGCTGGCTAGGGGCGCGGGAGGAGGGTCCGGATTCCGGTGGCAGGAACGGGGGCTCTGGACCACCGGTTCAGGCGGCCCTAGGAAATGCCTGCTTTGCGGTCCCGCAGAGGGTGTGGGGGAGCTCGGCCCCGGAGGGCGGCTGTTGGGGAGGCGGAGCTGGCCGCAGGGCCGGAGCAGCTGCGGAGCCTCCCATCACGAGCCTAGAATCTGAGAAACTTCAGGCGGAAAATACTGCGGGGATCTTTTGGCTCAAGTCTCCCATTCTACAGATGTGAAATTTTAGAGTGACCCTATTGGGGTCGCACAGAGGGTTGTTGGCAGCAGTACCTGGGGAAAGAGGGAGAGGAGAGAGCCCCTGTGGCGGCCCTGCCCTGTCCTAAAGGAGAGGGGCTGCCTCCCAGATGCCCTCAGAGGCCCTAGCTGCGCACCCCATTAGGTAATACCAAACAAATCCACCAAAATAAAACACAAACCATATAGGCGTGCTGAAATAGAATTCTCTCCTTTCTCCATTTCCAAATGCAAACATTTTGAATGAGTTTATCAGAGGTAAACCCTTTCCCTCGGTTTTAGTGGTGGCAGTTTGATGATGCCCAGGGTCCAAGCGTGGGGACCCCCGCACTGCTGAGCTAAAGGTTAAGGGCAGAAGCTCAAACTGGGTTCACGGTTAATTTGGCTACCAGTTCTGTCCAGGTTTGAGCCTTGGGTTCTGCATCTGCGGAATGGGAATATGGTTGGGAGAGGTAGCGCTTGCCAAGGGTGAACCAAGAGCGACGGCTGAGCGTGGGAATTTCACGGCGCAGCCTGCGACTCTCTAGAGCAATGGGAGGATCAGCTGGGTGGGCCAAAGGGCCAAAGCGTGAGTTCGCCGCCCAGGTCGTCCTCTGGCGCCGCTTCCCAGCCCGCCCGGGCGCTGTCCAGGCCCCAGACGACCCTCCAACGTTGTGCCGGGAAGGCCCCGCGGCACGGTGAGCACCGCGAACTCCCTTATCGTTCTCAATAGTGACAATTGAATAGACGCCAGGTGGGCCGGGCCCTAGACTCAGCTGTGGGAGCTCAGCTCTGCTCTGCAGTCAGAACAATTTCCGACGCCCACATCTTTACCTCTACTCCCTCCTTCCCTCAATCCACCCCCGGAAAAAAGAAATGTCAAATGTATTCAGCTGCCTCGATTTGTAATTGCTCACTTATTAGACTGTACTAATCCTCAGAACAGGGACCTTTTTTATTGGGATTATCAAAATCCTTAAAACACTGGAAGACTCACACCCAGGCAGGCCTGAAGTTAGCCACATGGGAGCTACAATTCGCCTAACACACACCTATACAACATGAATTTTCCACCTAAATAACATAAAATTTGAAGACACTCCCTACGGAGACACTATTTTCTCCTCACATTTCCAAGTAGAGTCGGGTTAGTGCTCAGAAATATATTTGTTCTCATGTTTTAGAAGTTTAAAATAAATGGATTAGATTAAAAAATTAAGAGCGAATAAGTCATTTCGAAGAACAAACACAACCTCCCAGTGAGAGAGGGAAAGAAAAGCTAGAAAGAAGTTATTGCTGAGAATATAAAAGCGGGAGGGAAATCCTCTGCCTCATTTATTTCTCCCTCAACAGTTTTGTAAGAAAACGTCTTGGGCTCAAAGTAGTTGCAAAGAAGTGTCCCGTAGCACAGCCAGGGCACACGGGTCCGGTGCTGGCGGCTGTGCTATCTGAATCCTCTCTGACCATTACCGCTGCTCAGGCACATTTTCAAACCAGAGGTGCTAACGTCAATCTGGATTTCTCAGTCTGCTTCCGAAGGTGGGGGACCGGGACCCAGGGTGGGGCTGCGTAAACTCGGGGACACTTGGGAACATTTACTCAGGAAGTGAGAGGAGCCGGCTGCTGGCGGCTGGTCCTGGACAGCGTGGTCGAGGGACCAGGACTCAGGTCGGTTCCGCTGCGCCAGCCTTCGCCGACAGTGATGTAAGTACAGTGCGGGCGGCGGTTCCCGGTGAGTCACTTCGTGAGTGACAGTCAGTCCCGGGGGTCGCGCTGGGGTCAGAATCGGAAGGAATGTTCTGTCCCCGGAACCGCTTGCAACCGGGAGTTGGAGGTCCTCTGGCCCCGCAGAGGCTGGGTTGCAGGCATCGAAAACTTCCTGAACACGACCAGTACGAACTTGATCTCGAGCTTCCGAACTCCAAACGCCTGGGCAAGAATTCAGCACAGCGTAGCACCGCTCACCCGCACTTCCCCCAGCTAGCGGTGGTTGTTTCTTGGAAGACGCGCTTATCCGCCCCGTCCTGGGTGAGTGGGTCATTTTGCCAAAGAAAATGTGGTTGGGGGTGCCTTCGAGTAGACTTTCACTATTAAATAAGTGCACCTCAGTGATGGATTTGTTCCAAATTGATGTTTGACTTTTAAAAAAGCGGTGGCGAGTGACAACACGAAATAATCAGTGTCACAGGTTAGCAAATCAAACTGTCTCCTAAATTAAGGCAAATGTTGGCTTTATATCTATTCAGGGAAAAGGGGGAGATGGAAAATTTTCTCAAACCTAAAGTCTCCAACAAACTCATATCCAGATAAAACTGCCTACACGTGACTCCCACACACACGTTTCGACCAGGAAACTTTCATTTACCAGACTCTCTCTTCCTGTTAATTTCTCCTGTCTCTTTTCCCCTCCCCAACCTACTTTCGGCAGTTTGGAAGGCTGGAGATTTTTGTTAAGGACACTTTACACTGATCTCAGTTAACCGGCAGGCCAAGCTAACCAGGCAAAGAAGGAAAGACACACACACACACACACACACACACACACACACGACAGCGATTTCCAAACACTCTTTCTGCTTTAACTTCCTAATCCCGTGCCTGTTCAGGAAGGGCCTCCGAATAAGTCTCCGGCGTGGGTTGGGGAGGGGGGGTTCGAGTGCCTAGTGCATCTCCGGCCCTGCTCTCCCTCCTCCAACCGCCTCCCTACTCTGCAACACGTAAGCATCACGAAACCTCCTGCGAAACATCTGGATGGGGACTCGTGTCCCAACATCTGGGCAACTACCGCCAAGGCTGACTTCTAGGGAACGAGTGCGGAAATGCATGCGGGTGCGGGAACGCACCACTCAGTAGGGTGGGACCTCTCCCAGCGCTCGGTCACTGCAGTATTCTTCCCACCATCTGCTCCTGTCACCAGCCCCTAACTCCGCCCCTCTGGGCCCGCCCCTTGTTCCGCAGCCAATGGCAATCCCCGACCGCCCTACACCGCCCAGAAGCCTTTCCACACCCCCACGTCTTGGGAGAGGGTTGGCTGCTGAGAGCTCGGCGAAGTGTCTGTATTTGCATGGCGTTCGGGATTTTTGGTAGGTAGAGCAGCCCGTCACTCTGGAAGGCCGGGACCGCCCACTCCACCTCGGTCCTCAGCTCTCTTCCTGCGCAGTTCGCCTCCGCAGCCTCTGCGGGGAAGTGCCGGGGCTGCTCCAGGCTCAGTTCTTAGGACTGCAAGGAGGCAGCCCCGGCGTGCGGCGGGGCGCACCGTCTAGAGTGGCCAGGGCGCGGGAGTGCAACGTCCTCCAGGCCCCGAGCGCGTCGTCGCGCCCCAGGAGCAGACCCTCGGCCAGCAGTTACCGCCGTCCCGACTTTCCGTTGCAGTTGCAGCTCCTGCCGGGCAATATGTCAAGAGCCGCCGCCGCTACAGCTGCCGCCGCCACCTGGGGAAGAGCAGCAGCAGCAGCGGCGGCCGCGGGCACGCGGGGGCAATAAACCCAGCCACACAGGCGTCCAGCGGGCCGGGAAACCCTCTCTGCGCTCACTGCCTGGCGGGACCCACGCCATGTGCTGAGCCATGCCCCTGGTCGCGCCCGCGGGCAGCGCATGGGGCAGCGCCTGAGTGGCGGCAGATCTTGCCTCGATGTCCCCGGCCGGCTCCTACCGCAGCCGCCGCCGCCCCCGCCGCCGGTGAGGAGGAAGCTCGCGCTGCTCTTCGCCATGCTCTGCGTCTGGCTCTATATGTTCCTGTACTCTTGCGCCGGCTCCTGCGCCGCCGCGCCGGGGCTGCTGCTGCTGGGCTCCGGGTCTCGCGCCGCACACGCCCCGCCAGCCCTGGCCACAGCTCTGGACGGGACGCCCCCCAGGCTGCCGTTCCGGGCGCAGCCAGCCACCCCACTGGCTTCAGGCAAGGAGATGGCCGAGGGCGCTGCGAGCCCTGAGGAGCAGAGCCCCGAGGTGCCGGACTCCCCAAGCCCCATCTCCAGCTTCTTCAGTGGGTCTGGGAGCAAGCAGCTGCCGCAGGCCATCATCATCGGCGTGAAGAAGGGCGGCACGCGGGCGCTGCTGGAGTTTCTGCGCGTGCACCCCGACGTGCGCGCCGTGGGCGCGGAGCCCCATTTCTTCGATCGCAGCTACGACAAGGGCCTCGCTTGGTACCGGTGAGTTTCCCTGCCAGGGGCAGGGTCTCCATCGTCGATTCAGACCCCGAGCGAAGGGAGACATGGCGTATGATAGGGAAGTGGCAGTGTTACCGCTTCGGACCACCCGGGGCGGGGCAGGGAAACCACCGCAGATTGCGCCGCGCATCCTGTCGGGGTGAGGTGAGGGTTGCGCTCCGCTCGGTTCTCGTCAAAACACCAGAAAGTTCTCGCGGAGCACTGGCGGCTCAGTGGTCTATGGTGCCTTTGAATTAATCAGGCGACCTCGCCGCAAAGAAGAAGGGCAGCGTCTGAGACCGCGCTCAGCAAAGCGAGCCACCCTCCAACCATGGCGGTATCCGACTCGAATAGTATTTTATGACCCGTCTTAAATTTTTCCTCCCGGAGCCCGAGACGCTGGGAATGTTCTGCGCCCCTTTGGTTGGTCTCCGCCCTCAAAGAACTTCTAGAGCAGCTTCTGCTTCCCAGATGGGGAGAGGGGGTGGGGGCCGTGGCGTCCCGCCGAGGCTGCAGAGTCTCTTAACTTTTTGTTACAGTCCGCCTGGTTACCGGAACCCCAAGGGGGTCAGACCCGCCTCGCTCGCGAGCTGCCTGGGCTCGGGAGGGTGAGCTGGGCGGGTGGCCCGGCACCTCCGCCTGGCGGGCGGGCGGGCGGCGCGCAGAGCGTGGAGTTGTGCTGGTCCCTGTCGGGCAAAGGCGCGCACTGCAACCGGCTGGAGCGGCGCGCGGCTTTGAAGGCGTCCGGGCCCCCGGGCACCGCCGCCCGTTTCCGCCTCCCTGGCCTCGGTGCTGGGATAGCGAAAGCAAGGACGCGTGTCTCCGCGGGGCTTTTACACGTCCGGGGCAAAGAATATTCGGGGGCCCATTGATTGAGAAATGAGGGTTGCTTTGAGGTCGCGGTTTCCGGAAATTCTGTTCTCGACTCGGGTTGCGGGTCAGGTTCCAAAGGGACAGCGGCCCCCGGGTCATAATCACTACCTCTGCCCACTGCTTTCCGCAGCTGCTGGTCTTTGGGGTGAGCTGTTGGGATTCCCGAGCTTCGGGTAAGGTGCGAGTGGGCAGGAGGTCTAGATTTCGACCTCCGGTAACTGTCTTCAACCAGAGGCTCAGGTACCGACCCCCACCTTTTTGTTGGGGTCTCCACCCGCAACCCCAGCCAACACGACGTTCAGGCACCCCTCCAGGCCCAATTAGCTTCACAGAGGCTCGAGACTTGGGAAAACAAAAGAGGAGAAGAGAACTGAACCCCTCTCCCTGTGCCCACCCCACTCTCGGGACCTGGGTGGGATGGAGAATAAAAGAGGGCTGACCCCGCGGATTAAAACCGCTCCCTTCCCAGCCTCGTCCTACCCCTTCCCCTTTGTCCTTAATGTTTTTTATTATTGTCAGGAGTTGCCCAAGTCTCGAGGTTTAGCCAGCTGTGACAGTCACCCTTCCCACCGTTCCCAGGCTGTGACCCATTCTCGGGATACTGGTGGACAAGAATGGGGGGCTCTGGAGTCCGACGCCTGGATTCACGTCCCGGTTAGTCGCGTGAACCTCGATGCTCTCATCTGTGCAGTGGGAGTAATGCAAGTTCTGGGCAGGGATGGGAAGAGTGAATGCGCTGGTACGGTAAGGTGCCTCGCAGGCACGTGAGGACCTCTCTAATTGTTAGCTATTGTCATCGATTGTATTGTTATTACTTCTACCACCACCACTCCCCCTCCTCCTGGGATGGTGATTCCAGGGCCGGGCGGCAGGCTATAACTAGCGCCCTTCCAGGTGGAACCCGCCAGAGCCCCGAGGCAGCCTAGGATTTTCTGAGATCAGACACACTTGGGGCCGGGTTGGGAGGGAACTGGCAGGAAAAGGACTGAACCCTTAATGTCAGGCGGTTTTGAAGCACCTGGGGCAAGCTATGGAAATCCCCACAGGAGGGCTCACGCAGTCTCGTAGGCGGCTGCCCTCCACCTGCCACGTTCTTTTTGATTGACTGAAAAACGCTGAATGAAGAACGAAGTCGCATGGAAACCCTCGCCGCGCGCCAGCAGCGGAGAGCGCAGCCCGGGAGGTTCGGGTGGGTACTTGCGCCCGGGGGGCTGCTCTGCGAGCGGCCACGCACGGCGGCTGGACCTAGGGGGTCGCAAGGGCTTGGCTGGGCCGCCGGAGGCGGGAGGTTCTTCGTCCTCCTGAGCCATCTCTCAGAACTGACAAGCACGACTCCCGGGTCCAGGAGGCACAGGGCGGACCGGGCGGCCGGAGGAGCCCACTGTAAATGCCGCAACTGGCCCCAAACACTGCGTTCCTGGACTGCACCAGCACCGTCTGGCGCGGCCGCAGGGTTGGTGGATATTTTCTAAGGGGGAAAAAATATTTCAAATGCTATCTGTTTACTTTAAAAATTTCAATTACCTAAGAATAATGAATGGATGTCTGGGCAAAGATATGGACGTCACAATTATTTTGAAGGCGGCCTTTTTAACTTTAAACAGACCACGCCGCCAGGAGGAGACTCCTGACCCAGAGCGCTTTATCTGAAATCTGGTGCGCAGAGTGCACCCTTCGCCCGCGTTGGAGTTCTCTCCTGTCTGCCAAGCTTTGCTCCTTGCCAGAGGTGTGCGCCATTGTACCTCCGCTCTGTCCCTGCAGTCAGGCAGCCAATTGGAGAAGAGTATAAATAGTAATTAACCAGGGAGAGTTGTAATTCAGAAACCTGGTTAAAACAAGTCCTCAAAAACTAGAGAATATGAGAGTGGGGAGACATTTTGAAGGCATTAAGAACAAAAAACGATGGGCACGAATGGTTGAGTCTGAGGATCAGCATCGTAATCTGTTAGAGAACGAGGTCGTGGCTGTGTCTGGGAGTCGTTAACGGGTTTAATCGGTTGATACACAGCCTGCTAGTGGCCTAACCAGTAGCCCAGGGCCTGGCAGATTTGCATGACATCTCGGAATTTGATTGCTCTTCCTTCCACTTGGCAAAAGGAGACACCATCAGCAGGATCAGGAGGGGTCACGGAGAGATGGAACCCACCGAGGTGGTGCCCAGAGCTGACCGTGCCACTGGCCAGAGAGTGGGAGCCTTTCTACCTCCTTGACCCCGCAAAAATCAAACGTGCTAGTACGGACTGTCCATCCACACTGGAACTGCAGTTGGTTTTAGTCTGCGATGATGACTCTTCTCGGTTGACTTTTCCAATTCGTTATGCAACCCTCTTGAATCAGGCCTCCCAAACTTAGCAGGCACCACAGAGAGGTTCATCAAGCAGGCTGGTGAAACTGGGTGTTATCTCCTGTTCCATGGGTACCCCATAGTGTTTGGGAAACATGGGGCTGTGTTTCAGGACAATTTCACATATGCCAAGGTGGAGAAAGCACCTGCCCTGTACATTTACCCTTGGGATGTTAATTTAAACTTTGAATGGTCAAAAAAATAAATCTGTAACTTTGAAAGTTTCACTTTGTGATTTTACTGAAGTGTTGGTAAATATTCTGAAATTTTAATGACCTCCGTTTGGGAATTAAGTTAGCGAAATATTGCGTAATTATCGTTTGTTATACAAAAATATGCCTTAGACTGTACAGCGGCAGAAACCCCCTCTACCACCTCTGCCTCCCTTTCCCAGTCTGGGTCATACAAAATAAGCTGACACTTTAATGCTCTGGCCAACATTAAACAAAGTATATTGTGTGTGTGTGTGTGTGTGTGTGTGTGTGTGTGTGTGTGTGTGTGGCATAATAATGGTGGTAGCTAACACTTACCGAATGTTTTCCCTATGTGCCAGGCACTGTTTCAAGTTTTACAGGATTAGCAAATTTAATCCTCATTACAGTTCTGTGAAGTAGGTGCTTTTACAGATGAGGAAACACAGGCACAGAGAGGTTAAGCAATGTGCCCAAGATCTCACAGCTGGGAAGAACCAAAGCTAATGTACCAACTCAGGCAGTTCTGCTTCAGAGATCATTCTGGATCATTCTGGATCACGCTTCCTCGCTTAAGTGATCGAAGCGGGATATTTATCATATAGCATGGGTCCAAAACTGAGTTTGCCTTAGAAGAGTTTGACAGCTTTCTGACATGCCTTTAGTGGTCTCAGTGCAGACTGCAGATTTTGTCATTCACTTGAAAACAATATCAGCCCCCAAACAGGCTAGTTACTACATCTAACATTGGTTAATAACTAGAGTGAGGATAATCACACCACTGTGTCAGTTTCATTTTTCTGCAAAGGACAGTTGGAATCAAGGGAGTCATTAAAATGACAAAAAATCCCTCAAGCATCCGGACAGAGAAAACATAGTGAGTGTCCCTCTTGAGATTTATCTTCTGCCATTTGCCCTTTTTAAGGCTGGGAGGTTGTGGGGTTAAATGACATGTTCCAGAACTTCGTGAAATTAATTTATTCATAAAAAAGAGTGCCCTCAAATCAAGTCCATAATTAACTTGTACTGATTAATCAGCAGACAATTACAGCTAACACTTTCAGCAGATTTTTTTAGAATGAAAATAGAAAACTCTGTAACTTCAGAAATCTCTCGCTTGAAGGCTAATAGCTGAAAATAGCAATATTCCCTACATTTTCAATGTAACAAATGCTGAGAAAACAAAACTGCCCCCTATTTTTGTAGTCTACTTCAGAAAACCTGGTAGCAAAGAATGTTTCTGTCTTCACTGAGGGAAATTTAAGATAAGATCTGATTGGGGATAATCCATTTTGAAGTAATTGCACTCTCTCAGTCCCAGAGTTTAAACCAAGTATGTAACTCACTTCCAAGATGCTGGGTGAAGATTAAAAAAAAAAAAAATCTACATTTGTATGCAACAATTTGAAATACAAACCATCATGTTACAAAGCTGTCAAGATTTATTAGCAAGACAGTGGAGCATGTGTTGAACTCTGTTTTTAATTAGGCACCTAAATTAGACCATAAAATGGTTGATTAATCTTCTACAAGTTGAAGGGAAAATATAACATAAATTAACCTAATCATAAGTGTTTTCCCAGATGCTCTGAGTTAATAAAATAGTCAAAATTTAATAGCAACCCATTTGTTTTAGATAAATATGATGCTAAAATATATGAATTAGATTACACTTATTATCTTCCAAATGATATGTTATTATTGAACAGGTCTCTAAAAATTAGGTTGCAGTACATGTCTTCAAAAATATTTATCAAAATAGAATACTACAAGTAGAAATTACATGTTGGCTAAACTAGATTATGTTTTTTAATTGAATCTGATAATTGAAAATTTATAATTTAGCACAGACTAGTATTTGTGAAAGATAGTTTTCCAGCTAAAGTTGTATTGCTTGAAACTTTAAAATGACCTGTCACAGCTTCTGAGTTTCTAGTTTGATGTTTTAGTCTGAAAAAAAAAAATTTTTTTTTTAATATTTTGAAAAGTCAATGTCACATAACCTCATCCCACGTATGTATGCTAATTTATCTTTTGGTTTATAATATGTTGTAGGAATAAGGTTTTCTGGTTATACGAAATGACTCCTTGAATCACTAAAATTATTTATAATTAAAAGCACACCAGGAATTTTTAAAAAGACAAACTCACCAGTCAGCTAGTTTTATGAATCAGGGAGGTGGCATTTATTTAAAGCTTCAGAACTGAAATACGTGACTTAGGCTGCTTGCCGACTGGTTTCTATGTCAGTAGTTTTTTGAATACTTTATGTTCTCACTCTATGAACATGGAAATTAAGTTGATTGACAGAAACACAAAATGCCTACTCTAAAGGCAGGGCATAATGAGCATTTCTTTTGCTGTGAATAGAGTTAGTTTCCAAATAGGGCGCTACCTCTCTCATTTAACAGTCGATGATTTCAGACAGTAAGAGAAATTTCAATCCTAGGCTGTTGGGACAGTCAGGAATTCCAGCAAAATGAGTCCCCCAAGTATGTGGCATATTTTAAAGGGTAATGAAAACAATATGCTGCCTACCTCGAATGAAAACATTTACCATGACCGAAAAGAAATGAGATACTGATATCTTTGAAAACTAATTTTAAGTAGAGCATGAAACTTTTTATATATTTAAAACATTACCTTGTTGGAACTCTCGGGTTTCTCTCAAACTATGCCAAAATAAAACTAACATCAAATAAAACTGATGTTCGTGCATGCTGATTTTTATTTCTGGTTTTTTCTTGTCAAGAGATTTGGGGAAAAGTTTAGGATGTGAGAAGCAATTACCATCTTAATAAAATGATAATAAATAATTTTTATGGCAACCAAGAGGCTATGTGTTAAAATACTGCTAATGCTAATAAGACCCACCATTAATTTTATTTGTACATAGATAAAAGTGGTATAAATTTCCTTTATGAGTTCTTTTAAATACAAATTTCACACAATTCCTGTAACCTGAAAAATATCAAAAATATATTTTTACTGGCTCATTCAGAAAATGTACTTCACTGTGTCGTGGATGAAACATGTTTAAATAGCAAAGTTGTACTGCACAGGTTTTGCCTCCCAAAGATTGCTGTTTGTAAAAATTATGAGTGCGTATCTTTAGATTTAGAGCTGGTTGAAGAGTACTGTCCGAGCGGAGTTTATATTTTCCGGACAGCAAAAAAAAGTACACCCACCATACAGTGTTGGAATAAGATATTTTTGTTCTAAATATGGCAAATGTGAAAAAATAAGACTCTGGTTTAACATCAAGTTGATTGTGTTTCGGCCCAGACTCTCTCGCCAAGGGGTCACTGTTTTAAACACCGTTGCCTAGAATGTGAACGATTCCATGTGTGTCCGTGAAGCACCTTACACGTAGAATTCAGAATCCCTGTTTTCTCCCAAGTTTTTTGCCCCACACTACTTAACACTGTCACCCTTGCTTAGAAACCCATAAAATGCTGAAAGATGGTTCTGGGCAACGTGAGGTTTGAGAAGCAAATGGAGAGTGAAAGAAACATTGGGAAGAGCAGTGAGAATCCCACTCGTGATTTAATGAATGGAGCTGGGGGGAGAGCCGTCCCCCTTTTTCAGGTCTGGGGACGGAAGTGTCCAGCAGGGCCCCAGCGGCCCACGACGTTGCCACGTGTCCGCTCCTTTCGGGAGCAAGGGGGGCGTTGGCTTGGACATTGCGTTGTGGAAGGGTGGCCGGGGGCGCTGCCACGGGCAGGGAAAATGGCTCCGAGTCGCCCGGCCTCGGGCATCAATCGGCGAGGCCCTGGTGTCGCGCGGGATCGCCGCCTCTGGCCCAGGGGCCGCTGAGCCGGAGACAGATGGCGGAGCTTCCCAGTGCGGGGGCAGGGCTGGCAGCCGAGACTGGGGCCGCCTCCCCCGCCCCTCTGCCGGCCGGGTAGTCTGCCGTGGCCACGTGACCAGCCCCGCCGTGCGGCCTCACCTGTTGGGCTGAGCCTGGCTGAGTTGCTTGCACCCGAGGTGGGCGGTGCCGGCGGGACCCGTCTTCGCGCTGATTGGGTGGAGGGGCTGCGGAGAGACCAATGGGGTTCCGCCTGAGAGGAGAACCCCGCCCAGAGAGGCGGGCTGAGCGGGTGCGCCCCGCCCCCGCCGGTGCTGGCCTGGCTGTTCCGCTGCTCAGCTTCTACTCCGCGCTGCTGATTTGGTCCTGAGCTGCCTTCGCTTTCCAAGTCGAGCCTATCAGCTGATCTATTGTACTCTATTCCTTTGGTTCATCTCTCTTTGTCCTGTCTGCACCCTCCTGCACAAATTCTCCTGTTTTCTGGAGCGGAGATGTGTGTTTCCCGAATGTTCGGCTCCCGAGTCCTGCAGGGAGACCGCCTCGCCTTAGGCAGCCCTCGCTGGCAGGACGTGGGCCCTAGTGGATTCTTTACAGCCAGAGAGGACACTTCGGCTTTTTCCGACCTTATTTTGGATCTGGGAAGCGGGAGGGGTCGCTGGCAAGAAAGTGAATTTAGTTGAGTCAGTTTGCAAAGAGCACGCTTTTCGTTTCTCCCTTTCCCCGCCCCCTTTTCTCTTTGGGGGAAAGAAATGGATAATCCTTTTTCCACCCACTTCTATAATGGGTGCCTGTAAGGCGATTCCGCAGATTCGGGAGATAACATAGAATACCTTGATTTCCATAATTTGGCCCATTAAGTGACTGGATGAAGAGAAAGTGAGAAGGACTGGGATGGAGAGGAGAGGAGAGGAGGAAAAGGCCAGTAAATCTCAAGCCCCCTCCTATTCCTGAATCTCACCTGGACTCAGACCGAGTGGTCCGTCCTCTCCCCAGCACCTTCCCCGCTGCTCACTCATGTAAGGCTAGTCCTAACCCTAAGCCGTGTGCACAGGACCCTGCAGCCGCTCTTACCCGGAGGAGGGGAAGGAAGGCTCTCCTGGACAGTCTCAGAGGGGAGAGGGGATCTCTCCTCGTGGGCACTGATAAGCCCACCCATTTCTAGTGCTGCCCAAGGTGGACTCAGCCCACAAACGCCCCAGCCCCAGCCTTTGCGGATAGGCTTCCTCCGTGGTGCCAAGAACTCTTGTGGATTTGAAAAAGGCAACCTTTTTCCTCGCGTTTCTAAAGGCCTATGAAAAGGGCACGTCGGGAAGTGCACATAAGACGTTGAACATTGTTGCATGAGATGTTGAAGAAATACAAAATTTCGTGATTACTTCCATTAAAAAAGTACAGTTTCCCTGGGGAGAGACACACACACACAGAGCACACAATTAGAGACCAGTAATTCTCTTCCAGATAGCTCCTGGTGCCGTTTCCTAGCTGAGCAGCCTCTCCCTGCCCGTCCTGGCCTTGTGCACCGGAAACTCTCCTGGCTGGGTCCAGCCCTTCCTCTTGATGTGCTGTCGGGCTGGTCCCTGGTGCCCTCTTCTCTGATTGTTCCAGTCTGCCTCCGGGCACTTAGCATATGCTAGTGCTGCCAGTTGACACAGATACACAAAGCAGTAAACATCCTGTTCCCACGGAAGATCCCCAAGTGTGTGGGTGGATGAGTGTGGGAAGTAATGGGGTAAAGAGAGAAAGGCAGTGATCATTACCTTATCATTGATTTAAAATACTTATTAATGGAGGAAGTCAAAGGTGACCATTTAAAATCCTTTTCTACAGTCAATGAATAATACATTCGTATAAATCGTGTTTACTTACTTTTTCACTCATCTAACAAGGATTTATTGAGCACTTTTTAAAATATATATATATATATATATATATATTTTTTTTTTTTTTTTAAGACGGGGTCTTGTTCTGTCACCTAGGCTGGAGTGCAGTGGCACAACGTCTACCTCACCGGCTCAGGCGATTCTCCCACCTCAGTCTCTGGTGTAGCAGGGACTACAGGTGCACACCACCATGCCTGGCTAATTAAAAAAAAAAAAAAAATGTGTAGAGATGAAATCTCACTATGCTAGCCCAGGCTGGTCTCAAACTCCTAGACTCAAGCAGTTCGCCCTCCTCAACCTCTCAAAGTGCTGGAATTACAGGTGTGAGCCACCACGCCAGACCCAGAACATATTTTTAGAGTCGTTTTAGGTTCACAGCAAAATTTAATAAAGTACACAGATTTCCCAAATACCCATCACTCCTACACACACACAGCCTCCCACTATCAACATCCTCTACCAGACTGGTACATTTGTTACAACTGATGAACCCGCATTTGACACATCATCCATCACTCAGGGTCCGTAGTTTACGTTAAGGCTCGCTGTTGGTGTTGTACATTGCATAGGTTTGGACAAATGCGTAATGACCTGTATCCCACATTATAGTAGCATTCAGGGTAGTTTTACTGCCTCAAAAATCCCATCGGAGCACTTGCTCTTATCTAGTGCAAAGCAGCACTTAAAGCACTGAGGAAGTACAGGAGCCATGAACTTGTCCCTGAGAAGCCTGTTTTAGTCAGTGGACTGACATCTACGGGCTCAAGGAGATCTGCAGGCAATTTAAGCCTGATTTTTTATTTTTATTTTTGAAATCATTAGTCCTACTAAATTACTGGTAAATCTGAAAACCATTTGAGGAGGAAGCAGAAGCATGAGATAAGGTAGTACGAATTTTCAAATGTGATTTTTGCATTTTACTTTTCCAGTAGCTTTCCGAAGAGGGCTAAGGAGGTAAGAAGGGGCCAGAAAGTCAGCGACTGTGTGATTTTAAAAAAAGGAAAAAAAATATGTCTTAGCCTCAGTATGCAAAAACTTGCTGTGTGCAGGCGAGTGGGCCAGGCGCTTACTTAATCTTAACAGTGATGCTTCCTGTGTGATTTCCGTTATTTTCCAAGGGAGGAAACGGAAACTCACAGAGATTGCCTAAGGTCATACAGCTGTATCTGTAGGTGGCTCTACCTCTTGGACCTAAGGAAGAAGGGAATGACTCCCTGAGGGCCTTTCAAACTCCACAACTTGGAGGCTGTCTACCTGGCTGCAATTCAATGCCATGTTCCTTCTGGACCAGTTTAAGCCATCTCTTCTGTTGTTTCTTTCCTCCCAAAGATGTAGACTTTTCCACTTAAAAGCATTTGCAAGGTTCTGTTTTTTCATCCATTTTTCTGTCCCTATTCTCTTTTACTCCCCACACTGGTTCCTAGCCTGTCTCTGTTGCTATGATGCCCGTGTTGATGGTGGCAGTCTTCAACCACGCCATCCGTGTGTCAACCCAGCACTTTCCTGCCATCCCTGTAGCCCTTGCCCCAACATCTGTGCATTTGACTCCCCTTCTCTGACTGAGGCCTGCTCCCACCCCCTCCTCTACCAACTCATCCCTTCTCTCCCACCTGCCCTTGGCGCTGCCCCCCAAAACCACGACACTCAGATTCTCAGCTCTTGGGATCACACTGACATCCCCCCTCCAACATTTTACACTCTGGGGCCCATTGCTTCTGAGCTATATTGTCCAGCACCGTGAACGCCCCACCCGTGGAGACACTGGGTTTTGTACAGTCCCCAGCAGGTGTGCATGAAAATGTCTTTTTTTTTTTTTTTTTTTCCAACACAGAGTCTTGCTCTTTCAACCAGGCTGGATTGCAGTGGCATGATCTCGGCTCACTGCAACCTCCGCCTCTTGGGTTCACGCAATTCTCCTGCCTCAGCTTCCTGAGTAGCTGGGATTTCAGGCGCCCACCACCACACCCAGCTAATTTTTTTTTTTTTTTTTTTTTTTTTTCAGTAGAGATGGGGTTTCACCATGTTTGGCCAGCCTGGTCTCGAACTCGTGACCTTGTGATCCGCCCGCCTTGGCCTCTCAAAGTGCTGGGATAACAGGCGTGAGCCACTGCCCCTGGCCAAAAATGTCTTATATAAAGCTGATCCGGCCCATCCCAACTTCATGCGCTCCACGGAGAACTTGGCCCTTACTTACTCTGCAGCTGCTAGCTCTGCTAGTCACCACCCTTACCTGTGCCAAGACGGCTTGTGTGCATTGTTTCTCTGCAGGACATCCTCTTCCTTGAAGCACCAGTTAATTTAGCTCTCCCTACACAAAAGGAGAAACCTCGGAGAGATGGCAGCCCGCATATGAACACCACTCTCTTAACCACTTCTCGACATGGCTTTATTTTATACCTTCCCCAAGACTTCCCCCGTTCATTTCTTTTCTTTCTTTTTTTTTTTTTTTCTGAGATGGAGTTTCACTCTTGTTGCCCAGGCTGGAATGCAATGATGTGATCTCAGCTCACTGCAACCTCCATCTCCCAGGTTCAAGTGATTCTCCTGCCTCGGCCTCCCAAGTAGCTGGGATTACAGGCATACGCCACCACACCTGACTAACTTTGTATTTTTAGTAGAGGTGGGGTTTCACCATGTTGCCCAGGCTGGTCTCGAACTCCTGACCTCAGGTGATCCACCCGCCTTGGCCTCACAAAGTGCTGCAATTATAGGCATGAGCCACCGTGCCTGGCCCCCTCCATTATTTCTAAGGAAGTGCTGTGTTATCTCTTTTCAGTATTATTTGAAAGAAATCTCAGACATTACATTGTTTATAAATCTGTGGGGTTTGGGTTTCTTTTTTTGTTTTGTTTTGTTTTTTTAATACGGAGTTTTGCTCTTGTGGCCCAGGCTAGAGTGCAATGGCGCACTCTCGGCTCACTGCAACCTCTGCCTCCCGAGTTCAAGCGATTCTCCTGCCTCAGCCTCCCAAGTAGCTGGGATTACAGGCATGAGCCACCAGGCCCGGCTAATTTTGTATTATTAGTAGAGACGGGGTTTCTCCATGTTGGTCAGGCTGGTCTTGAACTCCCGACCTCAGGTGATGCACCCGCCTCGGCCTCCCAAAGTACTGGGATTACAGGCGTGCGCCACCCTGCCAGGCCTGGGTTTCTTATTTAAATTTTTATTTACATACTTATCGAAAAGTATACAAATCAGAAGTGCACGACCTGATGACTTTTCACAAGGCAAACATACAAGTATGTTGTTGGTAACAAGCGCCAAGAAGTGGCAGTTCAAGAACCCCCAAAGCTACCTCTATATGCCCTTCTGGTCACTGTCCCCATCCCAAGAACAACCACTATCTCACCTTCTACCACCACCGGTTAGTTTTGCCTGTTGTTGAACCTAATATCAATGAAGCCTAACAGTGAATGTTCATGGGTTTTTGTGGGTTTTTTTGAGACAGGAGTCTTGCTCTGCCACCCAGGCTGGAGTGCAGTGGTGCCATCTCGGCTCACTGCAAGCTCCGCCTCCTGGGTTCACACCATTCTCCTGCCTCAGCCTCCAGAGTAGCTGGGGCTACAGGCGCCCGCCACCACCCCCAGCTAAGTTTTTGTATTTTTATAGAGACGAGGTTTCACCGTGTTAGCCAGGATGGTCTTGATCTTCTGACCTCGTGATCCGCCCTCCTCGGCCTCCCAAAGTGCTGGGATTACAGGCGTGAGCCACCGCGCCCGGCCATTCATGGAGTTTTAAAACATGCACATGTATTGCCTATGTTGACAGGCTGGGAGATTTCACATACAAATCCAGATTTCCTGCTGCTTTTGTAAAGGATGGGACAGTACCATGCCTGCCTTTCTCATGGCAACAAATGGCTGGACCTGGTGAGCCCCTGGGCTTTTAGATGGGGGATTCTTCTCTCCTTCCCACATTCCGCCCTCCCTGCCCCTTCCTGTCTCACACTTGGGCAGCTTCTCTCATTTGTTACCAGAGTGGGGAGCTGCAAACGGTTTTCCCACTTTTTTCAGGTATGTACATTTCAGGATTAAATGTCCTCAATCCAGTTCATCACGGGCATTCTTGTGAGAGTTGGGCAGGAGCTTTTATCTATTTGGCTTTTTCATTTTACACCTTCATAGGGATCGCAGGAGAGGATGTGTGGAGGTCTGCTTAGCTGGCTGCCCATTAAAATCAGAATCACCGTGATGATGAAATCATTTTCAGTGACATGCATCTCCTATTTTTTACTTTTTTAGTTCCCTAACTGACTTTTCTTTTATCGGGTTTCCCAGTTGGTGAGTCTTAAGGTCAGCCTTTTGCTGTGGATACATTGTGATGTGACCTAGTCAGGTCACTCAGTTATTCTGGTGTCAGCAGAATACCCGATGTGTACCATAGAAATTGGAACCAGCAGCGTTTCCTAAACCAGTTCTCAGCCAACTCTGCTGTAGGACCACGTTTTCCCCCAATCCACTGTGGCTCAATTTGTTGTCCTATGACATGCGACAAGCACACAGAGCGTGCCATGTGCCTCCTGCCATACAATTAGCAACGCGCACACTGGCCAGTGAGTTCATTGATCATATGGCCTTGGATGCTGTCGCAATGTCAAATTACTTATAATAGGTTTAAATGCTTCCTCTCAGGTTTTGCATGTATCTCCTCCAGGACAATTTGTGGGTAGTCTTGCAGGTCACACTTTGAGATGCACTGTTCCACGCTTCTTTGAGTGAAGAGAAAGTTCTTCTGGGTGCCGTGGCTCATGCCTGTAATCCCAGCACTTTGGGAGGCCGAGGTAGGTGGATCACCTGAGGTCAGGAGTTCGAGACCAGCCTGACCAACATGGTGAAATCCCGTCTCTGCTAAAAATACAAAAAATTAGCCAAATGTGGTAGTGGGTGCCTGCAATCCGTAATCCCAGCTACTCGGGAGGCTGGGGCAGGAGAATCACTTGAACCTGGGAGGTGGAGGTGGCAGTGAGCTGAGATCGTACCATTGCATTCCAGCCTGGGCAACAAGAGCAAGATTCCATAACAAAACAAAACAAAAAAAGATTGATTAATAGAGTGTAGAAAAAAAAAAAAAAGAGTTCCATGTTAGCATATTAAAGGCCCTGATAAATACTGCGGCTAAAAACAAAAATATTTATAAATTAAAGTAAATAAATGTTTGTTTCACCTAGCACTTCCCCCACGAGTACAGAACCCTTCTTTCATTCATACCTACCAGCATCCTGAGACATTGTGTCCATCCAGGTGCCAATTTGGGCCATACTGGCCAAACAGGTCTCTGAAGTTTCTTGTAGTTCTAAGAGTCCGACCCTAATCCAGTGCTCCCGCTCTCTCTCCATCCACCTTTACCCCTTGCAGCAGGCTTCCTATTCCTATAGCTTGAGTTCTTCCTCTCCTGCACATCTCCCATTGTGATGTCATCTCAAACCTAATATGTTTGCACCCTCCCCGGGCCCCAGATGATTGCTGCAAAAAGAATAAAGAGCGAGAAGTGGAGTTGCAGTGAATCAAGGACCCTGGATAAAAAGTGGCTGAGGCTGAGGCCGAGGCCAGGGGAACAGACTTGCTGATTAGGATTTCAAGTCAGGTCTTGCAGAAAGCTCCTTTGGTAGGCCTCCGCTTGCTGTTATTCCGTAAGCAGGCTAATTGCAGGTTCAGCTTTCCCCCAAGCAGCTTATGTCTGTTTTCAAAGGTAAGTGTTCTGGGTCGGTGGTGTTTATGGAGCAAGATGTTTGATGGTGTTGGAAAAGGTGAAGCCTTTTTTCAGCCTGCCTGGCACTGTGTAGCTCCTCTTGGGGTCTGGGTATGTTTTATGCTGGCTCCGAGACGATTGCTCACCCTGGGTGTAATGTTGAGGCCTTCGCTAAATAACGTGAGTGCCACATGTAAACATTGGCGGCCTTGAGCTGCAATCGAAGCCAATAACTTTCTTTAAAAATGCCTTTTCCCCTTTTTGTGTGGCCAAGGGGAACACTGAAAAGCGTTCTGCAGTTCACACAGCACCAGAAACAAAGGAAACTTTCAGATTAGGTGTCACTGGGGAAGGAGGCGAGTGGAGCCTTTTAACAGAGAGAGATGGGGATTGATTTACCTGTTTGTATAAAACTAAAGTTACAGGAGTATCTGGATTTCTCCTGCAAGCACTCTAAGCTTGCCATAGTTATCTTATTATCTCCTGATACACTTACCATAGATTCGTCGTATTCAGGGAAATTGTAACACCTGCATGGATAGCCTGCTCACGTCTACCTGAGCCCTTGCTCTGGAGGAGGCGTTTGGCAAGGACATTTCACATGGTTTGTGGGTGAACAGTTTCACACCAGAGTGGGATCCTCTATTGCATGTACTCGACTAGCTTTTCATTCTTATCACACTTCCCTTCCTATAAAGTTACGTATCTTTTAAAGGGAAATTTAATACCCACCTTCTCTTTCTGTGCAGCCTTGTGAAAATCAGGCAATAACAAGGGCAGCCTTATTGCCAGTGTATGACCAGAGCATCTAGATGGCACTACTGGTGGAATATCATCTTGTCTACCATTCATTCATTCATTCATTCATTCATTCATTCATTCGTTCATTCCTTCGTTCATGATTTTATCTACCAGACAGTTTTGGAACTCCTAGAATGGGTCAAGTGATAGGCAGACATTTGGGAAAACAAGGTTTTAAGCCGTTGTTCAAATCCTCAAGGAACTCACCATCTTGGTCAAGGGGCCATGGCGAGAGGTGTATAGAACAAAGTAAGAAATGCTGTAGAAGCAGAGAGAGGAGAGAAAGAGGCCCAAAGAAAAAGCCACCATCCAGCTGGGCTCTGAAGCATGGATAGGAGCTTGCTGGCTGGTTGTCCTGGAAACTGATCAGAATATTCAGGACTGGGAAGCTCTGTGTGAAAAAGGCCCAGAGAAGCACACAAGAGTACTGCAGCCTGGGCAGAACAGTGAGGGTGCCTGGGACTGGGGGAGAGAGGAGTCCGGAGGCTGGCTCAGAGGTGGAGAGGCCGGAATGGCACATTAAAGAGAGGACTTTTATCCTACAGACAGGGAGTTTTTCGGGCCAGCAGAGCTCCTATACCAGAGATATTCACAAGCTTTCTATGAGTTGTGAATTCAAATTCTTTTCATGTATTTGCAAGGAAAATTTAAAAATTTGTGATTTCAAGACAGAGAAAGCAAAAAAACACATAGATGGTTTTCTAAGATGAACCACATTTAGCTGTGCTGAGCGATTCAAGTAAGGCTCCCAAAGGAACAAGCAGCAGTTTGTGGTGTTTGCAAATATGGCTGGGACGTGCTTCCTCATCCCCACTCGTTGCCCCTGCAGAATCCACACACCCCTCTCCCTGCCGCCTCCCTGGGTAGCTTGGGTAACTGTCCTCGGCACCTTCATTCTGTGGTTTGAAGTATTGAGGGAAAGAGAGCCATTCTCCAACTCCCCGCCAGGCTCCCCAGGCCAGCTTCTCCAGCCCGACGGTGTGGAGAGGGAGGTAGTCTGCAGACTGGGCCCTGCCACCTCTCCTCTCCCTTCACCAGTGCTGCTGAGAGAGGATCCCTGTCATTCTTCAGGAGGGGCATGTCAGCAGGCACAGTGGGAGAGGAGATGAGGGAATGCCACGTTTGGCCACGACTCTCTGGCTCAACCAGACAGGGTCGGAGCGAACCTTCGCCCTCAGTCTCAGAATTGCGAGCAGTCTAAAGCAGCCACACTTGGCTCCTGCTTGCCAGCACTCCCAGTGTGATGTAGTCCTGGGCCCATCACTCACTGTGGTTAAGTTTAGCAATCTTCCTTGTTAGCGTATAAAAGTGATTGCAGTTATTGATAAGGTCTAGCTCAGAATTGGGTTGCCCCGATCAGATCCTATTTCTGTTTAGAGGAGACAGAGAAGAGAGGCTGAGAGGTAGACTCAAGAGGACACAGCCAGGAGGCAGCTGGTTAGGGAGCTGCCACTGTGGCTGGGTGGCCCCCTGCCCTGGCTGTGTCTCCTTCCCATCTGTCTCCTCCAAGGGAATGTTCAGTCTTTCACTGTTATTTTTAGGGTGGTGTTTTCTTCCAGTCCCAGCTGGAAACAGAAGTACAGAACAGACCCATGACTGTTTTGGGTTCTGTGAAAAGAGCATTTGCCAGGCAGCAGATGTACTGGCTTCCTCAAGACTGAAGCTTTCGCTGGTTTCGAGGACTTTGATGGAAGCCACCTCATTTTACCCAGATGGTGTCTTTTTGGGGATGTGGGTTTGGGGGATGGGAAGTGCAAAAGCACATCAGCAAGGGCTGTGAGTTTTTTGTGGTTGATCAGCCTCCAGATGTGGCAGATGGATCATAGGTGCCAGAAGCTCGGGTGCGGAGAGGGGCACTAGCAGACAGCAGCGGTCTGGGCTGCAGGTAAAGATGCCTCCTGAGTGATTGCAAGCCCAAGTGTAGTGGTGGGCTTAGATTCTGTCTCACACATGCCCTCCATAGACAGTTTTCTAGCAGCTTGTCGGTTACATTCTGATTTGGATTTGGTGCTGTTTTGTCTCCATTCTAAAATCCTTTGGCTTCTCTTTACTCAGAGTGTATTGAGAGAACAGGTACCATGTACCCTCCTCCCAGAGGAGACCATCATTAGGGCAGTCCCTGAGGATTGATTATATCCATTTGGAAACCAACAGTGGGCACAGGGAAGAGGGGGAGGAATCAGGTTAATTCTAGTTAGCTCTTTTTTTCTCTGTATCTGAATGTCCACTGATTTTCGTTTTGTTCCTTAGAATTTAAGTACTGACTTTATTAATTTATTGAGCATCTACTCTGGGTCAGGCTCTGGGATTCAAAGATTTGTTCATTTCACAAATATCATCGGATGCCTATTTTATGAGCACTGTTCCTGCCCTCCTGTAGCTTACATTCGAGTAGGGAGATGGGCGGTAAAGAAATAAACAAGTAGACTAATAAAAATATAATGTCACCAAGAGTGAGAGGGTAGACAGTTTTGTGGGAGAGGGTGATGGGAGAAAAGGGACAGTATAGGCTGGAGGTCAGGAGGGACTTTTTTTTATTTCAGTAGTTTTTGGGGAACAGGTGGTTTTTGGTTACATGGATAAGTTCTTTAGTGGTGATTTCTGAGATTTTGGTGCACCAGTCACCCAAGCAATGTACACTGTACCCAATGTTTAGTCTTCGATTCCTCACCACCCTCCCGCCGAGTCCCCAAAGTCCATTATATCATTCTTATGCTTTTCCATAGCAAGACCTTTTTAAAAAGGTGAAAAGGTAAAAAGATGAGGACAGAGAGGGTCAGAGAAGCAGATCTTAGTGTGGGATGCCAGCGTGTATGGGGCTTTATGAATGGAAGGGACAGGACCTGTCCTACATTTTAGAAAAACCCTGACTGCTTTGCAGAGACAGACTGTAGAGCGTGAGAATAAAGGGAGAGGGTGAGAAGGCTAAATACAGTATGGCATGATACTTGCAAAAAGAGAAGTAGTTCAAAAACAAACCCTACAGAGGGAGAATTTCAATCTGTCTAGGCAGGGAGGAGCTGCACTGGGAAGGCTTCAGGGAGGAGGTGACATGGGAGTGAAATTTTGATGGATGAATAAGAGTTCATGTACAGATTGGGTGGGAAAGAAGATCTTGGCAGAAGGAATGCCTGTGAAAAGGCAAGGAGGTTCCTATGAAAAAATATGGTTGGTGCAGGGACAGACCAGGAGAAGAGAGTAACACCACGAGGGGGATCGAGGATGTTTGTAAGTAAGCCTTAATCTCGTGACATCAAAGGGTAACTAGTACAGGTTATCCTGCGCTTTTTTTTTTTTTTCTTTTTCCAGTATGTCAGCTCAGAAGTGGGAATTGTAAGATGCTGTTGAGTAGCGTTGAACACAAATGGCTTTTGCTGGTGATCAAAAAAGATGCCACTCAGAAAAAAGGGCCAGCGCCAGAGATCCTCTCAGGATGTGTTCCAGGTTCCACGTCCTCGAATCTGGTTGCTTTCTGCCTGTCTGGAAGGAGTCTTTCATTAGGCTGAAGCCATGTAATTAGAAATTCCATTTCTCAGCTCCACGGACCTACAATGCGAACAGCCCCGTTGGCCGCTCAGTTCCAGCATTCAGTGCCAGGCTGCCAGTGCCAAAATGCCCAACCTGGTAATTAAGAGGTGGCTCTGCAGGCACACACCTGTTCTGAGTGTGCAATTAGTGCCTGCCGCCCTTCTTACTGAGCTCAGCCCTCTGCACAGACCATTTGCAGGGACGGTGGGGTGTGTGTGTACAACCTTGATTTACTGTGCATTTTCTGAACACCAAAGTAAGGCAGTCTCACTCCTTTTGTTGTTCAAAAAGAGAAATTGTAAAGGAAGACCAGCTGGGAGTGCCTGAGGATGGAGTTTGGACAAGCATTTGGTGGTGGATCTTTTCCCCGGGATTGCTCACTCATCAGACACTTTTCTGTCTACATTCCAGGTTTATAGCTAGGCTAATTTAATTTCCAGCTGAGAGGCTACTCCCCATATGATGGTAATCTCAAATAGTTAATGAGCTAGAAGAGGAGGCAGCCTATTGGATTGATTCTGGCTCCTCGGCTCAGTAGTTTAGCCGTCCTAATTTATTAGCCTGTTCGTCTCCTGGTTCGAGAGGCTTGTTCAGCCTGGCACAGCTTCATGTATCTTCCTTCTTCTAAAGATGGATTGAACTTGACTTCTGGCCTCTGAACCTTTAGAATCAGCTCTCTTTTCCATTTACACACTTGGTTTATTCAAAGGGAAGAAGGAGGGGAGAGGGGATAGCCTTGGGTCGGTTCATGAGCCCACGATACCCGTAAAGCACGTTGTGAAATTCCAGTTTTCTTTCCAGCTGGGTTTGTATCACCAGCAGAACCTTTTAGGTGAGCTGCCTTGAGCAACTCTGGCCTGTAATATTAGTTCCAGAATGTGGGTAAGTGATGTTTTTCTTCCATAGAACACTGATGAGGTTGAAAAAAATACTGGCTGAAGTATGTAAAACAGAATAAGAATTGTGACAGAGGAATGAGGGCTGTGGTTTGAAGAGGCTAATCTGGTTATTTTCAGTTTTGTGATCATTCTTTTCAGTGGGATTGAGTGACAAATGAACTCCTAAAATAAAGGCATTGGTGCAGAAGTGCAAAGAACCAGTAAAAGATTTAGCTTCCACTTTCTAAATTAATTTTTCTCTCATATATATATGTGTATATATATATATATACACACATCACCATCGTTATCATCATCATCTCTTTTATATATGTATGTATAAAGTGCTGTTTATTTCATTATAATTTACAGGCCCTATAACTCCAAAAAATTAATTTAAACCCAAACCTTTTTTTAAATTGTCGGATAGGAAAATAAGATGAAAATCTCTTTAGAAAGGGGGTGGGTAATTAGAGATGAGTCAGAGGTGGGGTGGTTACTATAGTTGAGCATTTTGATCTAGAAGGTTCTTAGAAATGTAGAGAAGTAGGATGAGCATGAGACTCAGCGTTTCACATTCTGGATTTTGAGTCCCTGCTTTGCTATATTGCCCAGTATTTGATCTGGGGCCACTCAGTCTCCCCTCCCTCAGCCTCACCGTCCCTTCTCTAAAAGGAAGGAAACAGCCCTTCATTGTTATTACACTGAGCCAATGAGATCCTGAATATCTAGTCCTTTGTGGCGGGTAAAGTGCTATGCAAATCTTAGAGCTGACATCATGATGACCAAGGGAAAGAGAATCATCTTCTGATAAAAGGGAAGACTATTTATTCTTTCCAGGAGGCAAACTTATTTTTCTGTAGCATGAACTTTGAGTATTGGACTGGACAGTTTCTTTGCGATTTCACAAAACTGTGCGGACTCATCATTTCAATGCTTAATAAAATATAAAGGCAGATCTCATGTGTGTGTAGTTCAGGGAGAGTGTTTGGGTGGGCCTAAGTGTTATGCTAACCTCCCAGATGGATGAAATCTAGAAAGTCTGGAAGAGTCCATGTCCTCTCTCTCCCATTCACTGACGCCTAACACAGATCATGTCAACCAGGCTTTTGACCAGCAGAACAGCCAACCAGCCAGTGGCTGGTGGGTAGCTGTTGGGCTGTGCCAAGGCTCTTAATCTGGGCCCACAGTGGTGCTGGAATCTGTGAATCTCCTGAAGTTGAGAACCGAGAATTGTCTGTATGTCTTTTTTTTTTTTTAAGACAGAGTCTCACCCTGTCACCCAAGCTGGAGTGCAATGGCGCGATCTCGGCTCACTGCAACCTCTGCCTCCTGGGTTCAAGTGATTCTCCTGCCTCAGCCTCCTGAGTAGTTGGGATTACAGGCGTGTGCCACTATGCCCGGCTAATTTTTTGTATCTTTAGTAGAGACGGGGTTTCACCATGTTGGCCAGTCTGGTCTTGAACTCGTAACCTGGTGATCCACCCGCCTCGGCTTCCCAAAGTGCTGGGGATTATAGGCGCGAGCCACTGTGCCCGGCCGTGTATATGTCTTATACCTGCATTTTGCCACACAGAGGGTGCATTCCTTTACTCAGATTCTCTGCAGCTCCTAAAAGCTCCAGATCTCTGCTCCTTGGTACTGCACTGGGGAATTTGTATACCTTTTTGCAATCAGCAAGGGTAGCATTCTGTTGTAATATTTAATAAGACCTATTTCTGTTCTGAACAAGTGAAGAATCATCTATCTTCAGAGGAAGGAGGAGCCCAGGAAAGGGGATCCTTCCTTGGATAGACACATTTGTCTGATAAAGAAAGCTATCTCAATTCCAGATTCATTGAGATAACTTCGTATTGGATGTAAGGAGGCTGATGACTGCACCAGCTTTAGCTCTGTAGTTGGTTGATTCCGTTCCTCAGTTTGTTGCCTGATATAGTCCTGACTGTCTCCAAGTGACAAGTGAATCGATGTGCGTTTAGCAAACCCAGGAAAACATTGTCTTTGGAGAGGTTTGAGCTTGATTAATCTCCAAAACGTGCTAATGGGGCAATAGAGACCCCAGCTCTTGTTCTCTCCTTTGGGTGGTGTTTGCTTGTGGGCTTAATGCCCTGTGTTCCCAGCCCAGGGAATTGGAAATTGATTCATTTGGGAAAGTAACAGCTTAAAGGTCTTTACTTGATTTTGTCAGAGAATAGAGAACACCACTGAGCTTTTCAGAGACAGGCAATAAATTATTCTTGGTGCACCCCCAACCCCTGCCCCCAACCCCAACCTAGGCTGATTCATCTGCCCAGAATGAGCCTTTCTGGACCCAGGAGACCTTTTCTAGCCTATAATCTGGGGTTATTCTTACCTTCTCTCAGTTTTGATCTGTTTTTACACATGGACACAGGACCTAAATCTTCATTTGTTTATAACATTTCTTGGATGAACACCTAAATTCTTCCTCACCCTCTACCCCTAAAACTACCTGGGTTGCTGCTACTTCTGTGGGTGTACGCAAAGTACTTTAGTGTCATGCCCTTGATCAACTTCGCTTAAAAATCGAGGGTGCTCCTTGTCCCCACTTCTTTCTCCATCTCTAACCTGTTACTGGCTTTTCTTTTTATCTTCCTTTAAAACGTTTGTTTGTTTATTTATTTTTAGAGATGAGGGTCTTGCCATGTTGCCCAGGCTGGTCTTGAACTCCTGGCCCCAAGCAATCCTCCAGTCTCAGCTTCCTGAGTAGCAAAATGTTTAGAATTAGCTGCCCCTTCTTTTACATCCTCACTATCCCCTCCCCATTCAGATCTACACAATTTCATTTATTTTTATCTATCATTTGTTTTTTAAAAATATATTTTAGAGACAGAGTCTTGCTCTGTTGCCCAGGCTAGAGTGCAATGGTGTGATCATAGCTCACTGCAGCCTCGACCTCCTGGACTCAAGTGATCCTCCTGCTTCAGCCTCCTGAGTAGCTGGGACTACAGGCACACCATAACGCCTGGCTAATTTTAAAAAATTTTTGTACAGATAGGGTCTCCACTGTGTTACCCAGGTTGGTCTTAAACTCTTGGGCTCAAGCAATCCTCCCATCTTGGCCTCCTAAGGTGCCGGAATCATAGGTGTGAGCCACCATTAAAGTGATTCTTAAAAATGATATATAAAGCACAAAAAGCACATAAAACATGACAGTTAAAGAAGAAAACCAAAAGTGGGCATGTAAGATGGACCCAGGAGTTGTCCTAAGAAACGTACCCCAAATGACTATGGACCTGATCCACAGCTTTCTCACAGCTTTTAAAAAGGGTAAACCTTAATTACACAAATCACAAAAACAAGCTGTTTGCTCAAAGAGAACCATGACTGTTCTTAGTATTAAGCCGAGGGGTTGGCATAAAGAGGTTGCCATGGGGCAATGGCTACTGGCACAGATAGAGCCCCTGCAAGAAGCACATGGTTAATCCAGCCTTTTTGTTAAAGGATAATTTTCTTAGAAAAAGCTAAAATCATGCTCTCATCCAGGTATACAATGACTATGTTAAAAGCCTTATTTCACTCATTATTAATGAAGGAACCAGACAAATGTTACCATTGGTTCAAAGGAGAAGTCAAAAGAATACAAATTTACTTGGACTTAAATTGACGAATAGATGAGAAACTGACCTCTTCCACAGAGTAGGAGGTAGAGAAGAAAGTCCATAGAACTCCCACCAGAAAGAATTTATTTGCATATCTCTGGTCAAGAATCAAGACTTATATTGGATTCCTGGATTGCTGTCTATATAATTTAGAAAGTTGCAGAGTCTCTCAAAAGCAATAAAAGGCTAGAGTCAGATAGTCAGCGAGCATGCTCTAAACAATGCAAGTTTTCCACTGGAGACACCTAGTGATCTTTTTTTTGCTTATTCCATATTTCTTCACATTTTAAAAATACTAGTCTTCAGCAGGCTCGTGGAGTTTATAATCAGCTCAAAGCCTAAGCCTGTTTAAGATATGCTGCTGGTGAGCTCTGGCTCCCTGACGCCTAACGCAAGATTTTCATGCCGCCAACCTCCTACATTTTCTGTGGCTTCTCATTGCCTCAGAGGTCAAATCCAAATTCTGTCTAGCATTTGTTCCTGCATTTGTTGACTCTTCCTTTATCTAGCAACCATTTATTTTTGCCACAGTGCAAATAAACCAGTCCTCACACCCTTGGAGGACTGCTGTAGCAGATGGATAGAGGTTATGATGATTCCGTGTGTGTGTGTGCATGTATGTGTGTGTGCATTTTCAGGAAGGAATGTAATAGTTATGAAAAAGGAACAAGGAGGGAAGTCCATGGGGGCCAAGAAACTTCATGACCCACTGGAGAAACCACAGGTGCTTTGCTGATAGCTGGAGTGAAGCAGAGTTGGAAGGAGGGTTGGAAAGAGAGTGAGGGAGGAACTTAGAATTCCCTTGGAGTGAATGAATGCACATGTGCCCTGCCAGGGAGTTTGCAGATCATTCTCAACACAGCGAGAAGCTATGAACATTTCCAGATTTGGCTTTCGGAAAGATGTCTGTGGAAGCAAAGGATGGAGGGATGGGCAGAGTGGATGAGGGTATTCCCAGCCTACTTTCCAACCCATTTTTCTAACCTTATTTGCCATCATTTCTTAAAAACAAATAGAAAAACAAAAAACGAAAACTTCAGTCCTGGCTAAATGGCCCAATGGCTGTCTCATTGAGTAGGCTTTGTTCATGTTTCTAAATAGGAACATCGTTTGTTCCTGATTTCTTCACTTCTACCTTCCCTTGGGGCAGGCTCAAAGAAGCTTCAGGACCCGGGCCATGGCTCACGCCTGTAATCCAAGCACTATGGGAGGCCAAGGCGAGTGGATCACTTGAGGTCAGGAGTTTGAAACCAGCCTGACCAACATGATGAAACCCCATCTCGACTAAAAATACAAAAAACTAGCTGGACGTGGTGGTGCGCACCTGTAATCCCAGCTACTCAGGAGACTGAGGCAGGAGAACTGCTTGAACCCAGGAGGTGGTGTTTGCAGTGCACGGAGATCACACCACTGCACTCCAGCCTGGGCAACAAGAGCGAAACTGTGTCTTAAAAAAGAAGAAGAAGAAGAAGAAGCTTCAGTTGCCCCGAGCACAACCTCTGGGTGCCAATTTTTCACGTTTCTCATTTTTGAGTCAAGTATATAATATCTCTTGGTAAACCTGTGTGTGGAATTTCTCTCGACATAAACGGTAAGCCCCTGGAGGGCAAGAATCATCCCGATCAACAACACTTACTGGCCATGTCACTGACTCCTTCATCATCATGACAAATATTAAACTTAAATTTGAGTTTTCTTTCCTCTTGCTGCTACCTAGGAGACATTTGCCATCCCCTGAGGGATGCTTGGGAATGCAAACTAACTGTAATAATAATTAAAGCAAAATAATAAGTAATAATTAACACGAATCTGCCAATTAGTGCAATTTTTCTCATTGTTATTAACTGTAACCATTTATTAGTCTGAACAGACATTAATTGCTGGCCACCAGCAGTAAAGCATTCCAAGTTCAATGGGGAGATGGGCTCAGAGTTTGCTGTGATCCACAGGTAAAATAAAGAACTCTGATCTTACCACATTTGTTGTGTGTTTTTGCTTAGCATTTAAGTTCAAGACTTTTATGGGTATAGCCACTTAATGTCATTGTGTCACTTAATGTAATGGGTGTGATGATACATATATGTATCATCTTTGGGCATCAGGATACTGAGACCATTTACCCTTCTGAAACCTGGCCCCACCTGTTTATTATTCCAAGTTGCCCTTGATTCACCACTGAGTCTCTAGATACATTTGCATCATGACCTCCAGTCATTAGCTTTAAGCCT
The DNA here is from genome assembly GCF_043159975.1 of Macaca nemestrina. Classification (NCBI taxonomy): domain Eukaryota; kingdom Metazoa; phylum Chordata; class Mammalia; order Primates; family Cercopithecidae; genus Macaca; species Macaca nemestrina. The sequence continues at coordinate 14,517,255 of NC_092141.1, forward strand.
GGCTAGTTGATTCCTTTTCTTTCATTCATGTATTTTTTCATTCAACAAATATTTTCAAGTGCTTGCAATGCCTGGCGTTTTGCTGTTTTTCCTGTTTTTTTGTTTTTTTTTTTTTAGATAGAGTCTTTAAAACTCACAGTCTAAACAAATACAAGACAAAACATGGAAAGCAATAAGTTTCAATTAGAGATTTTGTTTTTAGAAATGGTCATTAGGCTTAAAAATAGTCACAGGGTCAGTTTTTCACCAGGCCAGTGCAGGGTAAAAGGCTAATCTCACTTGTAATTCTTAGCAGCTCTCTCACTGATGGTTTAGTTACTTAATCTCCTTGGTGTTTACTGTGTCGTTCCTTAGCAGTGGGGAATGGGAGACAAACGGGAATGCTTTGTCTAAAGCACAGAAAAGTTGCTGGAAGTTTTAAGACTCACCAGTTAGGCAACATCATCTACCAAAACGCTCTCATAGAATGTAACAGATAATCATGGAACCTGAGCAAATAATGTGGAACCTTTGTCCATAGCTTCAGCCTCTAACGCTTTCCTTCTCTCATATCTTTGGAGGTGAAATGCACAAGGCAGGTTGGACTCTGTATACTGATCTGTTGCAAATGTTTTGGGCTTTTAGAATAAATGGTTGACCATGACAGTGAAAAGATGAGAATGTAGGGAGGTTGGGCTTACTTTTCTCCTGTTGAAAGTTGGTTCTGGGTAACATCTAAACTTCACAAGATGAGAATTCCAAAAAGGCTGGGGAAGGGGGTGTGGACTTTAATTGATGGGTGTCCAATTAGAGTTTCCATTGGCATTGCCATGTCTCTTGTTTTCTTGAGACATCTCTTGGTCAACCTCAAGCACATGGACAAGCCAATTAGGAAGAAGTACTGATGACAGGAAGGAGTGTGAAAGGAGAAACAGTACCCTTTACTTTGTCTGTAGCATCTCAAGTTTTATACTCACTGGGATCTTCTCTCTGGTTAGAAATTGCCTCTTTTGCACCTGGCAAGGTGGCACACACCTGTGTAATCCCAACACTTTGAGAGGCTGTGCTAGGTGGATCACTTGAGCCCAGAAGTTTAAGACCAGCCTGAGAAATATGGCAAAACCCTGTCTCTACAAAATAAAATAATACAAAACAAGAGTGAGCGAGCACTTCATTTCTTTTCTAAAATGTTGTTGAGCTATTTAAAGCCTATGATAACAGAGGTTTATTTGCACTCGCTTCCCTTCATTTTAGTTGAACTCAAGCTTATGTCTTCAGATTTTTATTGACTTAGTTAACCTTGTACTGTTTTTAGTGGATTGCCATGAAGTAGAGTTCTGTTGGTTGAGCACAAGGGAAGCAGAGAGCTGGATGGAGCCATTACCTCATGACTTAAGTCAAGCGCTGATTGAAATTTCTCTTGTCCCAAACTCCTACTGGTCCTGCACTCAGGAGGTAGGGAAGGTCGCTGATGATACTGAGTCTTCCCACAGTGGTTGTTTCTTTTTAGTAGCCTCAGATGGACCCCTGCCCCTAAACTGGGGCTGTTTCTCTCCTTCTCAACCTAATTGTTTGCCATGAGAAGAGAAAGAAAGAAAGAAAGAGAGAGAGAGAGGGAGAGAGAGGAAAGACGGAAGGAAGGAAGGAGGGAGAAGGGGAAGAAAGATAGAAAGAAAGAGAGAGAGAGAGTGGAAGGAAGGGAGGGAGGAAGGAAGGGAGGGAAAGAAAGAAAGAAAGAGAAAGAAAGAAAGGAGAGAGAGAGGAAGGAAGGAAAGAAAGGAGAGAGAAAGGAAAGGAAAGAAGAAAAAAAGAAAGAAAGAAAAAGAAAAAAGAAAGAAAGAAAGAAAGAAAGAAAGAAGGAAGGAAGGAAAGAAGGAGAGAGAAGAAAAGAAAAGAAAGAGCTTGTATTAAAAGCTGCCTCATTTTCCATTCCTCCTTGGCTGATCATCCAGTTCATTCAGTGATGTTAACCCCAGAAGGAGACTCAGTTTTCCTTTCTCTCCAACATCCTACAGGGAGACTAAGAAAGAGGGCACCAAAAATGGAATGCTTCATACCACAAGGGGAAAATTACAGGAAATGCAAACTCTTTTAAATATTTGTTGTTACATGAGCCTTTAAATTTAAAAACCAATTTTATGTCTCTTCTTCCTTAACAGCATTTCTCTCATCCAGAGCCAAATGCCAAGGGAGATATAAAGAGGGGATGCGAGTGGGATGCATCCCACCTTACCCTTAGGTAGGGTTTTGCTGCTTTCAGAGTGTATCCACCTACAAACTACACTGGATTCTTGGAAGAATTTTTTCGTAAAAGCGGCAGGACAAATGTTTTACAGATGAGAGAAGACGGCCCTTGCCTGAGGCCACACAGCCTGACCTTGAACTCCACTTTTCTTTTGATTCACCAGACTGAGTGCCTCATTTTAGGGTACATTTGACATTGAACACCATCTGATGACACCTCCTGGGGGTGGCCTGTACTGATGCCCTTGGGGTGCGTTTTGTACATATTCAAACATCAAATATTTATAGAGGTTCTACTTAACCTTTGCCAGCTTGTGCCACCCTACTGCTGGCTGTAGGAGGAAGTGGTATGTGGGGAGTGGTGGGAGAAAAGGTAGTTGTAATAACTTTAGAGCTGAGGAACACCCTTTTAAAGCAATCCATTAATTTTTATACATGGAGAACTGAGTCCAAGCTTTTGAGGGTCTTGTCCGAGTACCTCTTGTCCGTGTCCGGGCAGGAACAGGAACCTGGGGTTTCATATGCCCAGTGCCCACTCTGCTTTGAGCAGTCCCTCCCCCTATCCTGTTTCTCTCCTGGTTTCCCAGTGTGTGTGTGTTGCTTGCGGGTGGAGGTTTAGTGATTTTCATCAATTCTGTGTTGACTGGTGTTGCAGAGTGTTTTGGAAGCTCTCTGGCTGAAGGCCTGTTTACAAACATTTACACTGTGCTACCAAGGGTACAGGGAAAGCTGCTTTTCTTGGGAATGAAGCTGGGAGCAGGGAGGGGACGATAGAGGCATGTGGGGGGGAAAAAAAAAAGCGAATTGCAAGCTGCCTGCTGGAGGAATGACCCTTTGTTGCCAAGAAAGTAACCCACATAGGGCTGGAGCCCCCACCAGCCCAGAAAAAAAGAAGGGTGTTACAGATAGGGAAGCTAGGACTCATCAGAGACAAAACGTTGGCCCAGCGTGTGCAGAGAAGAATCCGTCCAAGCAGGAAACAACAGAACCACTTCAACTGCCGTTGGATTTCGGTGCCCTCCTCCCCTTCTTTCTGGGTACTCAGCTCTGCCCCGCCCCTACCCATGGGCAGCACTAATTTTACTTTCTAAAAAGTCTGCTTCCCAGAAAACTCTTGTTCTTTCTTTATAATGATTTTATTTCTAAGTTGGATTTTGTTTTTGCTTTTTTCTCCCCCGCGCGCTCCTAGGAAATAGGACACAGGATCACTGATTTCACAGGATTTGTCCCGGCGTACAGTGAGGTCCTGTAAACAGGAGCAGTACCCCAGAGAGCTCACCCACAAAAGACTATTAGCTTTTAATTGAAACCCTCCCTCCACCCCCACCCCCAGCCCCTTCCAGGAACAGGAACTTTTGGCCATTGTGAAGCGGGGCCTATAAACGAGGATTCTGCCCCAATGAAAGGGATCTTGGGTTGACCCAGAGAAGCGAGATGCTCTTTTGAGCCCCACCCCCTTATGGTATTCAAGGGCTTTTCACTTTCTGAGCAGTATTGAAATTCTAGGACAATGGAGGCCAAATCCTTGTGGTGGGGGTTGGGGGCTAGGCGTGGAGAAAGGAGAGAGGGGCTGGAAGAGGAGGAGGGCTGGGGAGTCCATCCTTTGTTATTTTTCTTCTTTCCTACCCATTACCTTTAAAACATTTAAAAAAAGGAAAGAGAAAAGGCCTAGTAAACTTTTAATGAATAATGACATCACTTCCGGAAGCCCTACGGATCCTGCTGCGAAATCGGAAATTGAGAGCCAGTAACTATTTACAATTTCAGTTCAAATTATTTTAAACCCTCCCAAAGGAGTTCTTTGATATGCAAACATCTCCTCCAAATGGAGATAATTATTTATGGAGATGTGGGCCTTTGAAGGGAGTTCTCAGAAAAGGTGGCTTTGAGGCTTCCTAGGAAAGCAAGGAGGTTCCAGATAAGGAGTGGCAGGGCTGATACACATCTTCCGCCCGGCCGCCTCCCGCCAAACCCCACTCCCTGGGATGAAAGCTGCTTTCAAGAAGAAACTTCCCGGAGTTACAACTTGCAGTTCAAGTTACAGCTCTCCTCTGTCATTGTCCCCATGACTGTGTTACGTTTTCTGGGAAAACGCTTTTCGCATCCCTGGCTGGGTGTCTTATCTTTCAGTAGAAGAAGAAAGGGGAGAGGAGAGACTGCAACCTTTGTCTTTTTGACCCCTGAGGTTCCCTGTGATGTATAAGGTCATGTGGAAAGATCCCGGGCAGTTTTGGGGAGGAGAATATTTAAGATTAGTACATTGGCTTTCGGAGAAGACAGTAGTTTGGGCCGTGCTTGTTGCTATAGAAAATGCTGTGATTAGGACTCTAATGACCTTGCGGCCTACTCTTTCTTTTTTCCTTGCATTTTCTTTTGAAAACACTTTAACGCATTGGTCTGGAGTACCAGATGCCCTCCCCGCATAACCTGCGAGCGTCTTCCACCTCTAGGACTTGCCTGGCAGCTAGGAAGTTTGCTTCTTGGAAGCGTCCTCTACCCTCCCCCATTCCCAGCTAACCTAAAAGTCTGCAACCGCTCCCACCGCCCTTTCAAGCTGGTCACCTGAGTAGGTGTCACCGATCTCCCTGGAATGGGAAGATTGAGCAACTGGTCCAGTCAACGCTGAGCCTGAAATAAGCCCTCAGCTTCCATCCCACCGGTTTGGAATGTGGGTGCCTCATTTCCCTTATTATCACATTTCCTTCCCCAGGGAACAGAGCAGGAGCTAAGGATCCAGCTCCAAGCAGCAGAAGCCAAGGAGGGGCTTGGGTAACCCCATTCAGCACGGTGAGGGTACAGAGCAGAGTCCCTTATAACCGAGGGGCATCCTTTCATAAAAGAGGACCTTTTATTTATTTATTTTTTTAATGTCTTAGGCTAAGACGTGCTGACTTTGACAAATCTCAGTTTTACTGAGTAGGAAGAAGAGTTTTTCTTTTTCGTGAGTGCGTGGCGGTGGTTGCTAGGGGTTTCAAGACCAGCAAAGCTGCGCATGCTCCCTGTACCCTAGGAAGCGCCCGCAGTTCCAAAACTACAGGTGATGAGAGTAATACCGATGATATTGGCCTTGGTTAAGGGGTGAGACCCTGTTCGTCCCCAGAGGAGAAAATGATTGTTCTAGTAGGAAAGAAACGAGAGAGATGGGGTCTGTCAAAGAAAACCAGAGCCATAGTCGTCAAAGTGATATAAAAACAGATTTTATTCAACAACTATTGCAGCAAAGGAAGAGAGACCTCAGAACTGGCCTCAGTTCCTAATACAGCATGGACAAGTGGGGATTTATAGGCAAGGTGCTGTGGGTGAGGGGGTGGGGTAGGGCGTGGGAGGAGTAGGGGATGTCTTTGGGCAGGGGGTGAGAGGTTGTCAGTGGTTAGAAAATGACTAAGAGGAGTCATCGGGGTCCAGGGATTCTGGCTAAACCCACCTAACCAGATTCTTACTGAAGACAGGCCAGGGTGGCCCAACATCACCTGAGGGATGGTAGAGGCTGAGAACTTTTTTTTTTTTTTTTTTTTTTTGGAGACAGAGTTTCGCTCTTGTTGCCCAGGCTGGAGTGCAGTGGTGCGATCTTGGCTGACCGCACCCTCTCCCGGGGGGTTCAAGTGATTCTCCTGCCTCAGCCCCCTGAGTAGCTGGGATTACAGGCATGCGCTACCATGCCCAGCTAATTTTTGTATTTTCAGTAGAGGGGTTTCTCCATGTTGGTCAGGCTGGTCTTGAACTCCTGACCTCAAGGTGATCCGCCCTCCTCGGCCTCCCAAAGTGTTGGGATTACAGACGTGAGCCACCACCACGCCCGGCCAAGGCTGAGAACCTTTGATCAGCTTTAGAGGATGGGGTATTCTAGCTAAACCAACTCAGTAGAATTAATTGCTAAAATTGGACATTGCAGAGACAAAGAGAAAGACAAAAGTTGAGGCCTCGTTGAAAAGTTTGGGGGAGCCTGAGTCGTTTGATTGGGAGAAGAATCTTTGCCAGATTCCAGTGTTTTTTCATGTTTGTTTGTTTTTTTAATTGACTTAATTTTAAGAGGAGTTATAGGTTCACAGCAAAATTGAAGGGAAGGTACAGATATTTATTTATTTATTGAGATAGAGTCTCACTGTGTGGCTTAGGCTTTAGTGCAGTGGATATTCAGAGGCGCAATTATAGCCAGTACAGCCTCAAAGTCCTGGGCTCAAGTAATCCTCCTTCCTCAGGGCCTCTGAGTAGCTGAGATTACAGGCGTGCCAGCATGCCAGGTTCATCAGGGATTTCTTATATACTCCTACTCACCCCCAACATGCATAAACTCACCCATTATCAATATTTCCTACCAAAGTGATACAATAGATGAACCTACATTGGCATCTCATTATCACCCAAAGTTCATAGTTTACACTGGGGTTCACTGGTGGTGTTGCATAGTCTATGGGTTTGGACATACGTATAATGACATGGAACCTACATGTTATTTTCCTGCAGGATAGTTTCACTGCCCTAAAATATTCTCTGAATCATCTCTTTTTGCCCTTCACCCAACCCCCAGGATCCCAGTGTTTTCTTTTTGAGTTTAGCTGCTGATGCTGGTCGGTTTATCAGGCACTGAAAAACCTGTGCTCTCTATTTCCTTTGCTCTTTTTAAGGAGGCATCCTTATTTCCTAGACAGATTTGTGGCTGTGTAGATGCTAGGAACAAGTTTTGCTTTGGAGTGGGGAGGGGGGAAACATAGCCTTCCTAGAAATCTTGATTCTTGTGTTTGTAAAGATTTCTCTTTGTCACATTTTTGAGTTGTGACTTATCAGAGGCTGGACCTGGGCTTCCTGGAAGGTAAAGCGGATGTGACGTCACAATTTCCTGTCCCGTGCTCTTGGGATTGGTGTGAGAACAGTTTATCAGAATGGGCAGACCCTCTGCAGATTCCACTGCTGAACTAATTTTATAAATGAAGAAGCTGAGGCCCAGAAAGGCCCAGAAAAGCTGAAGCTCTTGGGATTGGTGTGAGAACAGTTTATCAGAATGGGCAGAACCTCTGGAGACTCCACTGCTGAGCTAATTTTACAGATGAGGAAGCTGAAGCCCAGGAAAGTAACCACTGGGACATGCCGATTAGGAGCAGATATCTTCACAAAAATAGCTTGTCTTTAAAGAAAAAAAAACAGTAAATATATCAGTTATATGAAGACTTGGCCAGATGCGGTGGCTCATGCCTGTAGTCCCAACATTTTGGGAGGCCAAGGTGGGTGGATCACTTGAGGTCAGGAGTTTGACACCAGCCTGTCCAACATGATGAAACCCCATCTCTACTAAAAATACAAAAATTAGCTGGGCATGGTGGCAGACACCTGTAATCTCAGCTACTCTGGAAGTTGAGGCAGGAGAATCACTTGAACCCAGGAGGTGTAGGTTGCAGAAAGCCGAGATTGCACCACTGCACTCCAGCCGGGGCAACAGAGCAAGACTCCATCTCAAAAAAAAAAAAAACAAAGAAAAGAAAAAGGAAAAAAAATTTCTATGTCTCTACTGACCATTTTTTCATTTCAATCAATATTTTCCCCAAAGCAGTGTCAAAACAAGGATTTGGGCAACCTTTGGCCCTTTCAAAGGGAACTTGTAAAATCTTCATTGGAAGAGGCTGAATAAGTGGATTTTGGGAAATGCTAGAATTGTTCTCCCTCTTGGTGATAGTGGTGGTTACATAATTCTATGCATTTGTCAAAATTATTGGAACTAGACACCAAGAATGATTTTCATTCTATATAAGTTAAAAAGTATGTTTAAAAAAAGAAAAAGAATCTTTGTTGGAATTCAGAAAACATGGGGTATTTCTGCAACTAAACAAGGAAGTCATTTTCCTAACGGGCCAGGAGAAGTGGGTGGGGTGAAGGTTTCCTTTGCTCTTCCCAGTTTTCCTCAATTGGTTTGGAAAACTGGGCCTACCCCCACTCAATGTGGGCTGCAGCTTGCTCTCCTCTCTGAAGCACATTAACTTCCATCATCTGTTTTACATAAATTTCCAGGCATCTGTTTGCCTGTTGTGAGTTAGGTTACGCCCATTTCAATAATCTTCTTTTTTTATTGTTGTGTAATTTACCAGTTCAAACAGTAACTTCAATTGCTGGGCTATAGGAGGAGGGATATCACCCGAGGAAAGGAAGAAGCAGAAGAAGAAATTAGGGCAACATTTGGTACTGGGTAACATCAGAATTACAGGGCTTTTTAGAACCACTCTGGTTCATTTTAATTTCCTACGCCTTTAGCCTTCAAGGTTGGTTTTTAATAGTCCATTTCTAGCTGCAGTATTTAAGAGCCCCAGCAAAAGCTGGGATGCTTTAGTGGTAAAGTCTCGTGTTTCTCCAAAGCCCTGGGACCGCCGTTCCCCAGTGGGAAACTGATTTGACAGGAAGTCGGCTCATCTTCTCGGCTGACCTCTCTATTCTGGAGAGGAAAGGCAAGGAGCAGAGGCTATCTCCCACTGCGGATGGATATTCTAAATCCTCAAACGTGATTCTGAGCATCCTGCCTCAAGATTGGGAAAAAGGAAAACGAGAATTTATGCCATGAATTCATCTTACTTTCATGGAATTTTTTTCTTTTAAAGGAGAACTTAGTGCCTTCCTTTCCTTTTCCTTCCTTCTGTCCTTTCTTTCTTTCCTTTTTTATATAAAGAAAGGAATTTATTTCTTACAGTTCTGGAGGCTGACAAGACCAAGATTTCAGGGACACATCTGGTGAGGGCTTTCTTGCTGGTGGGGACTCTGTTGAGTCCTGAGGCTGCTTGAGGCGTCCCACGGCGAGAGGCAGAGTGCACTTACACACTCTAAAAGAGCACGGAGTTTAATTTGCAGCCACAAACTCTTATACAAGCATAAATTAGACAATTTAATACTAGTATTATTCTTTACCTGTCTTTCTTCTGCTTAGTGTAATATTATTTAACTTTTGATGATGAAAGAATTAGATACCTCTGTTAGCTTTTCTTTATCACACCAGTAGACGTGGACTTATCTTTCTTCTAGTTTCCTTTCATTTGTTTTGTTTTACTGGTAGCCTGATTCCTATTGGGTAACCAACTCTCAGAGGGGTGTGAGTGTGTGTTTAGGGGCAACAAGTATCTTAGGCTGATTGGATTTTTTTTTTTTTTTTTAGATGGAGTCTCGCTCCATCACCCAGGCTGGAGTGCAGTAGCACGATTTCAGCTCACTGCAACCTCCGTCTCCTAGGTTCAAGTGATTCTCCTGCCTCAACCTCCTGAGTAGCTGGGAATACAGGAGCCCACCACCATGCCTGGCTAATTTTTTTTTTTTTTTTTGTATTTTTAGTAGAAATGGGGTTTTGTCATGTTGGCCAGGCTAGTCTCGAACCCCTGGCCTCAGGTGATCTGCCCGCCTCAGCCTCCCACAGTGCTGGGATTACAGGCGTGAGCCATCGCACTTGGCCTGCCTGATTGGAATGCTTTTCTTTTCTCTGCAGTTTGTAGACCATCAGGACACAAGCCCTCACTGGCCCTGGGAGGTGGTCTACAGGCATCTGAGCGTGTGACCCTCACTCCTCTAGCCTTGACTCAAATAGCTAGTCTTGGATTAGCTGAACAAGTTTCAGTTCTGCTGACAATGTTGTTTTCTCACTTTTTTCCCCACAGTGGTGGACCTCTATACCCACATAGTACCTCCACTTAGGCGCACATGAATATCAGCAGAATAAATGACTAGATCATGACAAGTTCCAGGCCCACAGATACCACAGCATAATGGTTTCCAGTCCTGGTTGCACATTAGAATCATCTAAAATAATCCCATGTTGAAGCCCCACCCATCCAGGGCCTGATTCAATGGGTGTGGGGAGGGACCAGACATTTAATGCTGGTTGAAAGCACCCTGCATGATTTAAAATGCAACTAAGGGCCGGGCACCGTGGCTCAAGCCTGTAATTCCAGCACTTTGGGAGGCTGAGACGGGCGGATCGCGAGGTCAGGAGATCGAGACCATCCTGGCTAACATGAAGCAAGAGAATGGCGTGAACCCGGGAGGCGGAGCTTGCAGTGAGCTGAGATCTGGCCACTGCACTCCAGCCTGGGTGACAGAGCAAGACTCCGTCTCAAAAAATAAAAATAAAAATAAAAAATAAAATAAAATAAAATGCAACTAGGATGAAACTGAGTGACACAGAGGTGGCATATACCTTTTTTTTTTTTTTTTTTTTTGAGACAGAGTCTTGTTCTGTCACCAGGCTGGAGTGCAGTGGTGCAATCTCACCTCACTGCAACCTCCACCTCTCGGGTTCAAATGATTTCCCCTGCCTCAGCCTCCTGAGTAACTGGGACTACAGGTGCACGCCACCATGCCCGGCTAATTTTTTTATTTTAGTAGAGATGGGGTTTCACCATGTTGGCCAGGATGGTCTCGATCTCCTGACCTTGTGATCCAACCATCTTGGCCTCCCAAAGTGCTGAGATTACAGGCGTGAGCCACCGCGCCCGGCCTATATACCTTTCTTTGTTTTTGTTTGTTTGTTGAGACGCGGTTTTGCTCTTGTTGCCCAGGCTGGAGTGCAATGGCACCATCTCGGCTCACTGCAACCTCCACCTCTCAGGTTCAAGTGATTCTCCTGCCTCAGCCTCCCAAGTAGCTGGGATTACAGGTGGGAGCCGCTACGCCTGGCTAATTTTTGTATTTTTACTAGAGACGAGGTTTCACCATGTTGGCCAGTCTGGTCTCAAACTCCTGACCTCAGGTGATCTAGCTGCCTCGGCCTCCCATAGTGCTGGGATTACAGGCGTGAGCCACCACACCCAGCCTGGCTTAATACCTTTCTTGAAATATCCTTAAACAAATTGAAAGCCTGAAATACTCCAAATCCTCCTGGTTCTCAGAATCATGCACTATGGCCCAGTTTTTTGAGGCCACTGGTGGTCCTGGAAGTTCACTGTGCTTGTCATCCCCAAACCTTAATGGGGTGACGAGCCTGCTTTGCCCTTAGGTTTAATTGAAGAAGTAGGATCTTTCTTGGGTTCTGTCACCCTGTGTTCATGTGGGCACACATATCTGGATAGTATCTCCTAGGCTCGTCCCAAGGACTACTGTTGTGGGCTGTGAGCATTGTGTCTTCCTTAGCTTTGGACTGGAGATGCTGTCTAGCCCCATCGGCCTCACAAACGTCTATTAGTGATATGTGCCAGATTTATGTGCTTTTCAAAAAGCTATCCGTTCCTGCCCACGCGGTAAAGAGGGGAAGAAGAGGTAAGGCAGCGTTGCTGGAGAGGAGGTGCTGTTGCAATGATTGGTCATTTTCCAGGCCCCATAGAAGGCAGTTAACAATGGGAACATGTAAACCAAAGAACCTTATTGTTTCGAAATTGGAGGCCTGTTTGAACAGTTATGATCGGCAGTGATCTGATGAGCACTGAAATACCGATTAGGCTACTAATCTATGAATGAAAGAAAAAAATACAGAAATCTATTTAAAGAGAGGACAGGTGTGTAGCTCTACATGTTCTAAATCATATTAAGAAGAAGCAAAGGTGTGTTAAAGAGAGAGGATCATCATGAATGGAAGGAGGCCCATCAGGAGAGCTGACTACACATCCCAACTCTCTGACCCGCAGCTGGTGACCCATCTCCAAGCGAGTCACCCTCTCTCCTTTAGACTCAGTGTCTTCATTTGAATTGGAGATTACAGTAACTACCACAAAGGCGCTAAAGTAGGTGATAAAGCAGGTGAAAGTTCGCGCTATATAATTATGAGCTCTGACTATCCCTTTGAGAAACTGGCTTTCATAATGAGTGACTCAATTAACCTGCATCATATGCTCACTGTGGGGGCCAGCCTGGGGCTGGACAGGCTGCTGAGGTTGCTGGGATGGGCACGCAGATTCCATGTGAGGGGGTCTCACCCTCGGCCACATCCTCATCCTTTCTTCTCTGTGCCACTGTTGAGATCAGAGAGGTTTCTGAGAGTGAGGGCAGGAAAGCGTGCCTAGAGGAGGGGCGGAGGAAGAGGAAGGTGTGCCCAGTTAGTGAATGGAAAGAACTTGACTCCAGGACTGCGTGGTGGCGGGGTGAGGGTGGCGGAAGAAGAGCAGCCAAAGGGGCAAAGAGGGACTTGCCTGGATGGGTCTGTGCCAGGAGCCGTTCACACACTTCTCAGGCCTGCCATGCTTCTCACTTGGTGTGACAAAGGTTCTTTGCTTGACCAAACTTCAGTCTGCCTCCTGAACCTTCTCCCAGAACCTCCTGTGCACTTCCTTGTAAAACCCAGTCTTAGCAAAGGCCCCTGATAAGTCATTTTAGCATTAACTCCTCACCCTTGATATCTTATCAGGTTCCTCAGCCTCCACCAGCCCCCAGGTGATGTCTGGTCACTTTGGCCTGTCTTCAGAGAGAGTCCCATTAGATCGGTTTAGCCAGAATTTCCCTTATCCCTCATGGCACCTCGTAGTAATTTTCTACCCACTGACTCCACCCTGATCCTTGGTTATAAACCCCGCTTGCCCATGCTGTGTTCTGAGTTGAGGCCAGTCTGTCTCCCCGTCACTGCAAGACTCCATTGCAGTGGGTCTCTATACCTATCACGATGGTCCTGAATAAAGTCTTTGCTACTGTGATTTAACAAGCGTGATTGACTAATTTTTTCTTTTTTTTTCTTTTGAGACAGAGTCTCGCCCTGTTGCCCAGGCTGGAGTGCCGTGGCGCAATCTCAGCTCACTGCAACCTCCGCCTCCCAGGCTCAAGAGATTCTCCTGTCTCAGCCTCCCGAGTAGCCAGGATTACAGGCATGTGTGCCACCATGCTCAGCTCATTTTGTATTTTTAGGAGAGATGGGGTTTCACCATGTTGGCCAGGCTGGTCTCGAACTCCTGACCTCAAGTGGACCTCGGCCTCCTAAAGTGCTGGGATTCCAGGCGTGAGCCACCGAGCCCGGCTGAGTAATTTTTTTCTGTAACAGATGGATCCACAGGGGCATGCTGGGAGATGCCAGGGTCTGAGCCCAGCGCCTACTACAGATGTGTCCCAGGAAGCCTTTGGAGAGGGCTCAGGAGGCATTTGCCAAAATGATAAATTCTGTTGTGGATCTCACTTCTCAGCCACTGCTTGTCTGCACCCAGGTATGCTGAGGGGAGCGCAGCCCCAGAGCCTCCACTGGACAAGGGCTTAGAAGTCTCTGTCACAGCAGTAGTTCCCCTGGCTCGGTTATTTTCACAATAATCAAAATAAATTCTGAGGCTCCTTGAGTGCTTTCTGACACATGTAGACAAACACCAGACCGTCCTGGGGAGAGGGGCTCTTATATGGTTGAGGGGACCAGCAGGCGGTCGAGCACAGTAAATCTGCCCACAGCTCAGGGAATCTTTATTTATGGTTGATCTCTCATTTCCTTTTTACTAGCTTTATTATGTGGTTTCTTATACACAATTGCCAATTTAGCATTCTGTTCAGCTACTGACAAACCCTTCTTTAGGGCCAGTGAGGAAATTCCAGCTGCAGAGTTCAGGGAAGGTTGTGGACCCCAGGCAGGCTGAAAGCAGAATCCAGCATTCCTGCACTTAGCCTCTTCCAGGAGCCAAACCTCCCTCATTGCCCCACTGTGGGGTAGAACTGAATGAGTGACAAGTCCCCTGCGCAAAAACCTTGCTTCCTTACATCCTTTCCAAGATCCTGTCAACAGAAGATAATTGATAACATTTTTCTAACAGCCTACTAGGTACCAAGCTGGGTACAAAGCTAACTTTGCAGTTCTTTCAAGAGCCCTGGGAGGCAAACATCATCTTTTTTTTTTTTTTTTTTTTTTTTTTTTAAATTCAGATGAGAAAACTGCAGCATGAACAGATTAAGTGATATATCCCCCAGGGTCACACACCTTAGTAAATGGAGGTGCTGAGAGTCAAACTTGGTGGCCTGACTTCCAAGCCCATGCTAGGTCAGACTGACACCGAGTATGCCCCTAAACCCCCTTCTCTGCAACGGCCCTGAAGAACCCTGGGGTTTGGTATATTCCTTCAATCGTGGTGATAATGCTTTGATTCTGAATATTAACCTCTTGTAAACTGTCTAGTTGCAGATGGTTTAACACAGAGGAAGAAGAAGTTGGGCTTTATCTGACTTGACCTGCTTTTTGGTCAAATGCAAAATAAGTTGCGAGCCGAGACTCTCTCTAATCCTCAACCACATTAGGCTGATGACACTGCTACATTAATTTAAGTGGTTAATGGGCAAAGTGGGTCAATCCAGCTTTAGCTTAAACCAAGGCTGACTGCAGTGCTGCTGCGCAATCTTCCTTAAGGGAAAAGCACCCTTCTTCAAACTCCCTGTTGGCAGTCCGGAAGAAGGAGTGCCTGCCCTCTAGAGAATTGCCTTTTCTGTCTCCTGTGATAAAGTTTCTGTTGTTTCCCTATCAGTGCTAGACAGGGCAATTGTGGTCTCTGTGGATTAAGATGGCTTGAAGCTTAGAATGCCTTACTGAGAGGTAAATATTTGGTCAAAAATAATGTGGAAATTGTCTTTTTTTTTCCCCTTTAATTCCTGTGCCTAGGCAGGAATCAATCAGAAATCTCTATTCCATAGTAGATAGCTAATAGATGATATAGCCGCTAACGTGATATCTAGAATAATCGCAGGCACACAATAAATGATCCGACTTGTAAATAATAACTTGCCTGATTGTAGATCTGTGGCCAAAGCTTAGTATCCACTTAGATTACACACCTCCTTTTGATGCATACACGCTAGCACTTATTCACATATGCTGAATTTTGGTTCTATCACATGCCATAAACTGTGTATTGAGCAACTTAATAACGATAATAATAATGACAGTAGTAGTGGCTGATATTTGTCAAGTATATTCCATATGTCAGGTGTGTTCTAATCATATTATAATGATTAATTGTTTAATCCTCATTAAACTTCCATGAATACGTATTGGTAGCTCCATTTTTGTGGACGAGAAAAAGAAGCCCAGAAAAGTTAAATAACTTATTCAAAGTGACATAACTTATAAGTGGTAGAGTCAGGATTTAAACCTAGGCAGTCTGACTTTAGAGCCCAAATTCCTTAACTAATTTAAGGAGCTAATTTAAGCTAAACTGAGTCAGCTTTATGACTTTCATTTAATTTTTTTCCTTTTTTTAAAAAATTATTTGTAATAAATAATTGTGCATATTTTGGGGGTACAAGATGATATTTTGATCTACGTTTACATTCCAGAAAGGTTTAATCAATGGCCAAGAGCAGTGGCTCACACCTTTAATCCCAGCACTTTGGGAGGCCGAGGCAGGTAGATCACAAGGTCAGGAGATCGAGACCATCCTGGCCAACATGGTGAAACCCCGTCTCTACTAAAAATACAATAATTAGCTGGGCGTGGTTGTGGGCGCCTGTAGTCCCAGCTACTCAGGAGATTGAGGCAGGAGAATTGCTTGAACCTGAGAGACAGAGGTTGCAGTGAGCCGAGACAATGCCACTGCACTCTAGCCTGGGTGACAGAGCGAGACTCCGTCTCAAAAAAAAAAAGAAAGATTCAATCAAGCAAATCAACATATCCATCACCTCACCAACTTATCATTTTTTGTGTGTGGTAAACTTGAAAATCTGTTTTTGTAGAAGTTTTGAAATACACAATACATTATTATTAACTGTGGTCACTGTGCAGTGAAATAGATCACTACAACTTATTTCTCCAGTCTAACTGAAACTTAGAACCCCTTGATCAACATCTTGTCTTTCATCATCTTCCCTTTAATCCCCCAACCAGCCGCTGGTAACCACATTTTTACTCTCTTTCTGTGAGACTAGCTTTTTAGATTCTACATATAAATGAGATAACACAGTATTGTCTTTCTGTGCTGATTTATTTCACTTAACATAATGTCTTACAGTTGCATTCATGTTATTGCAAATGACAGAATTTCCTTCTTTTTAAAGGTTGTATAATATTTCATTGTGCATATATACTACACTTAAAAAATCTATTCTCCGTTGATAGATACTTAAGTGGCTTCCATATCTTGTCAATTTTGAATAATGCTATTATAAAACGAACAGGGAAATGCAGATATTTCTTTGACATACCAATTTCAATTCCTTTGTATATATATATATCCAGAAATGGGATTGCTGGATCTAAGCTCATTTAATTTGTTTCTTTTTTTTTTTTTTTTTTTTTTTCTGAGAGGGAGTCTCACTCTGTCACCCAGGCTGGAGTGCAGTGGCGCCATTTCAGTTCACTGCAAGCTCCGCCTCCCAGGTTCACGCCTCCCAGGTTCACGCCTCCCAGGTTCACGCAGTTCTCCTGCCTTAGCCTGGGACTACAGGCGCCCGCCACCACGCCTGGCTAATTTTTTTGCTTTTTTAGTAGAGATGGGGTTTCATCGTGTGAGGCAAGATGGTCTCGATCTCTTGACCTCGTGATCCGCCCATCTCGGCCTCCCAAAGTGTTGGGATTGCAGGCGTGAGCCGCCGTGCCCAGCCTTTTTTTCTTTTTTCTTTTTTTGAGACGGAGTTTCGCTCTTGTTGCCCAGGCGGGAATGCAATAGCACCATCTCGACGCACTGCAACCTCCGCTTCCCTGGTTCCAGCAATTCTTCTGCTCAGCCTCCCAAGTAGCTGGGATTACAGACATGCACCACCACGCCCGGATAATTTATTTTTAGTTTTTAGTAGAAACGGGGTTTTGCCATTTTGTCCAGGCTGGTCTCGGTCTCCTGACCTCAGGTGATCTGCCGGCCTCCCCCTCCCAAAGTGCTGGGATTAATGGCGTAAGCCACTGTGCCCAGCGCGTTTTTGTTGTTGTTGTTGTTGTTGTTTTATAATTTCAACTTTTGTTTTAGATTCAGGGGATACATATGCAGGTATTTGTTAAGTGGGTATATTGCGTGATGCTGATATTTGGGGTACCATTGATCCCGTCACCCAGGCCGTGAGCATAGTACCCCCTCTAAAGTATTTTTGGAGGTTTCTAGAATTGTGTCTTGGGAATTTTCTCGTGGCATGTATCAGTTTACTTACCTGATGTCACCGAATTTTTTGACTGCTGTGTGCTTTGTTGCTTTGCGGAGTAAAGGCTTTGTCAGCAGTCACTGTGACAAAGCTGGAACAACTGGGCTGGACCCAAGGGATGTTTTCCTTCTGGTGTCCACGGCACATTTGCCTGGGTTTGGCAAGTGTGGGAAGGCGGACTAGCGGCAGGACTCATGGACAGTGAAATCTCTGGGAATCCTGGGTGCTATATTTTTAGGAAAGGCACTTACCAGAGGCCGAAGGCTTTTGTATTTTGGCACGAGATGCTTGGGGGCAATCTGAAAGCTGCGAAAATAAGGGAAGGTTATACCCACAAGAGGATTTTAGAGAAACAGGTAGCTTGCTCTTTCAACCTTGGTGAAGGGGCCTTCATGTTTCCGGTAGATGGTACCTGCCCTCCACACCAGGTGGGATGCTAATGTACCTTTCATCTCTAAAGTTCCACTTGCATTTTTACATGTTTCTACCACTGCTTCCAGAAATAAGAGGGAGCTGGGATTAGAAGTGGTGACCTTAAGACGTGTGGCCAGAGAGGAGTCACCTTCTGACCCCGGTTTGTTTGCTTGCTTTTCTCAGGGACCTGATGCCCAGAACCCTGGACGGGCAGATCACCATGGAGAAGACGCCCAGTTACTTCGTCACGCGGGAGGCGCCCGCGCGCATCTCGGCCATGTCCAAGGACACCAAGCTCATCGTGGTGGTGCGGGACCCGGTGACCAGGGCCATCTCGGACTACACACAGACGCTGTCCAAGCGGCCCGACATCCCCACCTTCGAGAGCTTGACGTTCAAAAACAGGACGACGGGCCTCATCGACACGTCGTGGAGCGCCATCCAGATCGGCATCTACGCCAAGCACCTGGAGCATTGGCTGCGCCACTTCCCCATCCGCCAGATGCTCTTCGTGAGCGGCGAGCGGCTCATCAGCGACCCGGCCGGCGAGCTGGGCCGCGTGCAGGACTTCCTGGGCCTCAAGCGGATCATCACGGACAAGCACTTCTACTTCAACAAGACCAAGGGCTTCCCCTGCCTGAAAAAGGCGGAGGGCAGCAGCCGGCCCCACTGCCTGGGCAAGACCAAGGGCAGGACCCACCCTGAGATCGACCGCGAGGTGGTGCACAGGCTGCGCGAGTTCTACCGGCCTTTCAACCTCAAGTTCTACCAGATGACCGGGCACGACTTTGGCTGGGATTGAACAGACCAGGGCTGTGTACCTTACCCACGTGGCTTATCTATTGACAGAGATTATATGTATGTAAAATGTACAGAAATCTATTTTATAATAATTTATTTTTAATTCATAAGCAATTAATTCACTAAGCTGCCTAGCCACACTCTTGAGAGAGTTAGCTTCATAATCTGTTAACATTCCAAAGTGTTTAACTCTAAAATTTTGTTCTCTTCCTCACAATTGATGGTGCTTCCATTTCTTTCTTCTCCCCTACCTGTTATATTTAAAACAAAGAAAAGCACAACTTGAGATTTTTGTTGTTACGGGTATTCAGCCTTCAGTCACCGTCTGAGTTCTCCAGTTGCTGCCTCCTTGTCTTGTCTTGGGTCTCCCATTCCAGCTTCCCTGTCTCTTCCTGCCTGTGTACCTCCTAGGAACGCTGAGCTGCCTCAACAGGGCTGTATTCTGAAGGGCAGACCTCATGTCACAGCCTCCTTGCAGATGTAGGTCCAATGATGTAGCCCGAAAGCCACAGGGCTAGGGTTCTGTCCCCACCTCCATTCAGTACATGGAGGAATCTCTCACTCCCTTTACAAGGACATCCACATCCTTTATTTTATTTTATTTTATTTTTTTTGGAGATGGAGTCTTATTCTTGTTGCCCAGGCTGGAGTGCAATGGCTCAATGTGGGCTAACCACAACTTCCGCCTCCTGGTTCAAGCAATTCTCCTGTCTCAACCTCCCAAATAGTTGGGATTACAGGCATGCACCACCACACCTGGCTAATTTTGTATTTTTAGTAGAGACAGGGTTTCTCCATGTTGGTCAGGCTGGTCTCGAACTCCCGACCTCAGGTGATCCGCCTGCCTTGGCCTCCCAAAGTGCTGGGATTACAGGCATGAGCCACTGCGCCCGCTATCCACATCCTTTTAGAGTCAGATTGCTAGGGTCCATTGACTTCAGCTTTTGATTTTTAAAGGATGGCCCTGTATCCTCCTCTGCCCCATTCCCTGGTTCATTAACCAGTGTGAAGTGTATGCAGATTGTTGCCCCTTCTTTCGAAGGTCACATGTGTGAGATGCTTGGGTGCTGCTTTAGAAATCAAGATGATCTCCTTTAATTTGCATGAAACTACACCATGCCGCATTCCCCAGGCAGACGGTTCTGCTTTGACACACCAAAGAATCCCGTAGGCTAGCAGAGCCGCCGGCACAAACCAAGGGTGCTGGGTGTCGAGACTCAGAGGGGTCAGCTGTGTCCCTCGGCATCAGTGTCTACCAAGGTGCTGCTAGGTACAGAGCCAGCCAGTGTTGGGCAGCAGGCTCACAGCCTCAATAGGCAGAAAGGACAAAGGCCTCAAAAGGACAGGCAGCCTGGCCGAGGAAGGGAGTCTGACACCTCAGCTTGATGTGTCTTTGGAATTCCTAGCTCATCTCAGAGTGATCTCTCAGAGTGATAATATGGGTGGTAGCCAGTGGCCAAACAGCAAGAACGAAGAGTGGCCCTTGTAAAAAAAAAAAAAAAAGAAGGTTGGGAAAGCTGGCCCCATGTTGCTTGTAAACCCTTGAGCCTGATGCTCATACAGCTGTCCCTTGTTTTAGCCAGGTCTTGACAGAAGGGTTAGCAGCACTGTCACTGATGTGCAGAATGCTTTCCCCATGCCTCTCTGTTGGTTTATAACAGTTGGGTAACCAGATAGCAATACAGTGGCAATTGAGTAGCCATATAGTAATACAGGGGCAGTTGGTTAAACATATAGCAATATCACATAATGACATGTTTAATTTAACCTCAGTTTTTTAAACCTTTTAAACCAGAATGCCTCTACCGTAAAAGGATTGTGATTTCAGTTATACTTCCATCAAGGAATATGTGGGAAGATAGACATATCGTCAAAATGGTTGGGATGGGATAGTTACAAAGGACACTTCTGTATGTTGTATGGGATCACTTGCCTGATAGTGTAAGAAACATTGTATGAAAAGAGGAAAAGATAATTCATTTTTGGAAATTGATCAGAGATGTCACTGGTCTTTAAGTGATGTCTTGAAAATCCGGTTTGTATTTGCCCAAAAGTTTTAGCCTACATCTAACTAGCTTACACTTAGCAGCCAAACCATCATTGTGTAGGTTCTGTTTTGGAGGAAGCTCATGGGGGATCTGCGCATGTCAGGTTTCTCCCTGTTCTCCAATGCTATATCCATTTCTTAGCTTTTCCACTGTCTCCAGAAAGTAATGTGGGACCTGCACTTAGGGAAATACCTGAATCATAGTGTGGTTCTGCCTTCTTGATGAGTGGGTGTGAAAAACACCTGCAAAAGGGTGCTAATTGGTCATGCATTTTTTCATTTATTTGAAATCAAACTGAGAACACCTCTTTTCAGTTTACAGCATAACTTGGCTTGAAGTAAAAGGCAGTATCCAAGTCTTTTACCTGGTCTTGCCCTGTCTAATTTCTGACCACTCGGATGGTCTGATGTGGCTGTCGATGTGGAACTACGGAAGAGTTGAGAGAAGAGTATGCAACAAAGCCATAGGAAAACACGCAGGAGCTTTTCCCTCCCCTTCAGGGCCCCGCCCTCTTTCCAAGCTGGACAATGTTTTATTACATTCTTTATTCCCTGCCTTAAAACTGAAACAGGAAATTTTCTGGTAGAAGGAGGGTCATTTAGTCATGAACACTGAAGTGAGTCAAAATTCTATTCTGGGTCAAATCCTTGAATTCCAACAGATGTCCATAATTAGTACGGATGGAATACAGCAAGTTTTTCTATCTAAGACAAATCAAGCATCATGTACATCTCCTCATAAGGGTCTGATGGCTTAAAGTTCCTGACAGATCTGGTGGCAGCATCTGCCGGAGCTTGCACCCCGTCATCTGACGGTCATCTTCCTCCTGCGGAAGTTAGGTAACGTAAGCCTTAGATTTCTCCCTGTTCTAGCAATCTGCAAGACCACCAAGCTTAACTTTTTAGCTACCAGAAGACAAACACCCTTTTCTGTTTCGGCAATTTGTCCTGGCATGTGTTTTGGGCTTCCTCCAATTTACAGGAAAAGCTCGGATATTCATTGGAATATTTTATTTTTTTTTTCCTCAGTTTTGTTTCTTTTCTCATTTAAAAACAAACAAAAAGTTCAACCAAAAAAAAATTGGGAGGTTTTTCTTGTTTCTATCTAGTTCATGCTTTCTTTGCGGTGTTTGAACAGTAGTCTGTTAACTTAGTAGGTGGTACCTGGAAAGGTATTTTAAGTGTAGTGACTGTTTAATAAATACTTAATTGGATGACGGAGGAGGAGAAATTGTTTTCTTCCCAGGATTCTCTTTGGGGGTCATTTTGAGTGACAGATACATTTTAGACATTTGGAGAAACAGTTTCAGATCCTGCCAGGATATTTTTGTAAAAAAGGATAATGGAAGGTTCCAGTATACTAGAAACAGTACATATCTAAGACGCTGACACAGAAGCTAATGTGACTTTTCTTTTCAGCTTGTCAAGAGGATGGCCAATAAAACTTAAAAGGTGTGGTTAGATGGTTTTTCACTTTTGTGACATTAATTTATCACTGAGTCTCATTCAACCCAGTAATCTAAAATACTGTGCAAATTCTAGCAGTATGTCTTTGATAACTTGGATGTTAGGATAGCCAATATGTACAAAAAATTAAATCAAGTATTTTGTCCTATGTATAACACAAATTAATTTTACACAGAGAAAGATGTTTCTAGGCAAATGAAATTCTGGTAATTCATACTATTTCTTTGTATGAACAAATAAAATATATTTTGCCAACATGTGGGTACCTTTATGTCTTCTTAAGTATTTCAGAAAGACAAGGTAGCAATGTTTTATTTAATAATCCCACGTGCGCGCATGCGCACTTACACACACACACACACACACACACACACACACAGTCATTCTGAGGGCTGGCTGATCTTTCAGATTTTAAAGGGTGCAATCCAATATACAACTAATCCACAAGCATTTAGGGTGGATTTTTTTTTTTTTTTTATAAATGACTCTGAAGACAAGATAGGTGAGAGGGGCTCATGTGCCCCGGTGGAGCTTCCCTGCAGCCCCCAGGAAGTGCTGTCCATGACACAGGATTCCAAGAATACTGAAGCCACTGCCTGCCCTAGTCTTTCAGTGCCACAGGTTCGTGTGCATGGGCAGCCACATGTCACACGACAGGTGCAATGTGAGCACAGCTCCTATTGCTGGGTGGATTTTGATAATAGGTGCCTTCTCTTCTCACTTTTACAGAGCGTTCTTCTGTTAGGTGGAGATCCTTATCTGCAAGACAGAGACAGAAAGGACTCAGATGAGGCAGCATTTCTGTGTCTTTTTTTTTTTTTTTTTTTTTGAGACGGAGTCTCACTCTGTCGCCCAGGCTGGAGTGCAGTGGCGCGATCCTGGCTCACTGCAAGTTCCGCCGCCTCCCGGGTTCAAGCCATTCTCCTGCCTCAGCCTCCCTAGAAGCTGGGACTACAGGCGCCCGCCACCACACCCGGCTAATTTTTTTGTATTTTTATAGAGACGGGGTTTCACCGTGTTCGCCAGGACGGTCTTGATCTCCTGACCTCATGATCCGCCCGCCTCGGCCTCCCAAAGTGCTGGGATTACAGGCTTGAGCCACCGCGCCCGGCAGCATTTCTGTGTCTTTAATCCGTCTCAAACTACCTTCTGCTTACTTTTGACCTGGCACACCATCTGTACAATTAGTATTTGCTACTTTAACCATTTGATTCACACTCTGATTTTACTTAACTTTAAAAGGAAACATATTTTAAGGAAAAAACCATGATGTCTTGCCATCAAGAGATCATCATTTTTAAAAGGCACAATGACAGCAAAGCAATGCTGTTCATTTCTAGCCAGAGAGTATCACTGAAGCCACACTAGCCTTACCTTAGGCTCACTCGCTGCTCCTGGCAAAGATTCTACAGTTCAAGACTGGCACATAAGTGAGATTTGCATCTTGCCATGAAGAATAAATGGGACTTGGTGAAGGAATGACTTACTCAATGTTATTCGTGGTTAGGTCTCTAAAATATGGGTGCCCACCTCCCAACCCCAAATCATCTCTGGCAGTTCTCTTGGTTTTCTGACATTTTTGGAAACACTGTGCCTCCCACTAAGAAAATACCTCGGAGAGGCACGGAGTTGAAAATTAGTCTAGCGTTTTGGGAAAGCAGTGGAAAGAAATCCCTGACTTAACTAGAACAGGGTGTAAGTGCGTCAGTCAGAAAACGAGCCTTACTTAAGATTTGGTTTTCAAAAGCTAGCATTCTGTGGAGACTAGTTTCTTCAAAGCTAGAAATTGGCCACTCAGTGACATAGGTGTGTGAAATAGAAGTGTTGACTTGACTTTGCACCCCATCTCATCAATTTTATGCTTTTTCTACAGAAAGACAACAAAATGGACCTAAAATCTAGTTTTTATTTATTTATTTTTTTTGAGATGGAATTTTGCTCTTGTTAAAAGGCACAATGAAAGCAAATCAATGCTGTTAATTTCTAGTTGTGTTGTATTAACATTGCTGTTAATTTCTAGTTCTTATTGCCCAGGCTGGAGTGCAATGGCACGATTTCGTTCACTGCAACCTCTGCCTCCCAGGGTCAAGCGATTCTCCTGCCTCAACCTCCCAAGTAGCTGGGATTACAGGCATGCGCCACCATGCCTGGCTAATTTTTTGTATTTTTAGTAGAGATGGGGCTTCTCCGGGTTGGTCAGGCTGGTCTTGAACTCGTGACCTCAAGTGATCCACCCACCTCAGCCTCCCAAAGTGCTGGGACTACAGGTGTGAGCCACTGTGCCCGGCACAAAATCTGCTTATTAACCTGATGGCACAGTTTAGAGCAGTGGTCATCGAGCTTGGGCAAATATTCAAATGACCTGAAGAAACTTCAAGAGATTCCAAAGCCTGGTTGGACACGGTGGCTCACGCAAGTAATACCAGCACTTTGGGAGGCAAGGTGGGTGGATGGCTTGAGCCCAGGAGCTTAAGACCCGCCTGGGCAACATGACAAAACCCTATCTCTCCAAAAAATACAGAAACGAGCCGGGTGTGGTGGCACACTTGTGGTCCCAGCTACCTAAGAGGATGAGGCACCCACTCGAGCCCTGGAAGTCAAGGCTGCAGAGAACTGTGATCGTGCCACTGATCTCCAGCCTGGGTGATAGAGGGAGACCCTGTCTCAAAAAAGAAAAAAAAAAATTCTGAAGCCTGAACACAATTCAGACCAATAACATTTAGAAACACTAGGGGCAGAGGCCTTAACATGGGTATATTTAAGAAGCTCCCCAAGAGATTCTAATGTATATACAAGGTTAAAAGCCATTAGTCTGGAGTAGTTCTCAAAGTGTGGTCCCTGAACCACAGAGCATCACATAGAAGCTTGGGAGACATGCAAATTCCTGCCCGCCTCAGACCTACTGAATTAGAAACACAGGGTTTAACAAGCACTCTAGGTAATTCTGACTCGCACCTAGTTAGAGCATAGACTTCCTATCTTTTTTAAATTAGACGGTTTGGACTGTTGATGAAAGCTGTTTTCCTCTGTACCATGCATTTCACCAGTAAGGTCAGTTATGAAGCTGTCTTTCCAGTTAACTCTAGATCTCCCTTAAGGAAACTCCTGCATAGTTGCTGTTGCGGCATTTCAAATAGTTCCAAGACTGCTGGGCCCTCTTTTATCAGTCAGCTCCCAACTGTCATCCATAATATATTTCTGGAACCTCCTGAAAATGAAACGATAGACTTGTATATCATAAGGCATTTATTTTAAGAGAGCTAAAAAATCTTTTACATCCCTAATTTCCCCTCACCTAGATTCAATGTCCCACAATGTATTCCCAATGTTTTGGACATGATCAACCATTATTTCTCCTTATCCTTCACAACGGAACCCACAGTTGACTACCTAAAGCACACTGGCTGGTCATTCACGGTCAAAGATTTAGCCTGGCCATGTGGCCATCATGTTCTCAATTATAACAAGCTCATGGCCGGGCACAGTGGCTCAAGCCTGTAATCCCAGCACTTTGGGAGGCCGAGAGGGGCGGATCACTGGGTCAGGAAATCGAGACCATCCTGGCTAACATGGTGAAACCCCGTCTCTACTAAAAAAATACAAAAAACTAGCCGGGCGAGGTGGCGGGCGCCTATGGCCCCAGCTACTCCGGAGGCTGAGGCAGGAGAATGACGTGAACCCGGGAGGCGGAGCTTGCAGTGAGCTGAGATCTGGCCACTGCACTCCAGCCTGGGCGACAGAGCCAGACTCCGTCTCAAAAAACAAACAAACAAACAAACAAACAAACAAAAAAACAAAAAAACAAGCTCATATAAACCTACAGTTGCTATCATTAGCATCTAGTTTCGTTTTTCTATTCTTACTTACTATTATGTGCTAAAGATGATTAAGTAATCATCTTATTGCACAAAGTCAGTTGTAATTACGTATCTGTGGTCTCACAGACAGCCTTCCCCATTTGAGAGTTTGGGAACTTTTGCTTCCATGCAACAGACTTTTTAATGAACTAAAAGTGGCTCAAGGACCTCAGTATACCATGTCTCCTGAGAAAGGTGCATATACGGAATTGAAATTCCGCCCGCTGGACTTGACTTTATACCTACAAGAAGGTGTTAGAGGCTCCTTTACATCTTCTCTGTTGATCCCCAGCACCTCCTGCTCTGGTGGCTCCTTGGATATGTAGAAGCTATTTATAATACCTCACTTGTTAAGAAACCCTGACCTCAAAACATTCAGGCCTTGCATGCTTTCTGTTTCTATATATTTGAAAAGAGAAGAGAGGGGCAGGAAGCCTCCTTTGGAAGCAGTAAACAACAGGAAGCCTCCAGAGCTTCTAAGGAAGGGAGGCATCTTAGGAGAGGGATGTCCAGAGTAGTGTACTTTGGATATGATATTCTCTGTGAATTGGAACACGAAGAAGCTGAAGTCAAAGGTCAATTCATTCATCCAGGGTTATTTACCAAGTGTCTACTGCTGGTAGGGACGCAACCCTAAACAAGAAATGCTTCCTGCTTCAAGGAATTTGCATTCCATGGGGGAGTTGAAGGACAAGGGAAGATGCAACCACAATGCAGTGTGACAAGGGCCCTGATGAGTTGAGGTGTTGTGGGGTGAGAAGTGGGGGGTGGGGGCTCATGGTAGAGGGAGGGTCAAGGCTATAAATCTGGTAAGATGTAGCCATGTGATGGGATGGGGAGGTAGAGGGACATTATCCCATGCAAAGATCTAGATGTGAAAAAAATACTGCCTGTAGGAAATTGCAGGCCATTCAGCAGGAAAGCAGCCTGGAGAGGATGGTGGGAGAAGTGAAGACGGCTCTGGAGGGAATAAACAAGATTGTGGCTGGGTGCGGTGGCTCTCGCCTATAATGCCAGCACTTTGGGAGACTGAGGCAGGCGGATCACAAGGTCGGGAGATTGAGACCAGCCTGGCCAACATGGTGAGACCCCGTCTCTACTAAAAATACAAAAATTACCTGGATGTGATGGTGGGCGCCTGTAATCCTAGCTACTCGGGAGGCTGAGGCAGGAGAATCGTTTGAACCAGGGAGTTGGAAGTTGCAGTGAGCCGAGACCGTACCACTGCACTCCAGCCTGGCGACAGAGCGAGACTCCGTCTCAAAAAACACAAAAACAAACAAACAAAACCCAGAAAATTGTATTGCAGGCAAATTAAGAGCAATCCAGCTGCTTTTGAGCTCCCAACTCCTTTCTCCAGTTGCCCACCTGACATCTCTATTTGGATGTCTCCATAAGCATCTGAAAGATAAACATTCCTAAATCTCCACTAATCTCTCCTTCTGGGAGTGCTCAAGCTAGAAAACTTGGAGTCATTTTTGACATCTTTTTCTCCCACATTCCTTACATCCAATCCATCACTAAGTGCTGTCAAGACAACTTCCAGAAAATTTCCCAAATCCATCCACTTCTTTGTATCTCCCCTGACACTATCACCCTGTATAAGCTATAGTCCTATAAGCTGAGTCACTGTGGCAGCCTTTCCCTGGCTTCCATGATGTCCTCCTCCTACTTCCTCCAACCAAGTTTGCTCACAATAAGGGAGGAGACCACCCCTCATATCACCTTATGCCCTCATATCATCTTATGCCCAATTTCTGCCTCCAATGAAAGAAGAAGTAAAAACTAAAAGGCAGAAATGAAATCCACAGGCAGGCCGGGCGCGGTGGCTCAAGCCTGTAATCCCAGCACTTTGGGAGGCCGAGGTGGGTGGATCACTGGGTCAGGAGATCGAGACCATCCTGGCTAACATGGTGAAACCCCGTCTCTACTAAAAATACAAAAAACTAGCCGGGCGTGGTGGCGGGCGCCTGTAGTCCCAGCTACTCGGAGGCTGAGGCAGGAGAATGGCGTAAACCCGGGAGGCGGAGCTTGCAGTGAGCCGAGATCCGGCCACTGCACTCCAACCTGGGTGACACAGCGAGAATCTGTCTCAAAAAAAAAAAAAAAAAGAAATCCGGCACTGCACCCTGGGCCTGGTAGTTGAAGATCGACCCCTGACCTAATCGGTTCTGTTATCTATAGATTACAGACATTGTATAGAAGTGCACTGTGAAAATCCCTATCCTGTTTTGTTCCGATCTAATTATCGGTGCATGAAGCTCCCAGTCACATACCCCATGCTTGCTCAATCAATCACCACCCTCTCACACGCACCCCCTTAGAGTTGTGAGTCCTTAAAAGGGACAGGAATTGCTCACTCGGGGAGCTCTGCTCTTGAGACAGGAGTCTTGCCAATGACCCTGGCCGAATAAACTCCTTCCATCTTTAACTTGGTGTCTGAGGAACTTTGTCTGCCGCTCGTCCTGCTACAACAACAGCTGGAGGGATCTTTTAAAACTCAAATTGGACTGTGTACTCCTCCTGCTCTCAGCCCTTAAATAGCCTCCCATTACGTTTCAGATAAATGTCAACTCCTTAATGTGTCTGGGAAGGCTTGACTCAGGCTCATTATTGTATACTTATGCCTCCTTGGTCCCCCTGCTCCAGCCACATCATTTCCTTCAGCTCCTAGAAGGATCCACATTCCCATTGCTGGATGCATTTCTTCCAACGCCTTGCCTGGTTAACTTATACTCTACTTCCCCAACCCTGCCCATGACTTTCTCAGTGAGGACTTCTTTAACTCCCTATGGTAGACTACTACCCCAGTGAACCCTGTCTCCTGGCATTCACACCCTTGGGTAACCCTTTCCAACACTGATCTAGCTGCTGGGCTTGTGACAGAAGACAACAGAAACACTCTTGAGCCCATTCCTGGACAAGCTGTTAATTGGCCTGCCCACTTCTGCTTCCTCTCTTCCGATGCTCCCTTTTGGAAGCTTGTTTCTATGCTTTGAGAAGCCCAAACCACAGAGAGACCACGTATAGGCATTTTGGTCAATAGCCTCAGTTGAGCTCCCAGCTGGCAGCCAGCATCAACTAAGAAGGGAAGAGACCACCCCTCATATCATCTTATGCCCAATTTCTGCCTCCAAAGAAAGAAGAAATAAAAACTAAAAGGCAGAAATGAAATCCACAGGCAGACAGCCCAGCACCGCACCCTGGGCCTGGTAGTTAAAGATCAACCCCTGACCTAATCGGTTATGTTATCTATAGATTACAGACATTGTATAGAAATGCACTGTGAAAATCCCTATCATGTTTTGTTCTGATCTAATTACCAGTGCATGGAGCCCCCAGTCAGGTACCCCATGCTTGCTCAATCAATCAAGACCCTCTCACATGCACCCCCTTAGAGTTGTGAGTCCTTAAAAGAGACAGGAATTGCTCACCCGGGGAGCTTGGCTTTTGAGACAGGAGACTTGCCGATGCCCCCAGCTGAATAAATACCTTCCTTCTTTAACTCAGTGTCTGAGGAGTTTTGTCTGCGGCTCCTTCTGCTACACTGCCACCACATTAATCATCCCTCTTGGGTGTCCTAGCCCTGTTGAGCCCCCAATTGACTGCAGATCTATCATATGGAACAAAAGAACCACCCAGCTGAGCCCAGGCAACCAACAAAATCAAGAGACATCATAACTGATTTTTCTTTTAAGCCACTAAGTTTTGGGGTGATTTAAAATTCAAATAATAGATAATTGGAACAATCCCCAGTCAAATAAACTTCTGCTCTTTTTTTTTTTTTTTTAGCTCAGAAAATCCAATCCCCTTTCTTCAGAGCAATTGTCACATTTGTAGTTATGTATGTATTTGTGAGTTTGCTTATTGTCTTTCTTCGGCACTAGTCTGCAATTTCCATGACAGAAGAGATCATGACTTCTAATTTGCCAGCAAGGTATTTTCGATAGCACCTAAGAGTTGCTTAATTATCTGTTGCATGAAAGAATAAGGCATTTAGATTATATCCTGAGGGGGAAAGGATAAGAGTTTTAAACAGATGAGTGACAAGATAGTTTTACATGGAAGGAAAAAAAGGGATATTTGGAAAGCTAGCTTTTAATGAGGGCACAATGCGTCTAAGAGAGCTTTTCTCATGGTTTAGAAACAGTAAGATCGTGGGGGTCTGAAAAGAGAAGACTTTGGGCATAGTTTGGGTGAGAGAGGATAAGACAGAGAGAGGTTAAAAGTGTACTAGAAATAATGTGAACTGTGACTTCCTTGGGCAGAAAAAAAGTAAATTAAGGGATTCTCATTTTCTGGAGATGAACTCTGGAGATAGGCATTTAGGGAGGCAGCTTCTGGTAGCCCCAGGCATTCCTTGGCTTTTGGCAGCAAAACTCCAGCCTCTGCCTCTGTGGTCACATGGCTGCCTTCCCTCTGTGTCTGTGTCTTTACATGGCATTCTCCTCCCAGGGGCCGTGTCCAAATCCCCCTCTTCTTATAAGGACACCAGTCATATTGGGCACCTAATGACCTCATTTTAACTTGATTACTTCTGCAAAGATCCTATTTCCAAATAAGCTCACATGAAGGGGTGGCCTGCCCCTCCACAGCTGTGGGCGTTTCTCGTTAGGTGGAACGAGAGACTTGAGAAAAGAAATGAGACACAGAGACAAAGTATAGAGAAAGAAAAAGTGGGCCCAGGGGACCAGCGCTCAGCATACAGAGGACCCACGCCGGCACTGGTCTCTGAGTTCCCTCAGTATTTATTGATCATTATCTTTACCATCTTAGAAAAAGGGAAGTGGCAGGGTAATAAGATCATCCTAGGGAGAAGGTCAGCAGTAAAACGTGAATAAAGATCTCTGGGACATGAATAAGTTTAAGGAAAAGTGCTGTGCCTTGATATGCATATGCAAACATCTTCATAAACCTTTTTAGTGCATAAAGAGCTGTATTGTGCTAGCAAGTCCCACCTTTCACCCTAAGGCGGTTTTTCCTTTCTCAGTAAACAGAACATACAATCGGGTTTTACACCGAGATGTTCCATTGCCCAGGGACGGGCAGGAGACAGATGCTTTTCTCTATCTCAACTGCCAAGAGGCCTTCTTTCCTCTTATACTAGTCCTCCTCAGCACATACCCTTCACGCGTGTCAGGCTGGGGGACAATCAGGTCTTTCCCTTCCCACGAGGCCATATTTCAGACTATCACGTGGGGAGAAACCTTGGACAATACCTAGCTTTCCTAGGCAGAGGCCCCTGCGACCTTTGGCAGTGTATGTGTCCCTGGGTACTTGAGATTAAGAGAATGGTGATGATTTTTCACAAGCATACTGCCTTCAGGCACTTGTTTAACAAAGCACACCCTGAACAGCCCAAAATCCATTAAACCTTGAGTCACCACAGCACATGTCTCTTGCAAGGACAAGGTTGGGGGTAGGGTCACAGATTAACAGCATCTCAAATACAGAACAAAATGGAGTCTCTCATGTCTACTTCTTTCTATATAGACAAGATAACAGTCTGATCTTTCTTTTCCCCACACTCACATCCACAGGTACTAGGGGTTAGCATTTCATTGTATCTTTCTGAGGGTTACAGTTCAACCCCTAACAGCCTGACACCTAAGTTAGGTTGTTACTGGGAGGTGTTCTCATTCCGCTCTGGCATGCAACTCCAAAGTCTTTCTTAATTGCTACAGGCTTTGTGAACCTTGACAGTGGACTATTGGAGACGTTGGCTCTGCTCTTGGGAAATGAAGAGAAGATCTGGGAATTGTGTGAGAGAGGGAAGGGATCCATCACAATGGAACACCAGGAAATGTGAGCCTCAGAAGTAAAAGATAAGCAGGGGCTTCCTGTGGTTCCGCTTTGGTTATTTTATTTGGTTATGAAAGAAAAGCATGACCTCTGAAGGCTGTGGAATTTAGGAAAAACCCAAGTTACTATCAGATTAGCACTTTTAAAAGATGATGTTGGCCTCTGGGGAAAATAGATTGGAAGAATTAGGAATAGAGATAAAGGGGTCCCTTGGAGGCACAGCTGCAGGGACCCGGATGGGCAATGATGGCGGCCAGGACTATGGTAATGTGTTGAAGATGGAGGGAAGTCAATGAGTCTGGGAACCATATAGAGCAAACTGAAGGAATTTAGGAGGTAAGGATGCAGGAAGGAGGACAAACAGGCTTTTAGGTTCAACACTTGGGTAAATATTAATGCTAAAGCTTTGATGGGAAACTAACAAGGGGGAACACATTGTTGCAGTAACAATGTGTTACTCCAACATTACTCACTTAAGAATGAGGGCTGGCCTGGCACGGTGACTCATGCCTGTAATCCCAGCACTTTGGGAGGCCAAGGCAGGAGGATCACGAGGTCAGGAGTTTAAGATCAGCCTCGCTAACATAGTAAAACCCCGTCTCTAACAAAACACACAAAAACCAAAAAAATTAGCTGGGTGTGGTGGCACATGCCTGTAGTCCCAGCTACTCAGAGGCTGATGCAGGAGAATCACTTGCACCCAGGAAGCAGAGGTTGCAGTGAGCCGAGACCACATCATTGCACTACAGCCCGGGTGACAGAGCGAGACTCTATCTCAAAAAAAAAAAAAAAATTAAATTAAAAAAAATAAAGAATGAGGGCCTAGACAGGGTGGTGGCTGGAAAGGGTTCCGACACGCTTACTAACCCCTGCTTTTCCAGTTGGTTTGCTTTCCTAATGTTCTAACATGGCCATGGTTCGATTGTGTGAGGTCCTTAAGTGTCTGGGAACCCAGAAAATCAGGTTGAACCTTTAGAAGTCAGAGAAAATCTTGGCTGAACTGAGGACTCTGGGGAAAAAAATCATATTATTTTACTAAGCTTAAAAAATAATCAGTGGCCGGGCGCGGTGGCTCAAGCCTGTAATCCCAGCACTTTGGGAGGCCGAGACGGGCGGATCATGAGGTCAGGAGATCGAGACCATCCTGGCTAACACGGTGAAACCCCGTCTCTACTAAAAATACAAAAAACTAGCCGGGCGAGGTGGCGGGCGCCTGTAGTCCCAGCTACTCAGGAGGCTGAGGCAGGAGAACGGCATAAACCTGGGAGGCGGAGCTTGCAGTGAGCTGAGATCCGGCCACTGCACTCCAACCTGGGCGACAGAGCGAGACTCCGTCTCAAAAAAAAAAAAAAAAAAAAAAAAAATCATTTATTTTGTTACAAAATTTTACTCTGATATTGTATCAATTTAGCTTTTTTTCCTTAATGATCCATGGACCAGAAAATGTATAAACATTGATAATGTGCTAAATAGTTGCAGAACATTCTCACTTTAAGTGTTTATTCTTCAGTGCTTCTTGGGCTCCTACAGATCCTGGCATTTGTACAACATCAAAGGAACATATTACACGGGGCGTTGTATTAGGCAGAGTTCTCCAGAAAAATAGAACCTCTATATATATGTATACACACACACACACACACACACACACACGTTTATTATAGGGATTGTCTGACATGATTATGGTGGCCGTGAAGTCGCCATTTACTGCCTGCAAACTGGAGAACCAGGAGAGCTGCTGGTATAATTACGTCCGAGTCTGAGGCCAGAGAATCCCTATCTCCAATGTTTAAGGGCAGGAGAAGCTGGATGTCCCAGTTCAAGAAGAGAGAGAAAATTCACCTTTCCTCCACCTTTTGATTCTATTAGGCTGCCAGTGGACTGGTTGATGCCCATTCATACTGGTGAGGGCAGATCCTCTTCACTCAGCCTACTGATTTAGCAGATAATCTCTTCCAGAAAGGTGGTCACAGACACACCAGAAATAATGTTGTCCCAGCTACCTGGGCATCCTTTTTTTTTTTTTTTTTTTTTTTTTTTGAGACGGAGTCTCACTGTGTTGCCCAGGCTGGAGTGCAGTGGCCGGATCTCAGCTCACTGCAAGCTCTGCCTCCCGGGTTTTTACGCCATTCTCCTGCCTCAACCTCCCGAGTAGCCGGGACTACAGGCGCCCGCCACCTCGCCCGGCTAGTTTTTTGTATTTTTTAGTAGAGACGGGGTTTCACCGTGTTAGCCAGGATGGTCTCGAACTCCTGACCTCGTGATCCGCCCGTCTCGGCCTCCCAAAGTGCTGGGATTACAGGCTTGAGCCACCGCGCCCGGCCGGCATCCTTTAGCTTGGTCA
Organism: Macaca nemestrina; assembly: GCF_043159975.1. Lineage (NCBI taxonomy): Eukaryota > Metazoa > Chordata > Mammalia > Primates > Cercopithecidae > Macaca > Macaca nemestrina. Next base: position 14,551,183 of record NC_092141.1, read on the forward strand.
AATTGACACATAAAATTAATCACCACGAGTGTCAAGTGATTTGAATTGGTGATTGGTGACACGGTATAGTGCAGTTCAACTTTAACCCTCTTTATCATGATGATGTTAAGGCATCGAGTTGGTACTTATTAAATCTGTCAAGCTCTTTCAATAAGATGAAGTATCTTTTGTATCTGTGTGTATGTATGAGTAATCAGCTCTATTTGAGGCCTGCAAGTGCCATTTTAAAGATCCGAATGTGGCTGACCGTATGAGTCTTTGTCTTCTGCCCAAATGACCCTTTACTTATGTCATGTTAGGGTCTGAAAATTGGTTCTGTGGGAAAATAGGAGAAAGGGAATCCAGTAAGAATGGGATCTATGCACAGTCTAAGAATAGGGGACTCTCATTACTTCAGTTCCCCCAACTTGAGATTCTTATACCTTCTACATACAGGCTCGGTCCATTCCACTCCAGATTTGAAGCTCTGCACCATCATTTGCTAGTTCCGTTGCCTTGGGAAAATTAGTGAAACTCTCTGAACCCAAGATTCCTTAACAATAGCTTGGAGTCCATAATACAGGCCTAACAAGTATACAAAGATTAAAAGAGATTTCATCTGCAAAACACTTCCCATACCATCTGGCACATAGTTAATATTTGATAAACATTGCTTTCCTTCATTCACTCCTCTTGAGTTAATTTTGATCAGGGTGGAATGAATATTAAAAGCATAGGGTTCATTTTTCGTAGTACCTCAAAACAGTCCCATTTTTATAAACCTGGTGTTTGATGGTGCAGGGTGAGTCCTTCAAACCCCAGTAGTCTCAAAGCTGTGGAAGTTTCTTCTGCCCTTGTGCCATTGGCTCAGACCATCTGAATGAGATTCTGCCTCAGTTTACCTGCTTTAGGATTTCCTGTTTCCTCTGGAATTAGAGACTTCCTGGACTTCAATCTGTTTGGGTCCCTAAGGCCCTGGGCAGCTCTTATACCCACTCTGATCTCTGTTCCTCTGCAGACATGGGTTTGAGCCCAGCTCTGAACAGCCATTTGGTACTTGGTGATCCTCATCCTGCTGCCGGTCAGCTTTGTGCATTCTGAGCCATCTGTTCTCCATGCAGAGCCCCTCTTGGGGATTAAACCGCCATGACTGTTGGTGAGGCGCTGCCCCACAGCGGCACCAGGAGGCCAGCTCTTGGCCAGGAGGGTTTCCCCAGCCTATGCACCCTCAGCATCTCTCACTTCTACACTCCTCTCCCACCACTGAGAGGATGGTGGGGATGTTGTGGGCAGGAAGGTCACACAGTCCCCCAGGTGTGAAGACACGATGCACACTGGGACTCAATCTGTGCCTATGAAAGAGGAAGCATAGTTGTTCAATCCGAGGTCACAGAGGAAGAACTGGGAGCCAGTGACTAATATGAGGCAGTCTGATCTCTCCCAAGCAAGGGACTCTGCTTTACCCTGCAAAAGGAAACACTTCCAGTTAGCTCCTCCCTCGCTGCCTCCCTTACATGCAACTTTGTTTCCTTCACCAGCCTCTGGCTGAAGCCCCCACCCTTCCTCCTTTTTCTCCACGTCCCTCTCTCCTTTTGCAGCCCAGGTCAAATTCTGTTTCCTTTTCCAACTCGTTTTTGGACACTGAAGTCCACATGTTGTCATCTCCTTGTTTTGAACATGGATTGCCTATTTTCCCTAGCATACACGCTTTAGCATTTTGCAATTGTTACTTAGAGATCTCCAGAGAAACAGAGCCTATAGGATGTACATAGATACACAGAAAGACATTTATTATGAGGGATTGGCTCAGGTGAATCGTGTGAATATGCAGGCTGAGAAGCGCCACGGTCTATCCTCTGTGAGCTGGAGACCTGGCAAAGCCAGTGGTGTGGTTCCAGTCCAAACCTGAAGACCTAAGAGCCAGGGGAGCCAGTAGTGTAGGTCTGAGTCTGAGTCCAAAAGCCCGAGAACTAGGAGGATTGACATCTGAGGGCAGGAGAAGATGGATGCCCCAGCTCAAACACAGAGCAAATTCGCCCTTCCTCTGCCTTTTTGTTCTATTTCATCCTCAGTGGATTGGATGATGCCCACCCATATTGGTGAGGGTGAATCTTTTTTTTTTTTTTTTTTTTTTGAGACGGAGTTTCGCTCTTGTTGCCTAAGCTGGAGTGCTCACCACAACCTCTGCCTCCCAAGTTCAGCGTTAAAGCAGGGTTCTCCTGCCTCAGCCTCTGGAGTAGCTGGGATTGCAGGCATGCGCCATCATGTCCAGCTAATTTTGTATTTTTAGTAGAGATGGGGTTTCTCCATGTTGGTCAGGCTGGTCTCGAACTCCCAACCTCAGGTGATCCACCTGTCTCAGCCTCCCAAAGTGCTGGGATTACAAGCGTGAGCCACTGAATCTGGCCATGGTGAGGGTGAATCTTCTTTACACAATTGGTGGATTCAAATGCCAATCTCTTCCAGAAACACCCTCACAGACACACCCAGAAATAATGTTCACCAGCTATCTGGGCATCCCTTAGCCTGGTCAGGTTGACACATAATATCAACCATTACAGTGATGCAGTACTATTGCCTGTTCTCTAGTCCTATCCATTAGTCTATTCTCTCAGACATTTTCATCTGCTGAGGGATCTCACAGGCTTCCTTGGGTCTCTGCCTGCCAAGATTCACTTCCTATCACCTTGGTCTCCCTGTCTCCCTGTCTCCGATCCTACCTTGTTGTCACAGAGTGCAAGTTGTCACAGAGTGCGAGTTGGGATATTTCTCATTTGTTGTCAGAAATATTCTTCGCACAATTGAGAAGGCAGGAGTCAAAGCAGTGACTAAGCGTCCAGCCAGATTCTTACTCCAAGCAACACATTGGCTCCCACAGCCCCACCCACAGATGTGTTCAGTTTGTCTCACCAGGGTAAGAATTCTTAGCAGCATATTACGCTTAGACTGAAGTCTCAGAGAGGTAACTAAAGTAGTTATTCAGCTTCCAGGGAGCTGAACCATGGCTTAGACTCCAGTCTCGCTCTGAAGTCTACCTTTTTTCCAGTACAATACTCTGCCTCAACTGGTAAAACAAATACGGACAAGAAGAAGAGTGGATCCCTGGGGCCAGGTGTCTTCTCCTGGAGCTGCTTTATTCTTCCTGGGCAGCTCACCCCCATCCTGTTCCGCTATTTCCAAGCTTATCCGAACTGCAGCCCACGGGCCGTATGTGACCCAGGACAGCTTTGAATGCAGCTCAACACAAATTGGTAAACTTTCTTGAAACATTATGATATTTTTTGTGGCAGGTTTTTTTTTTTTTTAGGTCATCAGCTATTGGTATTGTTAGTGTATTTTATGTGTGGCCCAGGGAAGCCAAAACATTGGACACCCCTGCTCCCCTCCCCTCCTCTCCTCTCCCCTTTTCTCCCCTCCCCTTCCCTCCCCCCCTTTTCCCTCCCCTCCCCATCCCTCCCCTCCCTTCCTCTCCCCTCCCCTTTTCTCCCCTCCCCTTTTCTCCCCTCCTCTTCCCTCCCCTCCTGTCTTCTGTCTTCTCTCCTCCCCACCCTCCCCTCCTCTCCCTTTCCCTCCCCTCCTCCCCCTTTCCGTCCCCTCCTCCCTCCCCTCCCCTCCCCCCCTCCCCCCCTCCCCTCCCATCTTCTCTCCATTCCTCTCTCCCATGGCCTTGTGGACTGGGCTGTTACTTGGGAGTTATACTGCAGATTATGACATCTATTCAAACTCTTCATGCACCATTAACATCTTTTTAATTTTTATTTATTTATTTATTTTTTGCCTGCTGTTCCGTGAACGGGCTGGACTGTGTTGTTTTAGAGAATAGAAATATTTTAAGTCTCTGAAAAAAAGTAAATTCTGACCTGAAGAGTTTGTAAAATCCAATTCCTCATCTTCTTGACCATTGCCAGTCCCAAAGTTGGTGGAATAACATTTCAAAATGTCATCCAGAAATTGGCCTGGATACGCGGTGACTGATGACGGGCCTGACAGCTCTGGCACTTAGCTTGGAATTTATGAATCCAAAGCTTTAAAACTTTACCCAAGAAAGTTTTCTCAAGTACCGCTATTTCCACCTAATTAAGGACTGTCACACAATTATAATTTATTTACAGCTATCATTCATATGTAGAGTAGAATTATCTAAGTTTAAAAAAAAATTTCTAATGATTTTTATGCATTAACTCAATCAAGGGGCTTTCTAAAAAGCATATCTTTCCTCTTCTGGATAAAAATAATTAATGCCTACTTATTATAGGAAATTTAGAAATTATAGAGAAATGTGCTGACAACATAAAAATCACAGGAATCCTACCACCTGGAAATAATCACGGAGAACACTTTTAGGATAATATTTTAAGTTTTTTTTCTGTGTAGAATTGCATGTGCATTTATATGTGTATATGATAAAACTGGATAAGAAGATATAGTTTGTGTCTTGCTTTATTTATTTAACATTACAGTGTAAATTATTACCCTTTACCAATAAATATTTGCAGAAAACATTTTTTTAAATTTTATTTTGCTTCAACTCATTTCACAGCCAAGAAAACAGAATTTTTAATGATTTCCAGCTAGTTCATCTTATGGATTTATCATAATTTGTTTGGCCCTTCCCCTATTATTTGAATTCTGGACGTTTCTAATTTTTTACTACTTTAAATCACGTTTAAATGAAAATTTATACATACTTTTCTATTTTGGAAACTTTTTTTCGTCTACATGTAAATAGAATCAGTAGAATGGATACAGGCTCAAAGGCTGTGATCTTTTTTTTTTCGTTTTTTGTTTTTTGAGACAGAGTTTCGCTCTTGTTGCCCAGGTTGGAGTGTGGTGGCATGACCGTGGCTCACTGCAACCTCCGCCTCCTGGGTTGCAAGTGATTCTCCTGTCTCAGCCTCCTGAGCAGCTGGGGTTACAGAGTGTACGCCACCACCCCCTGCTAATTTTTTGTATTTTTAGTAGAGATGGGGTTTCACCATTTAGGCCAGGCTGGTCTCGAACTCCTGACCTTAGGTGATCCATCCACCTCAGCCTCCCAAAGTGCTGGGATTACAGGCATGAGCCACCACGCCTGGCCTGGCTGTGATCTTTATGAAGACTTCAAGTCACTCGTTTCTCTCTTCGCAAGCAATAGTTACAAGAAGAAAAGTGATTCTTCTCTAGTAGTGAGTGAAAAAAGTAAGATGATATAAAATTAAATGTTTATTGTTATCTCAATGATTTAAAACACATAAAAATATTGGAATGATATATTCTAGTGATTGCCTCTGAGGAACAGGTTATCTTTCACTTTGCTAGACATTTAGATGTTTAAACACTAAGGATTCTTATGTATAGGCATATCCATTGTGAAACCCCATCTCTACTAAAACTACAAAAATAAGCTGGGTGTGGTGACACGCACCTGTAGTCCCAGCTACTCTGGAGGCTGAGGCAGGAGAATCACTTGAACCCGGTAGGCAGAGGTTGCAGTGAGCCGAGACTGAGCTATTGCACGTCAGCCTGGGTGACGACAGCGCGAGATTCTGTGTCCAAAAAAAAAATTCTTTGGGAAATGAACGATCTACCCTATATTATGCTCTCTGCTGTGTCCTATCTGAATGGAATCATAAAACTTCAAAGTGCTCTCCGGGAAGAAAAAAGATTCCAGGATCAAACTTGTTTAGAGAACACTGAACTTACTAGAGTTAAACAAGTCTGCTAATATGTGTACAATTGCCACCATATAGCCACAGCAATATTTTTGAACTAGAAATAGGATCATGTCTCTCTTTGACTTCAATGCATTCCCATTGCACTTAGAGTCAAATCTGAACCCTGTGTGGTGACTTTGACCACCCTATGTGGTAGATCCCTCAACCTCTTCAGCCTCAGTTTGCAAATCTCCCCTTTGCTCCTAATCTCTTGATAGGTATGTCTTCTTGATTCTTGAGCAGGTTAAGTCCTTTTCTGTTTCCAGGATTTTGTTTCTCCTTTGTGTTCTGCCTGGAGCAATACATTCTTATTCTTTAGGTCTCCAAGAGGCCCTTCTTGACCACTCCATCTGAAGAAGACCCCTCACAACCTGGTTTATTTTCCTCCAGTGAACTCACAATTCAAATGCAAACCTGCTGAGTGCATTGGAAAGGGTAGACATTTTGGCTTGTGTTGCTTATAACAGAATACCTGAAATTGGGTTTTTTATAAAGAAAAGGAATTTATTTCGCATAGTTACGGAGACTGAGACATCCAAGATCGAGGGCTGCGTCAGGTGAGGGTTTGTTTTCTTGCTGGTGGGGACTCTGCAGAGTTCCGAGGAGGTGCAGGGCATCACACAGCAACTGGGCTAAGCATGCCAGCTCAGGTCTCTCTTCCTCTTCTTGTAAAGTCCACAGTCCCACTCCCATGGTAACCCATCAATCCATTAGCCTATTAATCCATCAATTCGTGAATGAATTAATCTATTTATGGGAGTAGAGTCCTCGTGACCCACTCATCTCTTAAAGGCCCCACCTCTCAATATTGTTACATTGGGAATTAAATTTCAACCTGAGTTTTGGAGCAGATACATATTCAAACCATAGTAGCTTATTTTCCAGATTTGCTTCAAATCTCTACTGTCAAAGACAATTGGTCAAGCCAATAATCCCTTTGTGTTTTCAGTTATAACTTAATGCATTCTAAAATTAACTGGGTTTGGAATATTCATGATGCCATTATGAATATCTACAATAAGAGAAGACAATTGCATCAAACCAACTAGCTATGTGATCTCTATTGTATCAAATGGCTCATTCACTAATTCCCCATCCCCCATAGGCCCTGTGAATTCACTAAATGAAACCACAGTATTGATTGGTGGAATTTCTTTGGAAATTAATAAGAACATTAGATTTTTTCCTGAACTGGGGAGCTTGAATGGGCTGAGCTGGAGCACTGTGTAGTCACAACCCAAGTGCTGCCCTTTCATAAGTCAGACCTGTAACATTACCTTCATTTGAAAGTCCTTGAATGTGCTTTCATCAGCTCTGTAAGTAAACTTTAGTCCATCAGTCAACTAGTTGGTGCCAACCATATGGGAATCTCTGGGGGGTTACAGAGTGGCACATGCTCCTGGTCATCCACTCAGGTATTTGTGTACTCCTTGGAGGAACAGGTCAACAAGAGGATAGGATGTTAGAACTTGAAAAGCCCTTGGAGATCCCAGAGCCTCCCCCTCGACTTTGCAGATGGAGGAACCGAGGTCTAGAGATGTGGGAAGAATGGCAGTGGAGCGGACATGAAGTCAGAGCTGCTGAAACACAGGTCTCTTGATTCTTTGTTTAGAGACCCTTTGTATTAGTCCTTTTTCATACTGTTATGAAGAATTGCCAGAGACTGAGTAATTTACAAAGGACAGAGGTTTAATTGATTCATAGTTCAGCGTGGCTGGGGAGGCCTCAGGAAACTTACAATCATGGCCGAAGGTGAGGGGGAAGCAATGCACTTTCTTCACAAAGCAGCAGGGAGGAGAATTGCCAAGTGAAGGGGGAAGAGCCCCATATAAAACCATCAGATCTTGTGAGAACTCACTCATTATCACAAAAACAGCATGGGGGAATCACTCCCACGATTCAATTACCTCCACTTGGCCCCTCCCTTGACACATGGGGATTACAGTGTTTACAATTCAGGATGAGATTTGGGTGGGGACACAAAGCCTAACCATGTCACCCTTCCACTACAATGCAGTCATACTACCAGAAATTAATACTCAGTACAACAGTGAGGGCAAGGCCACAGTGCATACATTATCAACAGTCAAGCAAGAGGCCCAGAGGATGAGGGCCAAGCAGTGGAGCAGTCAGCGCTCTACCATGAGTAGGAGCAGGCAGGTGGCTTGGCGAGGTCACGAAGACTATGCTTGCAAAGTGGAATTGAATCCAGAGGAGAAACAAGAAACCAGGGCATAACCGGTGGGGGGATTTCAGGGAGGGTCTCAAAGAACCAAGGAAAAACGTGAATGCATTCTTGATGCTCAGGGATCCATCATTGCTTTCTGTAGGCCCTGGACCTGCATTCTGTCCCACAAACCTTGAACAGCTGCTGCTGCTTCTTCTTCTTTTTTTTTTTTTTTGAGACAGTGTCTCACTTTATCACCCAGGCTGGGGTGCAGTGGTATGATCACGGCTTACTGCAGCCGCAACCTCCTGGGCTCAAGCAGTCCTCTCACCTCAGCCCCTAAGTAGCTGGGACTACAGGTGTGAACCACCATGTCCAATTATATATTTTTATTTTTATTTTTATTTTTTTTATTGATGCGGGGTCTCACTATGTTGCCCAGTCTGGTCTGAACTCCTGGGCTTAAGCTATCCTTCTGCCTCAGCCTCCCAAAGTGCTGGGATTCCAGGCCTGAGCCCCTGCCCCTGGCCTTTTTCCTTTGTAAAGCTGGTAAACATTCCCTCCATGCATATGCCATGTTCTGTTTATTCGTTCATTCATTGATGGACATCTGCAGTGCTTCCCCCTTTGGCTACTGTGCATATTGCTGCTATGAACATGGCCAAGTCATTATCTGGGACCTTGCTTTCAATTCTTTTGGGTGTGCACTCTTAAATATTCTTTTGTACGGGTTCACACTGTAAATTCTCCCCCTAAGGAGAAACTCACAGTCATACTGACCTCTCCCAATTCACAAAGTAGAGGCAGAAGTGCCTCACACTGATTGGGGTGAGCAACTCTCCAGGGTTTACATGGGGCTAACGGTTTTACTCCTCCCTTAGAGGTGCAGGAGGCCAGAGGACCTTTTCCCCTGATGACCATCAAGAGTGCACGTTATTACAAGCTACACGGCAGTAATGGGAACTCTGGGCTGAATGTTATGGTTGCCCTCTGCCACCTCCCCGCTAAATGGTTGTAAAAATGGGGGAGTGTGTGGGTGAGGGATGATTGTTACCTTAATTATTTTAAAGTCTTGAGAAATTAATCAGTGTCCTGATGATTGTTTACACTGGGCCATACAAGGACTGACGGCAGCACAGCGAGCTTGTCCAGCTGTTCCCAGATGTTGAAAGGAGCCATCAGGAAAATCGAGGAGGCTCATGAACAGTGAAGCTGAGAATATTTTCCTAATGATGTGTAACTAGTAAAAAATGAACTATTTGGTTTCTACCCTAAATTTAGTTTAATCCATGACCTTTATTTTCTCAGAAATGAGGGAGTCTATGACTACTGGACCCCTTCAAAAATGGTAGCTCTCTCCCCGGATGCAATGAGGGTTTCCTTTAACTGAAAAATATGGCCATGATACAAAGGCATAGATTTTCAGAGACCTGCTTTATTTAGCCATGCAAACAACTTGTTAATAGCACCTAATTGTTTTATAAAGATCAGAAGACGTAAGTTTGCCATCAAATTTGGTTTTATTGATTCCTCTCATAGACTTCTTTATTGCAATAATTTCATACTATTTATGAGAAGAGGGTTCACTACACGCTGTTAGCCCCAGACGAGGCACAGTGAGAATTTAGTCACTCATCCACCTGTTCAAAGGATATTGATCAAAAACCTACTAGGAACCACAGGTCTCAGTGGGGCTTACCTCTAAGAGGAGTCTGAGGAAAGGAATGGGGGTTCAGGTAGTTTATTTGTGAGATCACCCCAGGATGCAGGAATGAGAGAGGAGAAAAGTGAGGCAAGGAAAGGCAGAGAGCCCATGAAGGTCGTGTTAAGGAGGAGGGCTCCATCCTGCTGTGGACACTCTGAGAAAACATGTGGAGCGTCTGAGAATGGTCCATGAAGAGGATAGGGGTGGGGTTGGGCGTTTCCTCCTGCCCCTCATTGGTTGAGATGAACCCCTGGAGACATTGATGTGTCTGCATATCTCTAGCAAACTCCTAAATAGAAAGAAGCAGAGACTTGAGGTAGGACGCCATCGGTTTGCTGGCACCTGTCCTCCTTCCCCGCAGGTCAACCCAAAGGTGGGGCATGATGACACAGAGCTGGGCAGTGCTGGCATCTGCTATCCCATATGTGGTGCTGATGCTAGGGATAGAGAGAGGCACAAAAGAGATACCACCTCTGCTCTCATGCATGAGGGAAGACAGGCTCTAAACAAAGAAGCGCATGTGAGTGTCTTATTGTGATAAATGCCATACGGGAGATAGCCAAGGTATGTGCATTAAGGGGAGTCTGACCAAGTCTGGAGATTGAGATTATTTCTAACTCAAAATAAATGAAGTCTTAATTTGTATGATTCACAAATTGGTGTTGTGATTAATTCCTATAAATTTTTGTGCTCATCCTGATTATCCAAGAATGTAGAGTACCAGGTGACAATCTCATTCTAGAACCTTCGGGAGGTCCTAGCAGCCTGAGAGCATGGCTGGGTTGTTCTGATTGAAATGACTGAGCAGGTATGATGGAGTGGTTTATGCATGGATGCATTTAGAAATAATATGTATTTACTAAATGTAAGAATAATAATCTGTCTCTTGCAAAATCATACACACACACATATATACCTCCTGTAAATGTCAGAAACATGTATGTATTTGTGTACACATACATGCATATGTATATATACTTCTTATAGTCAAAATTACACCAAACATACAGGTTTACATCTTATTTTTAGTTGATATTATTTTTAAAGGATTATAATTTTTATGATACTTTTGATGAGCAAATATAGAATGTGGTATACTCTATAGCATGAATATACTATAATTTGCTTTTATGTCCAATTCTATTATTAGAATGTAAATTGCTTCCAGGTTCATGTAATTTTAATCAGTACTTCAGTGGATATCTTGAGCATAAACCTGCGTCTGAATTTTGGAAAATTTTTTGGTATAGATTTATAAAATTCTAATTTCTAGGTCAAACAGAATAAAATTTTTAAGGGTTTTAATAAGTGTTATCAAATTACTTTTCAGAAAAAATGAAGTAGGGATACAAATTTTTTTAAAAATTACTCGAACATTTGGGTTCTCTTGATTAATCTTTTTGTTAAAACAATCAGTATGGTTTTATGTTCAGGGTTTTTAAATGCTTTTATTTTCATTATTGGGAAAAGAGAGAATGAAAAATATTGCCTGAGCCCTATCCCATCAGATAGAATGCCAATGTTTTTATATAGATGTAACTAAAATATACTATAATTTTCTTTTTTTTTTTTTTTTTTTGAGACAGAGTTTCACTCTGCCGCCCAGGCTGGAACGCAGTGGCATGATCTCAACTCACTGCAACCTCCGCCTCCCGGGTTCAAGTGATTCTCCTGTCTCAGCCTCCTGACAGCTGGGATTAGAGGCATGTGCCACCACACCCAGCTAATTTTTGTATAATTTTTAGTGGAGATGGGATTTCTCCATGTTGGCCAGGCTGGTCTCAAACTCCCGACCTGAGGTGATCCACCCACTTCGGCTTTCCAAAGTACTGGGATTATAGGCGTGAGCCACCGTGCCCAGCCAAGATATTATAATTTTCAAGTATTTTCTCTTTCTTTTCTTTTTGACAAGTCCCGGAATTTTTTTTTTTTTTTTTTGGTCACTGACATGTGGACCTTGTTTGTGAGTATATATGGGGAGTAGGTACGTATGTGTACATATATGTGTGTGTGTTGGGGGGATCAATGAAATGCTAGCCATGTCCTCCATTTTTTTCTCTTTTTCTTTTCTTTCTTTGTTTTTTGTTTTTTTTTTTTGTTTTTTGCTTTTTTTTTTTGAGACAGAGTCTTGTTCTGTTGCTCAGGCTGGAGTACAGTGGCTCGATCTCTGCTCACTGCAACCTCTGCCTCCTAGGCTCAAGTGATTCTCTTGTCTCAGCCTCCCAAGTAGTTGGGATTACCAGCATGCCCGGCTAATTTTTGTAGTTTTAGTAGAGACAGGGTTTCACTATGTTGGCCAGGCTGGTCTCGAACTCCTGACCTCAGGTGATCCCACCTCAGCCTCCCAAAGTGCTGGGATTACAGGCGTGGCTCCCCGTACCCAGTCAAAATATTCTAATTGTCAAGTATTTTCTGTTTCTTTTCTTTTTGGCAAGTCCCTCATTTTTTTATAGATCACTGACAATATGAACCTTGTTTGTGAGTATACACGGAAAGCATGTACATATGTGTACATGTATGTGTGTGTGTGTGTGTCAGGGGGATCAATGAAATGCTAACCATGCCCTCATTTTTTGCCTTTCACTCTTAGTGTAGGTAGGCTTTTCTTTGTTATTATTTTATGTTATTTTTTAGGGATGACGTCTCTCTATGTTGCCACTGTCTATGGAGTGCTATTCACAGGTACCATTGTAGTTTGCTATAGTCTCGAACTGCTGGGCTCAGGATTTCCTGCCTCACTCTCCTGACTACCAGCATAAGCCATCATGCCTAGCTAATGTTTTTAACCAGGAATTTGAATTGGCATCATTTCGTTCAGAATGACGTGTTTATATTCTTGATGAGGTAATTTTTGAAGGCCTAATCTACGAACCAAAGCATGGATGCCTTAGGGAGGAATTTACTTTTGTTTTCTAAATGAAAATGTTAGAATGTTTTTGTTTTCTACAGAACGTTTTTAAAACTTCAATCGGCATGAGAATTTCTGTTTTCTCAACCATGACTCTCTCATGAAGTAAACAGTGCCAGGCCGCCCTCCCTTCCACGAGCTTAGAAACTTGGTTTTTTCATTGCAGTTTCTCTTACTTTCAGATCGGAAGTAGGAGGGAAAGCCAGGAGGCCTTGAACTGCTGGGCTCTTTCTCATCTATTTACCTACTTCTATCAGCCTGACCATTGGAACTGAAGAGTCGATTAGGTCAAATGGTTGGTCAATGCAAGTTAAACAAGTTACTTGCTTAAAAAGAAAGAAACAAAATAATAAAAGCAACCTTTTTTCTTTTAACCACTCAATGGACCAAATGAAATTCTCTCCCTCACCCCTTCCCACTCTGTGCCTGTGCTGTTGACGGTCAGTTGAGGCTGCCAGGACAGAGGAGTGACTAGGACAAAAGAGCATGATAACACTTGAAGTTTTGGCCAACAGAGGGGTCAGAGGCCGGAAAAGCAAACGGAGATCAAGGGACAGAGATAACTGGGGGCAAAGCCCATGCAAATACTCGGTGACCAGGAGAGTGGCCGTGTGGAGAAGCAGGGCAGGAATGTGACCACCCAGCCAGGCGGGGGGCTGCTGGCGTGGAGGCAGCTGCCTGCAGCCTGGCCCAGCTGCGTTTTCTCCTCTTTCACCCTGGTGAGAACTATTCTTCCTTGGCTTCTGCCTGGGGACCCTATAGGTGCTGAAAATGGAATGCAGCTGGCAGGTAGTCGAGGGACAGTGAAAATGTGGACCCTCTGCAAAGGCAGTGCCCTGATATTGAGGGAAAAAAAAAAAAGAGCTTTATTGCTTCTTGTCAGGCTATACTATGTTATAGGAAGAGTTGGGTTCCCCCAGAGAGAAAGTGCAGAGGGTGCTGGCAGCAGGATCCTCAGTTTGTAAGAACACACTCACTGCTCTCAGGGAGCCGACAAAATCTTTAAAAAGGGTAATTGAAGGTTCGACGTTTGACATGTAAAATCAAGTCGTAGCTTGGGTTTTCCAGAAGCAGTCCCTGAGACAAAGATTTTAGTATAAACAGTTTATTTGGGAGGCGATCCTGGGAAACACCAGAAGGGAAGTAGGAAATTGAAATGTTGAAGGAAGCCAATCAAATATGCATTATTGAGCAGATGGCCCCTGTGACCCACTAGGCTCAGTATCTCTGGGGAACCCCCAGAGAGAGTGTGGAGCAAATTCCAGAATTATGCCATCCAAGGGGAAAGGGAGCTGAGTCATTCATCTCTCAGCTGTTGCAAGCTATTGGTGGAGGGATTTTCCCAAGAGGCATTACCTCCCAGGCTTGTCCCCACTTTGCCTGAGTGGCCTCCAGTGGTCAGACAGAACCCAAAGGAGAAGAGCCAGGGTGCAGATTGGCAGAAGCTATTCTGGCCCATGAGCAGAGCATCAAGAATGTGGGCTGCAAAAGGTGAGTTGGTGTCCTACATTGCTAGGAAAGCTCAGCATTGCACTCACAGAGATATCCAAGATTCAGCCAGGAGAGTCCTTATTATTTACTCCCCCACTAATGATCATCCCATCAATTTCATTGATCAAAAGAGACAGGAATACAGTTCCTCCGGCAGCTGGGTCTCCAGCCCTTCCATCTGTTTTGGTGGTTTTTGTTACAAACTTCAGGAATGTATCTCAAGTAATGAGATTTTTTTTTTTTTAAATTAATCACTCCTTTGTACAAATCCAGGCTTATGATGAAAGGCAATATGAATTACAACAACTTCTGAGGCAGCAAATGCCTGGATAAAATAATCAAGAGAGAAAGCTCAGTGGACAGTCATGGAACCACATATGTCCGTTTGCCAAGTTCGTAATTTTTGAGATAGCAGCCTTCTGACAATTTTGATGTATGTCTCACATAATCATCTACTATCTTAATTTGTAACATTTCTTTTAAACTCACCAGAGGGCATATTCTTTCAGAAGCTCAATTATGTGCAGTTAGTTGTTTGACAACACTTTTGGCAAATGGTTATTAAGAGAGTAGGATCTGTGCTTTTGACAAACAGGACAGTGCAAGATTCCCAGCACGTGCTGCTGGGAGGGTACCCAGGGCGTGAGACAAATCTCCTGCAGATTTTTTGAGAAACGTCATACATTGATTAGCATGGAGACTGAGAAGTTGTGACTTCCTATGCTGTAGGGTACACTCCCAGTGAGGAAGGGGAAAGAGGAAAGTCATTTAACAAATGTTTATTGAGGGTTTACTATGTACCAAATCAGAGATTCTTTTTGGTCTCAGGACACTTTTCACTCTTAAAAAGTACGAAACCCACCAAGTGCTGTTGTTTATGTGGGCTATATCTACTGATATTAATCATATTTTAGACGTTAGAACTGAGAATCATGTTAAAAATTATTAATCCATTTAAAAATAATAAAACCACTATATATTAACATAAGAACATATTATGGAAAATAATTATATTTTCTCAAAGAAAAGACTATGTATCAGGAAGAGTGGCATTGCTTTAACTTTTTGCAAATCTGTTTTGTGTCTGGCTTGGTAGATAGAAGACAGCTGAATTTTTATATCTGATTCTGCATGTAATTTGTTGTAATATTTTGTTTGGTGGAAGCATATGAAGAGAATCTGGCCTCACACAAATATATGGTTGGAAAGAGGAAGAGTATTTTAAAAGCCTTTTAGATAATCGTGTATATTTTTCTTTTTTTTGTTTTTTTTGAGACGGAGTCTCACTCTGTTGCCCAGGCTGGAGTGCAGTGGCGCGATCTCGGCTTACTGCAAGCTCCGCCTCCCGGGTTCACGCCATTCTCCTGCCTCAGCCTCCCAAGTAGCTGGGATTACAGGCCCCTGCCACCTCGCCCGGCTAATTTTTTGTATTTTTAGTAGAGACGGGGTTTCACCGTGTTAGCCAGGATGGTCTCTATCTCCTGACCTCGTATCCGCCCGTCTCGGCCTCCCAAAGTGCTGGGATTACAGGTGTGAGCCACCGCGCCCGGCCAATCGTGTATATTTTTCTTTGATGTGATACCCAAACTTGACAAGTAGTGTGTTGATCTTTCTTTTCTTTTCTCCCTCCTTCCTTCCTCCCTTCCTCCCTCCTTTCTCCTCCTCCTCTTCCTTCTTCTTTTCTTCTTCACCTTTTTTTTTTTTTGAGACGGAGTCTCGCTGTGTCACCAGGCTGGAGTGCAATGGTGTGATCTCCACTCACCACAACCTCCGCCTCCCAGGTTCAGGTGATTCCCTCGATAGCCTCTCGGAGTAGCTGGGACTATAAGCGTGCACTACCACGCCCGGCTAATTTTTTTTTTTTTTTTTTTTTTTAGTAGAGGCGGGGTTTCACCATGTTGGCCAGGATGGTCTCGATCCCCTGACCTTGTGATTCACTCACCTCGGCCTCACAAAGTGCTGGGATTACAGGCTTGAGTCACCGTGCCCGGCCACTTCTTCACCATTTTTAAGTGAACATTAACATCACTGTCAACCATCACCATCATCTCCAGAACTCTTTTCATCTTGCGAAACTGAAACGCTGCATCCATTAAACAATAACTCTCCAGTCCTGACTTCCCCCAGGTCCTGGCAATTTCCATTCTGCTTTCTGTTTCTATGAATTTGACGGCTCTGTGCACTTCATATGAGTGGAATCATACAGTATTTATCTTTTTGTGACTTGCTTATTTCACTTAGCATGTCTTCAAGGTTCATCCATGTTGTAGAATGGGTCCAAATTTCCTTCCTTTTTCAGGCTGAATAATATCCCAATTACATATGTATACCACATTTCATTCATTCATTCATTCATTCATTCATTCGTTCATTCGTTCGTTCGTTCATCTATTCCTTCAAGGACACTCGGATTACATCCACTTTTTGGTTATTGTGAATATTGCTGCTATGAAGATAGTTGCACAAATGCCTGATTGAGTCCCTGCTTTTACTTCTTTTGGTTATATACCCAGAAGCAGAATTACTAAGATTGTGTGGTAATTCTATTTTTAATTTTTTGAGTAATTGCCATACCATTAAGTAGTAGTTTCTTAAAGGTTAGTTACAAGATGGAATCTGAAACCATATTAATGAACTTTTGTGACCCGTTACATTAAAATTCATTGGTCTGCCTTGCACATTGAATAAATCTTTAACCCACACGTGATTCTTCAGTTTGCATGGGCCATTTGGAAAAGACTTGTTCGCTGAATTATGTAGCTTTTCCAAATAACAGTTCATCTTTAATATAATATAAAACAATCACATCCATTGCCCCTCATATCATCAGAAAAATCTTCAAAGCATAGCAAGCTGTTAAGTTCATGGTGGCTGATACAATTCTGGTTTTCACTTGAAAGCATGTATTTAATCATTAGCAACAAATGCTGCCAATTGTTTTCCTTGAAGTGGCAGTCTCACTTTGTTCATTTTCAAGAATGTATCTATCACTTACTCAAGTCCTAATCACGATAATTTGTAGTTTTTTAAGTAATAATGATATCTACGGGGGTAGGAAAAAACTATTTTGAGAGTAGTTTGGATTTCATAGACTTCCTGCAAGTTGCCTTGGGGATGGCCAGGGTCTGTGAGCTGTCATTTGAGAACCACTGTATAAATACAATGCTGCTTGGCTGAAAATTCATACACATACTAAACACATATGTATAGTATATCTCTTATTTGTTAAGAAAACTTATTTTTGCTATTCGAAAAGAACACAGATCTATAAATGAAAATTCACTGAAGCAAACATATGACCGTAAAAATCAGCAGTAATCTTATCACCGATGAAATAGCTATATTTAATAATACACTACCTGTGCTTCTAGATAACTACCTCTATCTATTTATCTACATATTTACCTTTTTTTTTTTTTTTTTTTTGAGGCGGAGTCTTGCTCTGTTGCCCAGGCTGGAGTGCAGTGGCCAGATATCAAGCTCACTGTAAGCTCCGCCTCCCAGGTTTACACCATTCTCCTGCCTCAGCCTCCCGAGTAGCTCGGACTACAGGCTCCCGCCACCTCGCCCGGCTAGTTTTTTGTATTTTTTAGTAGAGACGGGTTTTCACCGTGTTAGCCAGGATGGTCTCGATCTCCTTACCTCGTGATCTGCCCGTCTCGGCCTCCCAAAGTGCTGGGATTACAGGCTTGAGCCACCGCGCCAGGCCCATATTTACCTTTTAACAATAAAATCCTATTAAACAAATTATTATGTAACCTGCTTTGTTTGTATAATGATATGGGATAAATATCTTCCCTGCCATTAAACATTCTCATGAAGATACTTTTTAAGAAAAGGCTTTACATTGAATCATATGGCTATATCAAAATTTATTTTTGTATTTATTTTTTTGAGATGGAATCTCACTCTGTTGCCCAGGCTGGAGTGCAATGGAGTGATCTTGGCTCACTACAGCTTTTGCCTCCCAGGTTCAAGCAGTTCTCCTCCCTCAGCCTCCCGAGTAGCTGGGATAACAGGCATGTGCCACCACACTCGGCTATTTTTTTTTTGTTTTTGTATTTTTAGTAGAGAAGGGGTTTCACCATATTGGCCAGGCTGGTCTCAAACTTCTGACCTTGTGATCCGTCCACCTTGGCTTCCCAAAGTGCTGGGATTACAGGCATGAGCCACCATGCCCGGTCTCAAAATTTATTTTAACCAAAGTCAGGAGTTACTTGTTATAAAAATTCTGCATGTATCATTCTTTTTTCTTTTTTTAAATTTGAGACAGGGTGTCTTTGTCAGCCAGGCTGGAGTACACTGGCATGATCTCAGCTCACTGCAGACTCAGCTTCCCTAGGCTCATGCAATCCTCCCATCTCAGCTTCCCAAGTAGCTGGGACTACAGCACATGCCATCGCGCCCAGCTAATTTTTGAATTGTTTGTAGAGACGAAGTTTTGCCATGTTGCTCAGGCTGGTCTCAAACTCCTGGCCTCAAGCAACCACCTGCTTTAGCCTCTCAAAGTGCTGGAATTACATGCATGAGCTACTCTGCCTGGCCCTTTCTTTTTTTTTGGAGACAGAGTCCCACTCTGCCATCCAGACTGGAGGAGTGCAGTGGCACGATCTAGGCTCACTGCAGCCTCTGCCTCCCAGGTCCAGGCAATTCTCATGCCTCAGCCTTCTGAGTAGCTGGGATTATAGGCCTGCACCACCATACCTGGCAAATTTTTGTATTTTTAGTAGAGATGGGGTTTCACTATGTTGGCCAGGGTGGTCTTGAGCTTTTGAGCTCAAAGTGATCCACCCACCTCAGCCTCCCAAAGTGCTGGGATTACAGGCGTGAGCCACTGTGCCCAGCCCATCTAACATTTTCTGACTCGACCATTTGGTTGTGTATCAAACGTGTAGAAAGAGGGTAGAGTTGATTATGGTCCTCTAATATTCTTATTAATATTATTTTTGATTGTAGGAAAATACATATAACAGAGAATTTATCATCTCAGCCACTTTTAAGGGTACAGTTCAGTTGTGTTAAGTACATTCACATTGTTGTGTAACTATTACCACCATCCTTCTCCAAAACTTTTTCATCTTGCAAAACTGAAGCTCTATACCCATTAAACACCTCCCAGCCCCTGGTAATTTCTATTCTAGTTTTTGCCTCTACTCTAGGTACCTCATATGAGTGGAATCACCCAATATTTGTCTTTTTGTGACTGGCTTATTGTACTTAGCATAGCTGGCCCACTGATTTTAATAGCCTGCTTTTATGAGCCAGCACCAGGATGGTTCGATTAGTGTGTTTCAAATGGATAACATTAGGATTTTCACATTCCTGAACAAATTTGGTCAGGAAAGGGGATGTATAAACAGTGTTATTGCTTTTGAGAGGGATAATTTGTCTAAATGAGTTTTCAGAAGAAATGGCACAGCATCACTGTTAATGAGGTTGTCAGTGAATGTCTATCTATTTAAAGAAGAACAAAACCAGAATTTCAGGCATGTATTTTCTTGCCATTTTGTGGCAAGAAGCATAATATCCTGGACCAGAAGGGTTTTAAAATCACTGACAGTTTATTGTCTTTTTTTTTTTTTTTTTTTTTGAGACGGAGTCTCGCTCTGTCACCCAGGCTGGAGTGCAGTGGCCGGATCTCAGCTCACTGCAAGCTCCGCCTCCCGGGTTCACGCCATTCTCCTGCCTCAGCCTCCCGAGTAGCTGGGACTACAGGCGCCTGCCACCTCGCCCGGCTAAGTTTTTGTATTTTTAGTAGAGACGGGGTTTCACTGTGTTACCCAGGATGGTCTCGATCTCCTGACCTCGTGATCCACCCGTCTCGGCCTCCCAAAGTGCTGGGATTACAGGCTTGAGCCACCGCGCCCGGCCAGTTTATTGTCTTTACCCTTCCTCTAAGACTGAAGGACTCCTCATTTCAATGGCCAGTTTGGAACAACTGTTCTTGTTCTGATAGAATGTTGCAGCATTAGGTTTGTCTTGGTAGAAATTCGAGGGTAGTATAAGCACCACAACCCAAAGCATTGTGTCGGTGGCATTCCAACTCTTTTGTTTTTCGAGACAGTTTCACTCTTGTTGCCCAGGCTGGAGTGCAATGGCATGATCTTGGCTCACTGCAACCCCCGTCTCCTGGGTTCAAGTGATTCTTCTGCCTCAGCCTCCCTAGTAGCTGGGATTACAGGTACCTGTCACCTGCTAATTTTTTTGTATTTATAGTAGAGACGGGGTTTCACTATGTTGGTCAGGCTGGTCTCCAACTCCTGACCTCAGGTCATCCAGCCACCTAAGCCTACCAAAGCGCTGGGATTACAGGCGTGAGACACCACGCCTGGCCAGCATTCCAATTCTTCATTAAAATTAATTTCGACTATCAAGAAAGTCTAAAAAAATCGAACACTCAAAGGATTTCAGAAGATGCTGTACAGACGTGGAAGGCTGCCTGTGTAGAAGAGGGAGGACCCGTGGCAGGAGCTTCTGACTTCCACTGATGATTTGCTTTGCGCCAGACACACATTTATTGAGTGTGTCAGTTCATCTCATTTTACAAAAATGCTGTGAGGTGTTGGGGCCGGGTGCGGTGGCTCACGCCTATTATCCCAGCACTTTGGGAGGCTGAGGCGGGCGGATCACGAGATCAGTAGGTCGAGACCATCCTGGCTAACACGGTGAAATCCCGTCTCTACTAAAAATACAAAAAAAAAAAAACTAGCCGGGCGAGGTGGCGGGCGCCTGTAGTCCCAGCTACTCAGGAGGCTGAGGCAGGAGAATGGTGTGAACCCGGGAGGCGGAGCTTGCAGTGAGCCGAGATGGCGCCACTGCACTCCAGCCTGGGCGACAGAGCCAGACTCCGTCTCAAAAAAAAAAAAAAAAAAAATGCTATAGGTGCCTCTTCTTAGTGCTATTTTAACAAGTGAAGAAACAGAAGAGAGAAGGGTTATATAATTTTTTAAAATCACAGAACCGAGAAGTGAAGGAACAGGGTTTGAATTCAGGCAGTCCAATTCCAGACTCTTTGGAGCTTAATAAGCCTATCCTGAGATTCCTCATCTCTCCACAGATGGCTAAGTATTTATTAGACTGGCCTGTTGAAGAAAAAACCTTTAAAAAATAATATAACACTTTAACCTAAAAATTAGTAATAAAATAGAAAGCAGTAGAAGTAATATTTTTTGTGGTAATATAAACCTCTGATAAAAGTTTTTTGATACATGTTTTTTGGAAATATTTTTGGGAGCTTTGCAAGTCGGAACATTTGAAAACTCTCTTCTAATCTACAAATGATTTTGGAAGAGAATGATTGTACCAAATCTGATTTTATTCGAAATGAGAAAAGATTAAAATTATTTAAACCCAGTAGGTAAAAAGCTACTCCACTACCTTGGTGATCACTTTAATTGTCTGGAATACATCAATGGAATGTTAGTCAAACACAAAATAAGAGACTGCCTTCAACATAGTACATGAAAATTATTTCCTTTACCAAAAACAGAATCAGGAATAGCTCTGTTTTAAGAAAAATGTTATTAAACAAAGCAAATGTGTAAAGCAGGCAAAGTGGATCACACCCAAATGACCACATGCCCAGCAAGTATAAGTAAACATTTTAATGGCCTTTCCTCCTTGTTATAGTGATATATGAAGCTATGCATTACTTTTTAAACCAAGCAATCAGATTTAGCAGAATAAGCCTATGCATTTCATCCAGGATTATGACAGCGGATTAGGTAAGGCCTACAGGGACGGGACAGCCGGTGAGCGGGCTCCCAACCACCTACTGAAAATTTAAAGGCGTTTTCTGTTTTCAGATCCCTATCACGTTCTCTACTTTCCTGCAAGAGGCAGATTATTGCGGTCCCCTGGGAGCCACTCAGAGGGGTCTCAGGGCACAGAGGTTATTTGATTCAATTACAAGAAATTCGATGAATATCTACAAGGAACTCAGAGCTGTGATGGGTGAGAACAGTTTTGGAAATATGGAAACGATGAATAAGGCAATGTGCCGGCTCCTAAGGGTTTGTGGTCTTTTTTAGGGAGAGGAGAAAAAAGTGCATGAAGTAAAGAAAAAGCAGGGAATGAGAGAAAAAATGGAGGAGCGAGTGCCACAGTCCAGTCAGTAAGTGCTACATCAGTGCCCGGAAGAGCGAGAAAGAGAGGATGGAGACTGTGCTGGGAAGTCCAAGACACAGGGGCTGCGAGGATGGTAGCTAACACAATAGTGGTCCCCCGCAAAGAAGCAAAGCAATGGCATAGAACTAAGAGCTCTAACTCAAGACAATTTTCCTGAAATACAAAAACTACATTTTGAAAATTATCATATTCCTGAGAATATTAACCCAGAATGACCAACACTGAGACATATTCTAGCAACATTTGGGGGCTTACAAAAAAGAAAAGAAATCCTTTGAGCAAGAACCTGACCCAGAAAGTGAATTCGATTATCATCAGATTTTCGACAACGATGTTTTATGCCAGAAAAAAAGTACAGTAACATCTTTCAGACAGCCCCTTCCTGAAGATTCTCCTAAAGGACTAGCTGTAGACAAGCACAATGGCTAGAGGACAGTCACACAGGACTGGGGTTGGTAGTTACTCTAGAGCTAAGATTAAATGAGGGCTAAACCAGAGGCGGGACAGTGCATATGATGGTTATACGATCTGACAATGCAGATATGGGATGACCACAAAAATAGGGGGAAATGGGAGAGCATATGAAAACATTATTTTGTTTGGTTTTTGAGACAATCTGTTGCCCAGGTTGGAGTGCAATGGTGGCCTCATAACTTACTGTAACCTGGAACTCCTGGACTTAAGCAATCCTCCTAACTCAGCCTCCCAAATAGCTGGGACTACAGGTGCATGCCACCACACTGAGCTAATTTTTTTTTTTTTTTTTTTGTAGAGACTGGATGTTGCTATGTTGCCCAGGCAGGTCTCAAACTCCTGGCCCCAAGTGATCCTCCCACCTTGGCCTTCGAAAGTGCTGGGATTACAGGTGTAAGCCACTGTGCCTGGCCTGAAAGCATTTTTTTTAAACAACTCTCATAAATTATATCAACTGTTAGAGTATGATATTGCTATTCTGATACTGCGGTGTGTAGTATGGGATAAGCAGTCACCTTTTTATATTCTGTACCTTTCACCTAACCTCGGGATAGATCACTGGACACAACATCAACCTTTTACTTCTCTTTGTAAACCAAGCTATTTATTTATTTGTTTATTTTTACCAGCAGTGACTTTGGAGGCTTGCTTTAATAACACCACTCCTTCTCAACTTCCCAGGTTTCCGTCTCTGTGCGAAGGGCTTCCATTCATTCCTGGTGTCCTTCTTGCCGTATTCCTGGCTGTCTAGGTTTAGCATATTTTGAAATCTGGAAGAATATTTATCTTCAGACTGGTAGGGATTTTTGTTTATTTTATTAATCTCTAAAGGTCTGTCCTGGACCACTGACAGCCATTGTCCATTTCAAACTCGATTGTTAGCAGAATTAACCTGTCATTTCACGGAAATAGTCTGCGGTGCTGGAAACTGAAACTTTCGCACCCAGGACTTTACTAGGCATTTGGTTCAGTGTGGTTTATTTGGATGTCACCGAATGGCCAACGGCTTAGTTTGCTTCTCTTCCTTTTGTATTTTCCAAGGCAGAAAGGAGAAAATGCTGGGTACTCATCACTCAGAAGCATGTGTTTTATTTTGCTTCATAGACTTTTCTCCATGTGATTATGATTTACGTGTTTATGACTCTCTCCCCATAACAGCAGGGCCCTTTGTTTGCTGTTGTTTCTGCAGCACTTGGTGCTGATGGCATTTCAATAAATATTTGTTGAATGAATGAATGGGATGATTTTAGATATTATGTATTTGTGATAAAGCAGATATGTGCATTCTTTTTTTTTTTTTTTTGACACAAGTCTCCCTCTGTTGCCCATGCTGGAGTGCCCATGTTGGAATACAGTGGCACGATCTCGGTTCACTGCAACCTCCACCTCCCGAGTTCAGGCGATTCTCCAGCCTCAGCCTCCCGAGTAGTTGGGACCACAAGCGCGTGCCACTACACCCGGCCAACTTTTTGTATTTTTAGTAGAGACGTGGTTTCACTATGTTGGTCAGGCTGGTCCTGAACTCCTGACCTCAAATGATCCACCCGCCTCAGCCTCCCAAGCTACTGGGATTACAGGCATGAGCCACTGTGTCTGGCTGATATGTGCATTCTTGAAGGAAGGCTCTATGAAGGGTAGTAGGCTTTATCACCGACATTTGGAATAGGAGATGGAAAGGTACAGGGAATTTTGTCAAATGCCAGAGACATATTCCCAAAGTTACCTTGGCCACCTATTGTTCTTAAGATTGTCTACACAGCTGCCGGACTTAAGAGAGTCAGTTTCAGTTTTTTTCTCTGCCAAATAACTAGCTGTTGCATGATATTTTGCCTAAATAAATGAATAAATGAATGAATAAAACACATTATTATTTTAATTGAATGAGACAGAGTGGGGTTATTACTCAGCAAGAATGTATCCTATCACTAAGTATATTTTTAGTAAGAAAGAAAATTAGTTTTTTGGGCTATAAGAAAGAGGAGGTGGGAAGATCCTCAGGCCTTACCCTACACGTTCCTCAATAAAACCCTGTAATGCTCTTGTCCTGGGCTTCAGCTCTGAGACCATTCCAGAAGTCAGAAAGAGGAGAACACAGCCGGGCACTGTGGCTCACGCCTTTCATCCCAGCACTTTGGGAGGCCGAGGCAGGTAGATCACTTGAGGTCAGGAGTTCAAGACCAGCCTGACCAACATGGAGAAACCCTGTCTCTATAAAAAATACAAAGTTAACTAGGTGTGGTGGTGTGCGCCTGTAATGTCAGCTACTCTGGAGGCTGAGGCAGGAGAATCACTTGAACCCGGAAGGCAGAGGTTGCGGTGAGCCGAGATTGTGCCATTGCACTCCAGCCTGGGTAATAAGAGTGAAACTCTGTCTTAAAAAAAAAAAAAAAAAGAAAAAAACAAAGAAGAATAAAGAGAACACAGGCTTCAAGTGATAGGGCTGCCGTGCACAGCTGGAAACACTGAACCTTCCCTTTGTCTGCTACACACAGCTAAGGAGCTGCCTGTTCTTTCCAGCACCTAAGGGTCTGTGATAGGTGAAGCCTGGCTCTGGGGTCCCCTCACTGTCCCTATCAGGCCTTGGACACAGAGGGGTCATGAGCACCTTAGCTGAGTGAGGTGAGTGACAGTTGCTCAAGTGTTTTAGACAGGCAAGTTGTCCCCTAGTCATGGACACAAAAGGGCCTGGGAGAAAGGAGGACTCCAGAGAGGGAAAAAAAATGAAAATCAGAGACCCAGACCTGAGAGAGAGAGAGAGAGAGAGAGAGAGAGAGAGAGAGAGAGATGATAGATTTAAAGCCTTTAGATGAGGACTGGAGACTTGGGGTCTAAGAGGATATTGGGGGCCTGGGAGACTTGCTAAACCGCTGAAAAAATACACAAAAATTTAAATATTTAAAGCTTTATGTGTTTCCAGATTCAAAAGCAAAAAAGAAGACTATGATAAAATGTCTTCCTCCCACTCCTGTAAGTCTCCAACCCCTGGCCTACCAGCGATCTCCCTTGAGGCGTTCACTATTTCCTGTGCATTTTTCCAGAGCTACATTACACATAAAAAAGCAAATGCATCAATAAGTGTTTCCTTTAAAAAATAAATAAATAGAAACTTGCTATATATATTGTTTTCATCTTAAATTTTAGACATTTGATATTCTATCTGGAGGGTTCATCCATATCAATGCATAGCGTTTCCTCGTTTGACGGCTGTATATTATTTCATGGTATGGATTTATGATACTGTATTTTACCAGTGACTTGATGGACGTTGACATAGTATGCAATCTTCTGCTATTACAGCCAAAGCTGCCACAACTAATCCTATATTTAGGTTATTCCGTTAAGTCTGAGAATATGTTTCTCTGGGAGACAAATTCTGAGAAGTGGACTTTCTGGACAAAGGATATATGTGTTTGTGATTTTGACAGATTTTTGCCAAAATGCCTACTATAGAAGTTGTATCAATTTACACACTCTGGCAATTTATGAGAGAGTTCTATAACCACGTTTTAATGGGCACTCGAGACCTTGTAGGCAGCCAGAAGGGGGCTGTTAAAGGTCTGAATGCTACAGTGACCATAGTTTTGAAATAAAAAAAATGAGGACCCAGGAGGTACACTTATGGGGAAAACAGGACAGAATATTTATACTAGAGAGTGCTGTGAATTCTCTGGAACCTGTGGTCACATTGATGGGCTCAGATACGCGTGGAAATGCATGCAGAGACTTGTAATGTACTCAGTGGATGTCTGTTGCCTCAAGTTCATTTTGGCAGAAGTTGTACTACGCCTTTTTTTTTTTTTTTTTTTTTTTTTGAGACGGAGTCTCGCTCTGTCGCGTAGGCTGGAGTGCAGTGGCCGGATCTCGGCTCACTGCAAGCTCCGCCTCCCGGGTTCACGCCATTCTCCTGCCTCAGCCTCCCGAGTAGCTGGGACTACAGGCGCCCGCCACCTCGCCCGGCTAGTTTTTTGTATTTTTTAGTAGAGACAGGGTTTCTCCGTGTTCGCAGGATGGTCTCGATCTCCTGACCTCGTGATCCGCCCGTCTCGGCCTCCCAAAGTGCTGGGATTACAGGCTTGAGCCACCGTGCCCAGCGACTTTTTTTTTTTTTTTTATTGGAATCTTGCTCTGTTGCCCAGGCTGGAATGCAGTGGCACTATCTCGGCTCAACACAACCTCTGCCTCTTGTGTTCAAGCCATTCTCCCGCCTCAGCCTCCCAAGTAGCTGGGACTACAGGTGCGAGCCACCACACCCAGCTAATTTTTGTATTTTGCGCAGAGACGGGTTTCACCAATGTTGGCCAGGCTGGTCCTGAACTCCTGACCACATGATCCACCCGCTTCATCCTCCCAAAGTGCTGGGATTACAGCCGTGAGCCACCGCACCCGGCCATACTAAGACATTAACATAGTAAGACATAAGACTTAGACATACTAAACATACTAAGACATTTAAAGGCTCAGTTCTGTGATTCCTCACAGCCTCAGGCCAAGGCATTCTTCGGCCACCAGAGCACTTGATTCTTATTTTATTTTATTTTGAAAGAAGGTGGGGAGATCACATATTAGGGAGTGATTTCTGTATAATCGATGAGCTCAGCAGTGGCACCGGTCCAATTTCATCATTAAGGCCGTGTGTACATGATGTGAAAACAACCTGTGAATTCCATCCATTCAAATCATCGGAGTGTTGTGGGGGGTGCAGGAGGAGACCAGTTAAATGGATTGTTAGATTTAATTGACTGGCTGCTTGAACTGATGAGACAGTTCCATTAAAATGGTCGATCCAATTAGGTCATGTAAGATGATTGAAAATACAGGATCAATTGCTTCTGGTTTCATGTTTTCATTCAGTGCAGACTTAGCTGTCGGAGTACCCGGCAACATCTTCATGCCTCGTATCTCATTTTAGCATCTGGGTGGCCAAAGTGTGACTTGGACTTCCAATGTGTGCCATTTAACCCTGGACAAAGCTCAGGCAAGGCAAACAGTACACTTCAAGAGTAATAGCAATGAGGACAGTTTACTCTCGTTTTTATTGCATTTTGGATCACAGAGGGATGCAAACAGCATAATCTTTTTAAGAGGTTCGGCTCTCTAACAGTCTTAATCCAGTCCTGGAATAACAGTGATATGCATGTTTGTTGTCATTATTTTATGGGCACATCCTCCTAAACACATTGCCAAAGAAACTCTTGGTTAATTTCTTTAAAATTTGGTCACAATTCACCACCAGGTGCAAGATTGAGCCATGTGGTTAAATAGCAAGCATTGCATGATGATCTGAGATACAGACCAGAACCGATTTTATTCAATGAAAAGCTGCAAATGCAAATAGAGTTCTTTATCAAAACTGCTAATCTCAGCAATGTTAAATGACATATTATATACTATAGTAATGCTTTTTTGTTATGAAAGAAAATATCCATGCCAAATTTGGAAAATAAATAAAAGAAAAGAAAAATCCCCAGACCCTCTCCAGCCAAATGTTATTATCCACTTTAAATTTTCTTTGCGAAGGGGTGGGAAAAACAAATCAAATTAAATCTGTATTTTGGGCTTATTTATTTCCTGTAAGATAAGAAAATTGAGATTAAGCTATCAAAAAAGCATCTAGGTATAATTTGGACCCTTTGTAATCCTAACTGTGGGCACGAATTTTATTAGAGCCTTCTTTAATTTTGGGAGAAAGCTTTTCCACCGCTCTAAATCTCTAAATGGAAATTATTAAAGTACCTGGGCCTTCACTTTCTCTCCTAGGAATAAGAGTTTACCTGATGATGCTTTTTGCAGATGAGACAGAAAATCCTAGTTTTCCTTGGTAATGTTTCATATTAACTCTGAGCTGACTTCAAGAAATCCCAAAACGTGCCAGCGTTCAATTCCATCCCACGGCCTTTGTGGTGGCAACTGCCAATCGGAAGCTGCCCTGTCTTTGGGAACAAGGTCAAATGAGTTGATTCTCTGCTGGCTTTCTGACGCTATTTTTTTTTTAATTGAATTCCAAGTGAAATCATTCTCTGAACAAGTGACCATTTTTACTTATTTATTTAATTTATTTATTTATTTATTTTATTTTATTTTATTTTATTATTTATTTATTTATTTATTTATTTATTTATTTATTTATTTATTTTTGAGACGGAGTCTCGCTCTGTCGCCCAGGCTGGAGTGCAGTGGCTGGATCTCAGCTCACTGCAAGCTCCGCCTCCCGGGTTCACGCCATTCTCCTGCCTCGGCCTCCTGAGTAGCTGGGACTACAGGCGCCCGCCACCTCGCCTGACTAGTTTTTCGTATTTTTTAGTAGAGACAGGGTTTCACCGTGTTCGCCAGGATGGTCTCGATCTCCTGACCTCGTGATCCACCCGTCTCGGCCTCCCAAAGTGCTGGGATTACAGGCTTGAACCACCGCGCCCTGCCACAAGTGGCCATTTTTAAAGGCTGCTCCCAACCCTGTTTTTGAAATTCACACATCTCAATGAAGGCCAAAAAACTGTTTTCTGAAAGAATCAAGCTCTCTTTCGATAGAAATAATTTTAAACAACTTAAAAAAGAAAATAAAAGAAAAACCTAAACTCAACAAGATAAAGAAAGGGAGAAAGATATTGAACCGGTATCCATGTAATTTCATTGACAGACAAGCTGAGGGAAGCGCAGGATGCCTATTTTATTGAGCATTTACTATGAGCCATGCACTTCTGCTCATTTCACCTCATAAAATCAAGGCATGGGAAACTGAGATTTACATATGAGAGGTGGGGCTAGAAGGAAGAGAGGGAAAAGAGGAAGAGAGCTTTCCAAAGCCTGGGTCTCCTTCCCCATCCTTTTTTATTGTGATAAAATATCTAACATACAATATAAGATTTACCATTTTAACTATTTTTAAGTGTACAATTCAGTAGCATTGTTTACATTCACGATGTTGCGTAACCATTACCACTATTTCCCAAACTTTTCAACAGATACTTTGTAACCCTTAAGCAATGGGTCCCTAATCCCCCTCCCCCTGCCCTCTGCTAATGTCTATTCTACTGTCTGTCTCTATGAATTTGACTACTCTAAGTGCCTCAGATAAGCAGAATCATACACTGTTTGTCTTTTTGTGACTGGCTTACTACATTTAGCATACTATCTTCAAGGTTCATCCACGTTGTAACATGTGTCAGAACTTCATTCCTTTTCAAGGCTGCATAATGTTCCACTGTGTGTACCCACCACATTTTCTTTACCCATTTACCTGTTGATGGAAACAACTTGGATTGTTTCCACCTTTTGGCAGTTGTGAATAGTGCTGCTCTGCATAGGAGTGTACAAATATCTGCCCGAGTCCCTGCTTTCCATTCCTTTGGGTAGATACTGAGCAGCGGCAGTTTTGCATTTAAGCCTTACCTTTTCAGCATATCTCTAGAGACGCTGGCTCTCTATTATTGAGGTGGAAGCAACAGCATCAGTAACAGGAAAGAAAACTGGATGTGAGTAACAAAGGGTCTTAATTTTGCTTTTTAAATTGGAGACACACGTTAAGGGGGAAAATCCAAGTAAAAGCAAAGGATCTCATTTTCTCCTCTTTTTCCCTTTTCCTTCTCATTCCTCTCTGACTTCTCTGCCTCTTCCCCTCCCCCAATGCATTACAGCCATCCCCTTCTCTCCTCTCAAGCATGTGAGGAGTGACTGGCCTCCCGTGTTTATAAGGCTGCTCTGCAATGCGATTGCTCCTCCAGGACTTTATTAATGCCATTTACGATTCCCGTAATAACTAAACCACACTGTTCTCCAAACACCGGGCCTTGGAGAAGTCATTACCCTGCTGATCACAACAAAACTTAATTCTAACGGGCTGCCTGCTGGTGCAATCCACTGTGAGTAACTCCCTGTGTTCTGGCAGTAAAAACAAATTAAATTAAAGATCCCTGTTCACCAAAGGCCTAATTCTAATTTTTGCAAAGTTTCCATTAAACAATATTGTCTACAGAAAGTGCTCACTAACATGTTCCCCCTGGGAACGACATGGAAAGGAAATTCCAATAGGAGAATTATTAAATTTCCTCATTAATTTTGTTACACCCTCTTAGCATTTATTAATAATATGAGAATGATCCAAAGATCTGTCCTCTTTGAATTCTGTAAAGCATTTATGGAAATTAGACTTCATCAGGGAGATGTGAACTGCTGAAAATCAGAGATGAACAAAACAATAGATTAAAAGGAGTTTGCTTTGGTAATAAATATGGTAATGTAGAGTTCCTTCTTTTTTTAAGAGCATGGAAACATTTCAGGGAATATGTTAATATCATTTTCCCTTGCAAGAATCTCAGTTCAAGTAGTTTTTTCTTTTTCTCTTTTTTTTTTCTCAGTTTCCAGTATTTTAAAAATATTTCATGACAGTGATTTTTCACCTTGCCTTTGATTAGCAGTCCCTGGAAAAACTGCGTGTCGTCTGGGAAAAGCAAGTCAAGTTGCTCTACGTGTGTGGGTGTGGATAAAGTAAAGAGGTGTGTGGGTGGGCTTTCCACACAAAGCAGTTGGTTGGTTTATTGTTGTTGCACAACTATGGTGAATTGTTCGATTTCTTCCATTTCACTTTATTTGCCATGGATTCCAGGGTTCTTTAACAGTATTTCCTAAGTGCACGTGGGCTATACCATGCCCCATGCTTAAAACATGAGGGTAGAGAAAGTGACAGAACAAGTGACCAAAATTTATTGAGGACCTATCAAGTTGCAGGTACTATATTCTAGACGCTTCTATAGATCTTTAAAAAAATTTAATTCTCACAGCAGAACTTTAGGATAGATATTTTTTTTTTTTGAGATGGAGTCTTGCTCTGTCGCCCAGGCTGGAGTGCAGTGGCACGATCTCGGCTCACTGCAAGCTCCACCTCCCAAGTTCACGCCATTCTCCTGCCTCAGCCTCCCAAGTAGCTGGGACTACAAGCACCCACTACCACGCCAGGCTAATTTTTTGTATTTTTTAATAGAGACAGGGTTTCACTGTGTTAGCCAGGATGGTCTCGATCTCCTAACCTTGTGATCCGCCCGCCTCACCCTCCCAAAGTGTTGGGATTACAGGCATGAGCCACCGCGCCTGGCTAGGATAGGTATTTTTATCCAACATTAATGGACAAGAAAATTTACCCAACGTCACATAGCTTGTAAGTGGCAGAACTATAATTCATTCTTTCATCAATTTAACAAACTAATTTTTGAGTACCTATTTTGCTCTTGGCACAGTGCTATCCTCTGTGGTTAAACAACAGATTCTCTGAAAGGATAGGCGCCCAAAAAGCCAGACTGTGACAATTAAAATAAATATCTAATCCTTCAATGTGTGTGCATTATCACATGCCCATGTACCTCAGGAACACTTGGGGAACCCATGACCTCACCAAATGAACATAATAAGACACCCTAAAATAGTATGGTCTCTCAGAGAATTCAAAATAGCTGCTTTAAGGAAACTCAGTGAACTTCAATATAATATAGAGAAACAATTCAGTAATTTATCAGAGAAAGTTAAGAGACTGAAATAATAATAAAAAATCAAACAGAAATCTTAAAGCTGAAAAATACAATGAACCAAATGAAAAATGCAGTGGAGGGCATCAACAGCAGAATTGATAAAGCAGAGGAAAGAACTGGTTAAGAAGCACAGGAAAGGAGATGCTTCGAGTTAATAATAATGTGTTACATATTTCAAAATAGTGAGCTTGAAGACAGGCTATCTGAAAATACACAGTCAGAGGAGAAAAAAAATGCAAAGGAATGAAGAAAGCCTATGGGAACTATGGGGCAGCATCAAAAGAGCAAATATTCAGGTTATTGAGATTCAATAGGGACTTGAGAATGCCAAAGGGCTAATAATAGAAAATTTCCCAAACCTAGATAAAAATACAGATATCCAAAGAACTGGAAAGTAAAAGGTCACCAATCAGATTCAACCCAAAAAAGTACACCCCAAGACATATTATAATTAAGTACTCAGATGTAAAAGACAAAGAGGATGCTGAAAGCAGTGGGAGAAAAGAAGTAAATAACATATAAGGGAGTTACAACTCATCTGCCAGTAGACTCCTCAGTGGAAACCTTACAGACCAGGAGGGAGCCTGATGTTACATTCAGAGTGCTGAAGAAAAAAACACTGGCCAGTCAAGAATACTGTACCCAGAAAAGCTATTTTTCATAAACAAGGGAGAGATAAAGACTTTCCCAGACAAACAAACAACAACAACAACAACAAACACAACAGCATAGTACTGGTATAAAAGCAGACACATAGACCAATGAAACAAACTAGAAAGCCCAGAAATAAACCCAGTAATCTATAGCAAACTGATTTTTGACAAAGATGTTAACTATACACAATAGGGAAGGGACAGCCTTTTCCAAAAAAAAAAAAAAAAAAATGGTGCTGGGAAAACTGGATAGCCACATACAGAAGAATGAAACTATACCTTTATCTCCCACTAGATACAAAAATTAACTCAAAATGGATTAAAGACTTAAATGTAAAACCTACATCTACAAAACTGCTAAGGGAAAACATAGAGGAAAAGCTCAATGACATTGGTCTAGATGAAGATTATTTGGATACAACCTCAAAAGCATTGGCAATGAAAGTAAATATAGACAAATAGGACTATGTCAAACAAAAAAGCTTCTACAGGAAAGAAAATAATCAAAGCAAAGAAATAACTTATAGAATGAGAGACTATACTTGTGAACTATATATCTGCTAAAGGATTAATAATCAAAATAGATAAGGTACTCAAGCAACTCAACAACAAAAAAACTCAAAAAATGGGCAAAAGACCTGAAGAGACATTTCTCAAAGGAAGACACACAGATGATCGAGAGATGTGCAAATTAAAACTGCAGTGAGATATCACCTTGCTCCAATCAGAATGGCTACTATAAAAACAAAACAAAAGAAAACACAAAAAAACACAAAACAAACAAAAAAACCAAAAAACTCATATTGGAGAGGACGCAAAAAAGGGAACTCTTACACGCAGTGGGTAGAAATGTCAATTAGTACAACCATTACAGAAAAGAGGAAAAATTGAAGATAGAACTACCATATAACCCAGAGATTGCATTACTAGGTAGTAGGATTTCACACGCAAAGGAAGTGAAGTCAGTATGTTGAAGAGATACCTGTGTTCATATGTTTATTGCAGCACTATTCCCTTTAGCCAAGACATGGAACCAACCTAAATGTCCATCAACAGACGAACGGATAAAGAAAATGTGGTGTATATATATACACAGTGGAATACTATTTGACCGTAGAAAACAACAAAATCCTGTCATTTGTGGCAACATGGATGAACCTGGAGAAAATTATGTTAAGTGAAATAAGCCAGGCACAGAAAGACAAATGCTCCATGACCTCACTTATATGTGGAAACTAAAAAGTTGTTCTCATAAAAGTAGAAAGTAGAACAGTGGTTACCAGAGAATGGGGATAGGATGGAGGAGGGAGGGATGGTGAGGGATTGGTCAATGAGTACAAAGCTACATTTAGATAAGAGAAATAAGTTCTAGTATCCTATTATAGAGTAGGATGGTGAGAGTTAATAATAATGTGTTATGTATTTCAAAAAAGCTGGAAGAGATGTTTTTCAATGTTCTCATCATGAAGAAATAATACATGTTTAAGGTGATAGTTATACTAATTACCCTGATTTGATTATTACACATTTATGTAAACATTGCATTGCACCTCATAAGTATGCACAATTATTATGTGTCAATTATAAATAAAAAAATATACAAAAAGAAGTGGTCCCAAGTAAAAGTTGTAGAGAACTAAAGAGATGAGAGCTGGAAAAGAAGGTCAAAGAAACAGAGCAACATCAGTCAAAGTCCCGTGAAGGGTAATGTTGGTTTTGTTCTCACAGGAGACAGGGCAGGTCACACCTGAAAGTTCATCCCTAGCTGGGGCAAGGAGCTGTAGTGTTTGTTTAGCTGTATACACCAGTCATTAGTCAAAGGTTTAATGCAGAAACATGTAAACCCCAGGCACTTTCAGCTATCAGGGGTTCCAGGCAAAGCTGACAAAAAAAATTCAAGTGCTGGATATTGGGAGTCAAAGTACGCAGGGAGCTGGTGTGAACAAGAGGGAAAAGGGGCATGAAGGAGCAATTGACAACATTCACTACAGTGTGAAAATGACACTTGCACACTCTGTCATTGAATCACTTGAGATGCTTTATTATTATTTTCCTTAAAAAGGTGGGTTAAATATTTCTTACATTTTTGTTTGTTTGTTTGTTTTGTTTTGTTTGTTTGTTTAGATGGAGTCTCACTCTTCGCCAGGCTGGAGTGAAGTGGCACAATCTCAGCTTACTGCAACCTCCATCTCCCAGGTTCAAGCGATTCTCCTGCCTCAGCCTCCTGAGTAGCTGGGATTACAGGCGCCTGCCACCGCGCCCAGCTAATTTTTGTATTTTTAGCCGGGACGGGGTTTCACCATGTTGGCCAGTATGGTCTGGATCTCTTGACCTCACGATCTGCCCACCTTGGCCTCCCAAAGTGCTGGGATTACAGGCATGAGCCACGGCACCTGGCCTCTTATGGTATTTTAAAACAAAAGTTCTTGATGTGTATTAGGCTTTTATCTTCCAAATTTAGTGATCATTTTGTTTTTTCTTTTTGCTGTTTGTATACAGAGGTGGTTTTCAACATGTTGTGGTTTTCAACATGTTGTCCCTGGACTAGAAGAACAGGTATCGCGGGTGGATGAGTGGGTGAGGATACGTGTTAGAAATCCGCATTCTTAGGATTCATTTAAAACCTATTCAATCAGAAACTCTGGGAGTGGGACTCAGAAGTTCAGATTTTAGCAAGATCTCAAGGTGATTTTGATATTGCTCACAGCTTGGGAATCACAGCTTTACGGACTGACTAATCAAGTGTTACAGAAAAAGGAAAGAAAGGAAGGAAGCTTTCTCCTACTCAGCTCCTGCTTTATGCTAAATAGAGTCCTAAGTACTTGATAGTCATAACCTCATTTATGATTCCTCCTAATACCCATAAAATGAATTTTGTAAATGCCATTTCACAATAAACAAACCTGAAAGTCAGAAAAGTATGTTTATTTGCCTAAGGTCACAAAGCTAGAGGCAAGGTCAGGATTTGAATCTAGGCCTGACTTCAAGGCCATGTATTCTAGTGTATTGGGCTATGCTAGGTAACTAGATGACAGTTAGTGACGTTCGCAGTGAAAAGTAGACACAAGTGTAGGCCTATAAGTGTAGCATTGAGGAACAGGTAGAATTGCTTGGGTTTCTGGCTGTGACGTGTAGCATGTTGAGTGCAGCATAGAGCAATAAGTACCAGTGGAAAAGTTGGGGCAATCTTGATCAATATCACAATGCAAGTGTGACAAAAATCTCATGTTCTCAAATATACTGGAGAAAGGTGAGTCTGAAAAGGAGTAGAGAAAAGTAGAAGTGGTTTTTGCTATTATGGGAATAGAAGCTGTCCAAATTACAAATATTTGGTTTTGTAATAATAGCACAGTGAGAATTGTGTAATTGTGTGCTAGGGATAATGGTGGTGGTGGTGGTGGTGATGATGACAGTAATGGTGGTAGAGTTGGTAGTGATAGTGGCGGTGATGGTGGTGCAGGTTGTTGTAATAGTAATAGTGGTGGTGATGGTGGTATTAGTGAGGATGGTGGTAGTGGCGGTGATGGTGGTATTAGTGAGGATGGTGGTAGTGGCGGTGATGGTGGTATTAGTGAGGATGGTGGTAGTGGCGGTGATGGTGGTATTAGTGAGGATGGTGGTAGTGGCGGTGATGGTGGTATTAGTGAGGATGGTGGTAGTGGCGGTGATGGTGGTATTAGTGAGGATGGTGGTAGTGGCGGTGATGGTGGTATTAGTGAGGATGGTGGTAGTGGCGGTGATGGTGGTATTAGTGAGGATGGTGGTAGTGGCGGTGATGGTGGTATTAGTGAGGATGGTGGTAGTGGCGGTGATGGTGGTATTAGTGAGGATGGTGGTAGTGGCGGTGATGGTGGTATTAGTGAGGATGGTGGTAGTGGTAGTGATGGTGGAGTGATGTTGCTGACGATAGTAGCAATGATGTTGCAGGTGGCAGTGATGGTAGCAGTGAGTGTGATAGTTGTGGTAATGATGGAGGTGGTGGTGATGGTGGAGGTGATGATGGTGGTGGTGGTGGAAGCAGTAATGATGGAGGTGATGGTGATGATGTAGGTGGTGGTGAAACTGATGCTGTGGAAAGGAGCACAGTTTCCCAAATTTAAAAAGTAAAAGCTAAAATTGGGGTGATCTATGCATTTATTGATAATCAAGGTTAACTCCTATGGAGTGCGGCTTCCTCTGTGCCAGAAACTATCTTGAGCATTTTAGTTTATTCTCATGAGATCTCTACTAGGCAAATGCCATTGCAAATAAAGAAATTGTAGATGTGGGTATTAACACTCATGGTCACAGGTCTATAAGCAGCAGAGCCAGGAATTGACCCAGAGCCCATGTTTGACCACTGAACCATACTGCGTCTCAGCACCTATTCAGTTACATCTTCAGAGTATGCCCAATTCTTTGCAAGATTTTATTATGCGTTACTGCATTTTTCTGATGCTTCCCTAGAAAAATTGTTGTAGTTTGTGACATTATAAGCCCCTGGGAACTTTAGTTCCCAAATTTCAGTGGCTTCAAAGACTTGCATGTGTTTGCTATTCTTTACCTTTTCACATTTGGCACATGGAAATTGCATTTATCCCGTCCAAATTCCATACTAATTGACTGATTGAAACAGGATTCTATTTCAGGCATGCTTTGTAATCGAGCACTCTCCTCTGGCTATAGCTTCAGGTCATCCATATAAAAGAAAAGACAAATCTTGAAGTCTTATCTCTTTCTGAGAGAGTAACCATAATTTGGCTTATTTTGCATCCTACTATTGTGGGTTCAAAGCTAAGATAAATTACAAAGGGCTCCAGCTGTCACTCTAGAAGATGCCTTTTTGTACGTTCGTCTGGAAAGGATTTGTTCCCATGGAGGTTTCTATACCTTACGGATATTAAATGCTGCTTGGGATGGGTGGGCTAGGACTTGGAAATCCTTTCATCCTTTTAAGATTTTCTTTGGAATTGGGGTACCCTTGGATAGTGTTTGACCTATATTGACTTCTCCAAACACCTCGGGTTAACAGTCATAGTCCTGCGCAAGAAATGTGGATGCTGTGTCTTCTATGGGAGGTAGTCTGGGAGGCAGGAAGGCATAATGGCTTAGCAGTGCTACCCAACATATAGCCTGCTGACTAATGCCGCTCTACAACTGTTTGTAACTGGTTCCCAAGGAGATAAGAAGCTTTCTCTAGAATGTAAGTCAGCTCCAAAAAAGCACACTATTTAGCTCAGCTGATATTTTTTCATAAAAATACTTTCTTAATGAAGGAAGCAGTGCATAGATTTACAATCTGGTGTGATCTCCTTATCATCTCACAGACCGGCATAAAAAAGTTTCAAATCTAGGCCCTGCGCGCTAGCTCACACCTGTAATCCCAGCACTTTGGGAGGCCGAGGCGGGTGGATCACAAGGTCAGGAGATCGAGACCATCCTGGCTAACACGGTGAAACCGCATCTCTACTAAAAATAGAAAAATTAGCCGAGCGTGGTGGCGGGCGCCTGTATTCCCAGCTACTCGGGAGGCTGAGTCAGGAGAATGGCATGAACCTGGGAGGCGGAGCTTGCAGTGAACTGAGATCATGCCACTGCACTCCAGCCTGGGCAACAGAGCCAGACTCCGTCTCAAAAAAAAAAATAAAATAAAATAAATAAAATAAAAGTTACAAGTCTAGCTACTTTATGCAAGACTGGTTTAGAGCATGATCCTGGAGCCAAACTGCCTGGGTTCAAATCCTACCTCTGCCACTTATTAGCTGGGTGACTTGGAGTAAGTTATCTAACTTCTTTCTTTTTTTTTTTTTTTTTAAACGGAGTCTCGCTCTGTCGCCAGGATAGAGTGCAGTCAGCTCACTGCAACCTTCGCCTCCCGGGTTCAAGAGATTCTCCTGCCTCAGACTCCTGAGTAGCTGGGACTACAGATGCGTGCCACCAGGCCCAGCTAATTTTTTGTATTTTTAGTAGAGATAGGGTTTAACCATGTTGTCCAGGATGGTCTCAATCTCTTGACCTCGTGATCCGCCCACCTCGGCCTCCCAAAGTGCTGGGATTATAGGCATGAACCACTGCACCTGGCCTTATCTGACTTTTCTGTGGCTCAGTTTCCTCACCTATTAATGGAGAATAATACTAGTCCTTACTACTATTTTTTTTTTTTTTTTTTTTTTTGAGACAGAGTCTCGCTCTGTCGCCTAGGCTGGAGTGCAGTGGCCGGATCTCAGCTCACTGCAAGCTCCGCCTCCCGGGTTTACGCCATTCTCCTGCCTCAGCCTCCCAAGTAGCTGGGACTACAGGCGCCCGCCACCTCGCCCGGCTAGTTTTTGTATTTTTAGTAGAGACGGGGTTTCACCGTGTTAGCCAGGATGGTCTCGATCTCCTGACCTCGTGATCCGCCCGTCTCGGCCTCCCAAAGTGCTGGGATTACAGGCTTGAGCCACCGCGCCCGGCCGTCCTTACTACTATTAAATGTGTATGTTGGGGTGTGTGTGTGCATGTGCGTGCATGTGGATATAAACACATATATATGTAATATTACATAGTAAGCACTATGCAAGTGTTAATAATAATAGCAATAACAATAATAATTTTTTAGATGAAACAATTAGTATAGTCCCACAGAGGCATCTTAGGGGTCTGTCTCTCCTTTGAACTGAGATAGCTGAAGAATAGTTAAGCCAGTTAGATCAACTTTCTGTCTCTAGGAATTTACTCCAGGTACCTCATATAAGTGGCATCACACAGTATTTGTCCTTTTGTGATTGGCTAGAGATAGAAGCTGGGGCTGAGTTTTGTAATCAATAAGAATTCAATCTATGAAGTTTTATTTGCTGACTTTCTAAATTGCCACCTCTGCCCTCATCTATTTCTGAAAAAAAGATAGTAGGATCCCAGCTTAGAAGTGACCAGGGCTAGGGGAGGGACGAAAGTGGTCGTTGTTGTGTGGTCGTTGCGTATTCCAACTGACTTGTTCAGCTGAGAGCAAGTGTCTGCATTGTGAGCTCTGCAAAGACTGAACTTGTCATGTAGCATGCACTCTATATTTGTTAAATGAATGACTACTACCCTACCCAGAAATATAAAAGCGTTCATGCTGTGGATGACTCAGGGTTTATAAATTAGCGTGCTTTAAGATATAATAAAAGGAAAGTGATTTTACTAAGGTGCTACTCTATTATTAGTCACTTTCTTAGCACTGGCTCAATGCTGCTTTGCCAAGATTACCTCTGGCTTTTTGGTTTTTTTTTTTTTTTTGAGACGGAGTCTCGCTCTGTCGCCCAGGCTGGAGTGCAGTGGCCGGATCTCAGCTCACTGCAAGCTCCGCCTCCCGGGTTTACGCCATTCTCCTGCCTCAGCCTCCCGAGTAGCTGGGACTACAGGCGCCCGCCACCTCGCCCGGCTAGTTTTTTGTATTTTTTAGTAGAGACGGGGTTTCACCGTGTTAGCCAGGATGCTCTCGATCTCCTAATTTCGTGATCGGCCCGTCTCGGCTTCCCAAAGTGCTGGGATTACAGGCTTGAGCCACCGCGCCAGGCCTTTTTTTTTTTTTTTTTTTTTTAAGACCAAGTGAAAACTAAGCCCCAAACAACTCATCTTTTATGTGTTACAGTTGCATTCTCAATAATTGTGAATGAAACTTGAAGTGTATTTTACAACTTTTGCTTCAGGTCTTAGAATTAAATCTTTAAACCTTTCTCCATGCTACAGAATACTGTTGAACTATAATATTGGAAGGTATTGCCTTCAGAACCACCGGGAGAATAATTCTAAAGACCCCTAAAATGGAGAATTCCAGGAATATTGTATTTAATAAAGAAGGGCAGAAGAGGAGGCAGGCATACTACTTTTTTTTCTTGTTTCTTTCTTTCTTTTTTTTTTTTTGAGATGGAGTCTCGCTCTGTCACCAGGCTGGAGTGCAGTGGCACGATCTTGGCTGACTGCAACTTCCGCCTCCCGGGTTCAAGCGATTCTCCAGCCTCAGGCATACTATTTTAATTTGTTTTTATTTCCTTAAATGAAGACTGGCAGAAAATATTGGACTAACCCAGACACGAAATCCAGATAGATAGCTTAGATTAAGGTGTCAGGCTCTGTTTTCGGAAGTTGATTTTGGTTTTTTATTACTTTTAAAACTTATTTTAATCGTGGTAAAA
This sequence comes from Macaca nemestrina, assembly GCF_043159975.1. Lineage (NCBI taxonomy): Eukaryota > Metazoa > Chordata > Mammalia > Primates > Cercopithecidae > Macaca > Macaca nemestrina. The sequence continues at coordinate 14,592,030 of NC_092141.1, forward strand.
TACCCACCTCATAAAATGTATCATCTCATTTTTAAGAGTATGGTTCAGTGGTGTTAAGTACATTTGCATTATTGTACAAGCACCCCACCATGCATCTCCAGAACCCTTTTAATCTGGTAAAACTGAAACTCTGTACTTGCTAAGCAACATCTCCCCACAACTCTGGAAGCCACCTTTCTACTTTCTGTCTTTAAGAATTTACCGATTCTTGGCCGGGCGCGGTGGCTCAAGCCTGTAATCCCAGCACTTTGGGAGGCCGAGACGGACGGATCACGAGGTCAAGAGATCGAGACCATCCTGGCTAACACGGTGAAACCCCGTCTCTACTAAAAAATACCAAAAAAATTAGCTGGGCGAGGTGGCGGGCGCCTGTAGTCCCAGTTACTAGGGAGGCTGAGGCAGGAGAATGGCCTAAACCCAGTAGACGGAGCTTGCAGTGAGCTGAGATCCAGCCACTGCACTCCAGCCTGGGCAACAGAGTGAGACTCCGTCTCAAAAAAAAAAAAAAAAAAAAAAGAATTCAACTATTCTTGATACATCATACAAATGGCATCATACCCTATCTGTCCCTTTGTGATTGGCTTATTTTGCTCAGCATAATGTCCTCCAAGTTTATCCATGTTGTATCACGTGTCAGAATTTTCTTCATTTTAAAGGTTGAATAATATTTTGTTGTATGGATATACCACATTTTGTTTACCCATTCATCTGTTAATAGATATCTGAGTTACTTTCACCTTTTGGCTATCGTGAAAAATCCTTCTGGGAATGTGGTATACAAATATCTCTTTGAATTTTTTGATTTTAGTTATTTTAAAAGTAAATCTTGGTATTTGAATCTGAGCACAAGTAGCCTATGGTAGTGACCCTCAGTAACTGCCCAGGACTTTATAATAGGCAAATTTTGTCTTCTTTTTATTTTTGCTTCTTTCTACTTCTTTCTCATTTTTGTCTGTTTTTCTGTCTCTGTTTCTCTCTCTGGTGCATGCTTTTGTGTATGGGTAGGTAGGCAGAGAAGATGACTTCTACCCTCACACCTGTTTGTAAGATGATTAGTTTTTTTTTTTTTTTTGAGACAGAGTTTCACTCTTATTGCCCAGGCTGGAGTGCAATGGCGTGATCTCAGCTTGCTGCAACCTCTGCCTCCCGGGTTCAAGTGATTTTCCTGCCTCAGCCTCCCGAGTAGCTGGGATTCCAGGTGCATGCCACCACACCTGGCTAATTTTGTATTTTTAGTAGAGACGGGGTTTCTCCATGTTGGTCAGGCTGGTCTCGAACTCCCGACCTCAGGTGATCCGCCCGCCTCGGTCTCCCAAAGTACTGGGATTACAGGCGTGAGCTACTGCACTCAACCTAGGTGATTAGGTTTTACTAAAGAACAAATAGGACAGTTACCAAATACAGTTGTGGAGGAATTTACCACGTAGCTTAAGCTTTAGATTCAAGGTAGATCTCCTGTACAAGCTAACGTCTTCACGTGAGGTAAAGGTTTGAATTAAGAATAGATCCCCAGAATGTAATATTATTTTTATAAAATCAACTTAATGTCAGATTGTGCAAGCCTTCCTTCAAAAAGCAAAGTCATTTGAAACAATATGTTGTCTAGCTAAAACAGGGAAATGATCAGATTCAGAATCTGGAACATAAACCAACAAGGACCTCTAAGCACAGCTATGGAATTGTAAGCTATAGCATTTTAACTTAATTAAGAGGGAGAAGAAAACATGAAGTAAAGCTGTTTGAAGAATATAGAAAAGTGCATTTTGTATGCTGGAGTCCCATGGCTGCCCTGCGGGGCTCCCTGGTCATGAAGGTCCTCAGTTGCCTGGTGAGACCTGCACTTTTTGGAGTGACAAGGTTTCACCACGTTGGCCAGGATGGTCTTGAACTCCTGACCTCAAGTGATCAGCCCCCTCAGTTTCCCAAAGTGCTGGGATTATAGATGTGAGCCACCATGTCTGGCTTTTTCTGACTTTTTGATTATAGTCATCCTACTGAGCATAAAGTGATATCTCATTGTAGTTTTAATTAGCATTTATTTAATGAATAATGATGTTCATGGATGTATGTGCATGGGTGAGTGCGCACGTGCGTGTGTTTGTGTCTGTGTTTATGCTTACCGGCCATTTGTGTATATTCTTTGGAGAAATGTCCATTCAGATCATTTAAGTAGGAAGTCTTATTTTTTGTGTGTGTGCCGTGTACCACTTAGGAAGCCTGGTGAAATTTATGGATCCCTTTTTTGAAAGAATAGAATCACAAAGAATACTAACTATACTGAAATATGCTATTAAAGATATTTTAAAAAGCAAATTTGTGATATAGTATTTTACGAACCTCCTTATTAGCATTTTAAATAAACTAAACTAAGAGGCAGATTTCTTTTCTTTTCTTTTCTTTTCTTTTCTTTTCTTTTTTTTGAGACTGAGTTTCACTCTTGTCACCCAGGTTGGAGTTCAATGGCACGATCTTGGCTCACTGCAACCTCTGCCTTGCAGGTCCAAGGGATTCTCCTGCCTCAGCCTCTCAGTAGCTGGGATTACAGGCACCTGCCACCACGTTCAGGTAATTGTTGTATTTTTAGTAGAGACGGGGCTTCACCATGTTGGCCAGGCTGGTCTCGAATTCCTGACCTCAGGTGATCCACCAGCCTTGGCCTCCCAAAGTGCTGGCATTACAGACATGAGCCACTGCGCCCAGCCTAAGAGGCAGATTTCATAATGCCATAATCTGACGATAGTGAGGAATATTGACAGTATTTGGAGATATCTGCAACAACTGTAACAAGCTATAAAAATACTTTTAATTTGAGTTGATGACAGATCATAGATATGAATGTGTTGCCTATATTCATAATGGAAAAAAATACTAAATTTCAGTTAAAAGTTAATGCAAAAATGGTGCATTTTGCCCCCCTTCCAAGATCACAGATCCTCAAAATTCTATTTATCTCCATTTTTAGGGGGGCGGTGTCCATGGTTTGTAGATTAAGAAACTGTTACAGAATGATTGATGTGGTTCGGCTCTGTGTCTCCACTCAAAACTCATCTCGAATTGTAATCCCCACGTGTCGAGAGAGGGACCTGGTGGAAGGTGATTGGATCATGGGGGTGGTTTCTCCAGTGCTCTTCTCATGATAGTAAATTCTCACGAGATCTGATGGTTTAAAAGTGGCAGCTCCCCCCCTTGTTTGCTCTCTGTTCTGCCACCTTGTGAAGATGAGCCTTGCTTTCCCTTTCCCTTCTGCCATGATCGTAAGTTTCCTGAGGCCTCCTCATCCATGCAGAACCGTGTGTCAATTAAAGCTTTTTTCTTCGTAAATTACCTAGTCTCAGGCAGTTCTTTATAGTGATGTGAAAATGGATGAAGACAATAAATTGGTACCAGAAGTGGGGTACTGCTGTAAAGATAACTTGAAAATGTGGAAGTAATTTTGGAACTGAGTAACAGGTAGAGGTTGACACAGATTGGAGGGCTCAGAGGAAGAAAGGAAAATGTGGGAAAGTTTGGAACTTCCTAGAGACTTGTTGAATAGTTTTGACCAAAATGCTGATAGTGGTATGGACAATGAAGTTCAGGCTGAGGTGGTCACAGATGGAAATGAGGAACTTATTGGGAACTGGAGCAAAGGTCACTCTTGCTACACTTTAGCAAAGAGACTCGCTGCATTTTGCCCCTGCCCAAGAGATCTATGGAAATTTAAACTTGCGAGAGATGATTTAGGATACCTGGCAGAAGAAATTTCTAAGCAGCAAAGCATTTAAGAGGTTACCTGGCTTTTTCTGAAAGCATACAGTCATATGCGTTCACAGAGAGATGGTTTGAAATTGTAACTTATGTTTGAAAGGAAAGCAGAGCATAAAGGCTTGAAAAATTTGCAGCCTGACCATGTGGTAGAAAAGAAAAATTCATTTTCTGGGAAAGAATTCAGGCTGGCTGTAGAAATTTGCCTCAGTAGTGAGGAGCTTGGTGTTAATAGCTAAGACAATGGGGAAAATGTCTTCAGGGCATGTCAGAGATCTTTGCAGCAGCCCCTTCCATCACAGGCCTGGAGGCCTAGGGGGAAAAATAATCTCATGTTCTGGGCCCAGGGCCCTGTCGCTCTGTGCAGCCTGGGACATGGCCCCTTGCCTCCTAGCTGCTCCAGCCATGGTGAAAGGGGCCAACGTACAGCTTAGGCTGTTGTTTCAGCAGGTGCAAGTCCCAAGCCTTGGTGGCTTGCAAGTGGTGTTGGACCTGTGGATGTGCAAAAGACAAGAGCCGAGGTTTGGGAATCCCAGCCTAGATTTCAGAGGATGAAAGGAAATGCCTGGATGTCCAGGCAGAGGTCTGCTGCAAGGGGCAGAGCTCCCATGGAAAATCTCTACTAGCGCAATGTAGAGAGGAAATATGGGGTTGGAGCCCCCACACAGAGTCCCACTGGGGCACTGCCTGGTGGAGCTGTGAGAAGAGGGCCACCATCCTTCAGACCCCAGAATTGTAGATCCACTAACAACTTGTACTACATGCCTGGAAAAGCTGCAAGCATTCAATGCCAGCCTGTGAAAGCAGTCAAAGGGGATGGGTACCCCGCAGTGAGACCGTGGGAGTCCATCCTTTGCATCAGCTTGTCCTGGATATGAGACAAGGAGTCAAAGGGGATATAAGATTAAATGAGTGCCCTGCTGGGATTTGGTCTTGCATGGGGCCTGTGGCCCCTTTGTTTTGGCCAATTTCTCCCCTTTAGAATGGGAGCATTAACCCAATGCTTGTACCCCCACTGTATCTTGGAAGTAACTGATTTGCTTTTGGTTTTATAGGCTCGTAGGCGGAAGGGATTTGCCTTGTCTGAGATGAAACTCTGGACCTGGACTTTTGAGTTAATGCTGGAATCAGTTAAGACTTTGGGGGACTGTTGGGAAGGCATGATTGTGTCTTGAAATGTAAAAAGGACATAAGATTTGGGAGAGGCCAGGGTGTAATGATATGATTTGGCTCTACATCCCCACCTAAACCTCCTCTCAAATTGTAATCACCATGTATTGAGCGAGGGACCTGGTGGGAGGTGATTGGATTTTGGGAGTGGTTTTCCCCATGCTGTTCTCATGATAGTGAGTGAGCTCTCATGAGATCTGATGGTTTAAAAAAATGCTCGGCGGATCCCCCCACACCCCCCCCTCTCGCCACCTTGTGAAGATGTGCCTTGCTTCCCCTTCGCCTTCTGCCATGATGGTAAATTTCCTGAGGCCTCCCCAGCCATGCAGAACAGCAAGTCAACTAAACCTTTTATCTTCCTAAATTACCCAGTCTCAGGCAGTTCTTTATAGGAGTGTGAAAACCGATGAATACGACGATATAGCCCATTCCAGAACCATGACACCCATACAGGGAAGTATCAGAGGAACTCCAACCTCTCTCTTCTTCTACTGTTTGATTTCCTGCAGTGTCTTTCATTGACTTGACCCATTTGGAAGCCAGAAGGCAAAACGGTGGAGAATGAATGAGGGTGGGTGGGATTGAGGCAGTGGCGGTAGGGCACTAAGAATAATCAGCATGATAACCGAAAGACTAGTCATATTTGGCTCTCTGTTGAGTTTCCATACCCAGGAAATGAAACAAGATGAGGATCTTGCCTTCAAAATGGAATTGATTTGACAGCAATGTTTCCTAAAGTTACTTTCTTTGGAACATACTGGGAAACATTTCAACATCTATTCCTTATTTTATTTTATTTTTTTGAGAAGGAGTCTTACTCTGTCACCCAGGCTGGAGTGCAGTGTCATGATGTTGGCTCACCGCAACCTCCGCCTCCTGGGTTCAAGCGATTCTCCTGCCTCCCGAGTAGCTGGGACTGCAGGCGTGTGCCACCATAGCTGTCTAATTTTTTGTATTTTTAGTAGAGACGGGGTTTCACCATGTTAGCCAGGCTGGTCTCGAACTCCTCACCTCAGGCAATCCACCCTCCTGGGCCTCCCAAAGTGCTGAGATTACAAGCGTGAGCCACTGTGCCCTGCCCGTTATTTTGGTTTTGACACTCATAATGCATATTAGCCTGTTAAAGGCTTTGGGAAGACCTGCATTGAGGAAGCTAATTTCCCCAACTCTTGTGAGTGCAGACACTTTTCTCATTGCCCTCTTATTAACAGAGCTCTGCAAAGCATCATTTTGGGAAATGCCAGTTTAGAGTATAGTAATTCACACTCACAGGCAGTTATGGTCAAGGCGTTTGTATATCTATGATCTCATTTGATCTTCATAGCATCCCTTTCAGCTAGAATAGTGAGATTCAGAGAGGGTGGGTGACTTACCAAAGATCACACAGCTAGTTACTAGTAGAGCAGAAAATAGAAGAATCACTTCTGCTGGTGTCCACCACAGGGCTGTTATTCTTGTAACATAGGAAACTAGCTTTTTTGTTTTTTAAAGTGTCATTCTTTCTTCAGATAGCACCCAAATTAACCCAGTCACCAACTTTGCTATTTTGTGGGGAAGCTCTAAAGATAACTTAGTCAACAAACAGCCTCCTGACTCTGTGGTCTTGTTGCATCTTCTGTTTCAATTGCAAAAAGCTTTTAGCTTTTGATATGATGCCAGAAAATAATTTTAAGAAGAAAAGAAAAAAAATTCTGCAGTTTTTTTTTTTTTCTTTTTTGAGACAGAGTCTTGCCCTGTCGCCCAGGCTGGAGTGCAGTGGCCGGATCTCAGCTCACTGCAAGCTCTGCCTCCCGGGTTTACGCCATTCTCCTGCCTCAGCCTCCCGAGTAGCTGGGACTACAGGTGCCCGCCACCTCGCCCGGCTAGTTTTTCGTATTTTTTTTTAGTAGAGACGGGGTTTCACCGTGTTAGCCAGGATGGTCTCGATCTCCTGACTTCGCGATCCGCCCGTCTCGGCCTCCCAAAGTGCTGGGATTGCAGGCTTGAGCCACCGCGCCCGGCCAACAAATTCTGCAGTTTTTGTTTTCTTTTCTTTTTTTCTTTTGAGACGGAGTTTCACTCTTTCACCCAGGCTGGAGTGCAGTGGTGTGATCTCAGCCCATGGCAACCTCCACCTCCCGGATTCAAGCGATTCTCCTGTGTCAGCCTCCTGAGTGCAATTTTTCTTATTTGAAACCACCTCCCCAGAAAGTACAGTGGATAGGTTTCACCCCCATGCCTGCTTTCCGAGTATCTTTCTGCTTTTAGAAAAAGACTAGTCTAAAGAAGGAAATGCTCCATGTAATCACTCAGATGGGAGGGCTAACCCGTCTTTTCCCTCAATAACAACAGGCTTTCTTTAAGGGTTGAAATGCTTATAATACCGTTCATGAAATGTATAAAACATTTGGACATATTTGATTCTCTTAATAGTCGTGAGATAGGTGGGGCAGGCACCATGGTTCCATATCTCAAACAGGGAACCTGGGGCTTAGAGAGATCTTCTGAATTCCCAGCTAGCAAGAATGAAAGCTAGGACCTATAATTAGGAGGCCTGGCAACCCAGGCCAAGGGCCCTTCTTACTTGTGCAACACTGCTTTGAAAGTTGAACAACAAAGAACACAATAATGATGTGTAATTGATGTCCATAAGCCTGTGAGGAATGGGCAGGTGGGGAGCTGGGATATTTTGAGCTATGTTTTGAAGGAAGAAAAAGGCGTGGACAAAAAGGAAAGGGAGTTCCGAGGTACATTTAGTATACCATGCTGGTAATGGAGGACAGAGACTCTTAGTGCCCGGCTACCAGTTAAAGAATAAGCAGGCAACCAAATTAGGACAGTGGGAAGAGAGGAAGGCTGGTAGTTCATGATCTGCCACTAAATAGCTATAAGAGCTTAGGCTTGCTATGTGGCCTTTTTCCCGTCTATTAAATTAGTAAGAGGGCTGGACAAAATACATACAATATAAGGTACTCAGGAGCAGGTACAGAAGCATAAAAACTTTAAAAACTTTTTAAGATTTTATTTTAATAGTCCTTGGGGGAATTGGTGAGTTCTGCTTCCATGAATAAGTTACTTAGTGGTGATTTCTGAGATTTTGGTGCATCCGTCACCCAAGCAGTGTACACTGTACCCAAATGTGTACGGTGGACCCCAAAGTCCATTATATTATTCTTATGCCTTTGTGTCCTCATAGCTTAGCCCCCGCTTATAAGTGAGAACGTACAATACTTGGTTTTCCATTTCTCAGTTACTTTACTTGGAATAATGGTCTTCAGCTCTATCCAAGTTGCTGAAAATGCCATTATTTTGTTCCTTTTTATGGCGGAGTAGTATTTCATGGTGCGCGCGTGTGTGTGTGTGTGTGTGTGTATATATATATGGGGTGTGTGTGTGTGTGTATATATATATATATATCACATTTCCTTTATCTACTTGTTGGTTGATGGGATGTAAGCTAATTCCACATTTTTGCAATTAGCCATCCATTTTTGCTACCCAGACAACTACAGGCACAAGTTTCTTATGAAAACATGTAAGTGTTTGTGTGTTTCCCTACAAGTAGTAATATTCTATATACCATTATTACTTTTATTACCTAAGTATATATTTTTTATTTTATTACTTAACCACATTACCTATTCCTTTTAATGGCAAATCTGAGGAGTGAAGAAATGATATCTTGTAATTCTGGTTTTGTTGTTACGAAGAAGATTAAGCTTTTTTTGATATGTTTCAGAGCATCCCTATTTTGTATTCTGTAAACAGTCTGTTTATATATTTGCCCTTTTTGATTGATTTGCCAGAACTTTCTATATATTGGGAAAGTTAGCCCTTTGTGATACGATGTACATATATTTTCTTCCTAATTTGACATTTTTATTGTTGCTTTCTATGTTTTTATTGTTTTGTTTTTATGTTTTGTCATGCAGAGTTTCTTTTTCAATTTTGTGATAGTTAAGATTTTAATGGCTTTTGGGCTTTATATAATATTTTAAGGGAGGCATTACCCTTTCTAAGAAAAAAGGCTCATATTTTATTTTAGTTCTTTTATGGATTCATTTTACATATTTCAATTTTTCAATTTGTAATTTACTTTTATTATATGAGTTAGAGAACGAAATGTATCTATTTATTTTTCCACAGGGCTATCCGTTTTTTCCAATACCATTTACTTATAATCTATCTTTTCTCCTCTACTGAATTAAAGTGTCACCTTTATCAAATACTTGAGTTTGTTTCTGGTCTTTCCATTTGATTCTATTTATCTGTCTGTCTATTTCTGTCCTGGTATCACGTAACTTAAATTTCAATTTTTACAACGTATATGTATTGACTATCTGGAAAACTCAGCATCTTCTCTTTCAGAACTTTCCTGCCTATTTTTGTCCTGAGAGAAGCTTTTGGAGGGGCCTAATAAGGAGACAGGTTGACTAGTTTATTGCTCCATTCTCAGGTTGTGAGAGCTAATTTTTCTCTTTGGCTCTGCCTACCTTTGCCTGTTTCAAGTAATTGCTGAGTTAGTAATAATGAGTTATCCTTGAGCACGGTACTTTACCCCGGTTTTGATCTGCTTTTCCAGTGTTTTTACTGATTTTTCCTGGACTCAGGAAAGAGGGACTGGATAGCTTATTAGTAGTAGAGCTATGATGAGAACCTACGTTTTCCTGGCTCCGGTTCAGCACTTACCACTCTTATTACTACCAGGATGATGACTGCTATTATTACTACTACTATCGTCATCCCCACCCCCCTGCTTTTATTAAAATACAATGTGCCAGGTACTGTGCAAAATATTTTAAATTTATTATCCATTTAATCTTTATGCAGCTCTCAGAGGAGGTGGAATGTGTTTCTGTATCCACACCTAGCTGTTGGTGGTCACTACTGTATGCATTCCACCCTCAAACACATTCCCTTTATTGGCCATTTTCCAACCTCTGACCAGGAGCCCAGGCGTCCAGACTTCCTACAGCAGACAAATTGCTGTATGAGGGTGTTTTTATTTCCAAAGTTGTAAATTGCACCAAAATAGATTTTATACAATTTACAACGTGTCTGACAAGAAAACAGGTTGTTGCTGCCAAATCCTGATTTTTAATTGAAGCTCTATTTGAGTATGGGGGACAATAAATAGCCCTACCCATGGGGGCGGGCATAAGGCAACAGTAGAGGCATTTGGGAATGTCTTCTGAGAAGGCCAGAGGGCAAAGGGTCTACCGTTTTCTTAATGCTTTGCTTACTTGGGTTATTTTTGGAAATGCCTCTTAACGGGCTGTTGCTGGGGGAGTTGATGAATTCATGACTACCCATTTTGATAGTAATCAAATCACAAGGCAGCTCTACTGAGCTGCAGGGGCTGAGCTGGGGCTTGATTTGACATTAATTGGATTTGGTAATCCCTAGATCTCCTATGTTTGTTTTCCCCATGCCTGAGAAGTTATTATGTGCATAAGGCGGGGACTTCCCCATCTTGTTGAGGTCTTGGCTCAACGATGACTTGTTGGAGAAAGAGAATGTTGGCATTTTCACAGATTAGGTAAAGAAAGCCAGCACAGGCAGCTGTGGTCTGAGTCTTCAGCCACTCTGGTAGTGAATTAGCCTCATACACAGATAGCAATTGCTCCAGCATCCCTACGTCAGCAGGGGCTGAGGCTGCTAGCAGTTTCCAACAGGGGCGCATGTGTTGATGTGTATGTGAGGATGGTCATTGAGGCTGGTGTGCCATGTATGTCGAAGGGAGAGAGGAGAAACCAGCAATAACCAGGAGACAATGGCTGGAGTATGAGCCCTGGAGTTAATCAGAGTGTGATGGTGATGATTATCCCTGAAAGCTTTGTCCATGGAACTGCTGGGTCAGTGTCGTGGAAGCCTAGAAATATAAACACTTTTTTACATTTATACATTATCTCATTTGAAACTACAAAAGTACTGCAATTTGTTTCTTACTTCCAGATAACAGAATTGAGACCCAGAGATAATCACTTGCTCAGAGCTGCATGGATGATAAGTGAGACAAGCCCACTTAGTCATTTTCTGATCTTCAATTTCAGAATTTAATACAAAAGTCCTCCTGGAAATGAAAAATAGAAAAATTTATTTTTAAAATTTAGGTCAGACAAATTCAATTCAGTAGAGTTTGTATTTATTTGAGCAAAAGACTGTTCATGAATTGGGCCTGAATTGTCACGAACAAATCAGGAAAGGTTCAGGGAACTCCACTCGGCAACATGGGCAGATAGTATTTATAGACAATAAAAGGAAGTGACATACAGAGACAGCTTGACCGGCTACAGCTCTGTGTTGACCTGATGTGGGCATGGTGTGATGAGGCATTTACCTTTTATGGTTGTGGACCGATCAATTGGCAGCCTGTGATTGGCTGAAATTGGCTGCTGTGATTGGCTACGACTCAGCTACTTTTTACAAGAATATACTCTTGTTAGGTTGCAACGTGCTTGCATACTAAGTCAGTGAATTTGTCTGTTTTCATGCTGCTGATAAAGACATACCCGAGACTGGGCAATATGCAAAAGAAAGAGGTTTATTGGACTTACAGTTTCACGTGGCTGGGGAGGCCTCACAATCATGGCGGAAGGCAAAGAGGAGCAAGTCACATCTTACAAGGATGGCGGCAGGCAAAAAAGAGAGCTTGTGCAGGGCAACTCCCATTTCTTTTAGAGATGGAATCTGAACCTGTTGCCCAGGCTGGAGTGCAATGGTGCGATCTCTGCTCACCACAACCTCTGCCTCCTGGGTTCGAGCAATTCTCCTGCCTCAACTTCCCGAGTAGCGGGGATTACAGGCACCTGCCACCATGCCCAGCTAATTTTTGTATTTTTAATAGAGACAGGGTTTCACCATGCTGACCAGGCTGGTCTCGAACTCTGGACCCCAGGCGATCCTCCTGCCTTGGTCTCCCAAAGTGCTGGGATTACAGGTGTGATCCTTGGTGCGTGGTCACAACTCCTATTTTTAAAACCATCATCAAATCTTGTAAGGCCTATTCACTATCATGAGAACAGCATGGGGAAGACCTGCCCCCAAAACTCAATCATCTCCCACCAGATCCCTGTCACAACACATGAGAGTTACGGGAGCTACCAGATGAGATCTGGGTGGGGACACAGAGCCAGACCATATCAGTCAGGTTGCAGTTTGCTACATGTGGAGGCAACTTTAGGCCAAATTTAATTAAATTAAAAATTTCCCCTTTTGATAAGCATCTCAATTTTGAGACATTGACCCAACTTTGGGTATTGATGCCACTGTGTCATCATTATGGACTTGTTTGGTCTCAGTACAAATTCACAATTTATGACATCAAGTCAGTTAGATGATTCCTTATGTTCTGGTGTCTTCATTATTTTAACTGTAGTGAGACCATTTTATGCTGCATACAAACATTTAAGACTGTCTTCAGAGGATATGAGGCAAGAAAGAAACTATTATTCTGGCTATTTTGAGAACAATACTGGGAAGCTGAAGTATATTCCTTAAGAGGACCCTCCACAAATCAAACCAATCAAAATCAAATATATCAAAACGGAACCAGATGAGTAATTTTAACTAAGTAGTTTGTTTGCTGACTTCTTGCAGCTGAGTTTGTATCAGTTGCATGCACTCCTAGTCTGAAGCAATCATGTTATCTAAAACAAATTTAGCAAGAGAATTTAAAGAAGCTTGCTGGCCAACTGTAAACTGTGTGATAGAACAGCTATAGTAGCTAATGTCTGAGACAGATTTCTCATCATAGCTTTATTGACATTTATACCAAGTCAGGGAAGGAGCATTGTACCAAATGACATCCACTTAGAGAGATTTATGAGGGCTGGCAAATTTGTCTTCATTCCGCAGTGCAAACTCAGAGGTGTAGACCAGTGTTCAGTTTCCAATAGGCTATGGAGTGACAGTGATACTGTTAGAATACTTAATCCACATTGGCCCCTTATTTTCCACTATTGAGACATAGAGTTGCCCACACATAGAGTTGGTTGTTAAAATCTTCCACAGATAAAAATATATTCTAAAGGGATACAAAAGACAGTTTCTGTGGGACATCTTGTGCATTAGGGGTCACCAAAAAGGAAGCACTAGTAATATTTTTCTAAAGTTCCATTACTGAATCATTTAATGGTTGGAGGGTACCAATAATTAAGGGATAAGAGTTATACATTGGTCTACAAACTGTTAAATTATCTTTCTTTTGGCTTTCTTATGCTATAATTTAACTGCAAATTACAAAATTCTCAGGTATTATCTACTCTTAGATTTAGATAAAGGATTTGAATATATGAATCGAAAAAACCCTCTAGAAAGGGTGCAATTTGAACAATTAGTCAGACTTGGAATATCCGTGCAATTTGTTACAGGCTGAACCAGAGAATCTGTAAGATCATGTACAAATTTAGGTTTAACATGATACATCCAACATTAAATTTCTTACAGAAACTGTGGATTATGAAATCTTCAATATCATATGATTTTGTCATGTATAAACAGAACAAAAGAGTACCAGGAACAAATGTTTCATGGTGACAGAGAAGAGAAGTCTTGATGTGTGATCTTGAAAAACCTGTCCACACCTGAGATGCCACCTGCTTCTGAGAAGAAACCTCCCTAATCAGTTTTATCTTGAGACCCCCCATTGGGTATACAGTTCCAAGAATTTTGAGGGGTCCTCTTGGGTTGAGAGATGTGGATCTAAGACTTGAGGCCCTGAAGTTTTTCTGCAGAGAAGTACTTGGTATGGTCCCTCCCAGTGGAGTTCAAGGGCGGTCTTTTTCTGGTGTCTTTTTTAAAAGACCTAATCTTCTGGATTGTGAAAGGTCTGGTTGGCATCAGTTGGTGGATTACAAAAGGCTTCTTTTACCTGGTGAAAATATACTTTGGCATAATGCATCAAAACCTTGCAATATTGAGTCATTTCAGAGTTTATGAGAAGGAGACACATGGAGTTCTATTATTAGGGGCATAGGCCTTCCAGTAACTTTCATAAGGGGCCAATCTGTGTTTTCCGCTGGGGGTAGATCTGATAGCCATCAATCAGTAATACCTTTAACCAAGGCAATCTCATCAATTCAGTTAGCTTTGTCTGATGCCATTGTACTTGTAGTACCTTTTTTAAATGTTGTATAACTTGTCCATTGAAATAAATACCTTTATTATTAGATGTCTTCAGAAATGCCTCATCAGTAAAACACATCTTCTAATAACCTTTTAGCTACTAATGTAGCATCGTCTTTCTGAATGAAAAAACTTCTGTACAACCAGAAAACATGTATTAAAAGTAGCAGTTGAAGGAAATCCATCTGTAAGTGTTCAAATTATTCATCAGGTACTGGAAATGCACCACCGGAACGTTGTTGTCTTATCAGAATTATGGGTTTGACAAATCAAACGTGGGTTATTAACCATTTTAGCAGTTTTAGAATGACCATCCCACCAAATTTAATTTTCTTTTATTTTATCAGCTTCATAATGAGTCATAGAGTGCTTTTAATAATGGAAGTTTTTGGGGCCGGGCACGGTGGCTCACGCCTGTAATCCCAGCACTTTGGGAGGCCGAGGAGGGCAGATCACCTGAGGTCGGGAGTTTGTGAGACCAGCCTGACCAATATGGAGAAACCCCATCTCTACTAAAAAATGCAAAATTAGCCGGGCGTGGCGGCGCATGCCTGTAATCCCAGCTACTCGGAAGGCTGAGGCAGGAGAATCGCTTGAACCCCGGAGGCTGAGGTTGCAATGAGCCGAGATCACGCCATTGCACTCCAGCCTGGGCAACAAGAGTGAAACTCCGTCTCAAAACAATAATAATAATAACAATAATAATAATGATGAAGGAAGTTTTAAGGGCTCAGGAAGGAACAGGTGGCGGTCCAGGCTCCCCATGGGTCCATGCTTAACACTGAATTTACATCATCTTACGTTCCAGTTTTGTTTCTCCAGTTCAGGTGCATACCACTGTTTATTAAATAGGTTATCATAGGTAATTTGACTTGGATTAATTTGATGGAGTTTATTCAAATCACATATGTTAACAATTCCAGTACTGCCTGACATAGCATGAAAATTTGCCATATCATTTCCTTGGTATTCAATTAATTCATGTTGTGCTCGATGTAGGGTTAGCAGTTTTATGAAACCAATCCATTTTTTTGCATAAGAGTTCTGTGAATTCTTACCCAATCCGGTGGTCTGATCAGATTTCTGGAGATTTCATACCATTTCTGGAATGCGTGTTAATAACACATCCATCTCAATATAACTCAAGTAACGTTTAGCATTACTTATTATTTGACAATGCTTTCTATACAATTTCATATATCAAGCCAAATTTGTTTAATATTTCTCTTTATGTAAGGAAAGATATTATTTTAAGATGTTCCAAGGGCTCATCTGAAAATTCTTAAAATTAACTTAAGGTCAAGAGAAAGATTTAATTTAGAATTTGATTTTAGGGCATTTGTCAAAAATATCAAGGATTTAAAACACTTGATCAAAATAGGATGACAAGTCACTTGGAACAACAGGCATTCACTTAACCAGAGTGATAATTAAAGGCTTCAAAGGCGAAAACAGAAAATTACATAGCCAAGAAAAACCTTAGCTTTTTTAATAGAGAGGACTCAGTTTTCTTATATGATCCAAATCCTAATAAACACATCATGAAGTAGAGGAAATATCATAGTAAGACACAGAATCTTTTCACCTTGGTCAATTACCTAAAAGACTAAGAAAAGCCTTTCATATTTGCCCATTAAGAGCAAACCAATACTCCAAGAAAACCTTTTTTTTTTTTTTTTTTTTTTTTTTTACCAGAAAGGACCAAATTCTAGTTTTGTGTTAGTGATATTTTGATATTAATGCTCAAGTTTAAGAAAAACTAATAAATAATTCCCTTCTACTTATTTGATTAGCCAGTTTGACCACACATCAAATTTCTTTCACAAGATTCATCTTCCATAAACCTTCTACAATTTTCTTACCCATTCACTTTTTTGTCCTATGCTTTTCATCTTTCTCATTTGGAATAACCAGTCATTCCAATTTAGGATAAAAACTACTCTCTTTTTCCCTTAACAAAACAGAACATCCTCATAACTTATAGCTTTTTATCATGAAAAGCATATATTACCTTCCTTGTATACTTGCATATACAGTTGTTTCTTTTATTATTACTAGTAATTTTAGTTACATATATTAATTAGAATTTTTTACCCCATGACCTTAAGTTCCAGTGAACACCATGGTGCAAATAATTGTGAACTGTCTGTCACACCAGCAATTCTGAACCATAATAGCTAGAAGATATGTAGAAGCATGTGCTTTTTTTTTTTTTCTCTTTTTTTTTTTTTTTTTTGAGATGTAATCATGTTTTGTTGCCCAATCTGGAGTGCAGTGGTGCAATCTCGGCTCACTGCAACCTCTGCCTCCCAGGTTTAAGTGATTCTCCTGCCTCAGCCTCCTGAGTAGCCGGGATTATAGGTACCCACCACCATGCCTGGCTAATTTTTGTAATTTTTTTAGTAGAGATGGGGTTTCCCATGTTGGCCAGGCTGGTCTCAAACTCCTGACCTCAGACGGTCCGCCGGCCTCGGTCTCCCAAAGTGCTGGCATTACAGGCCTGAGCCACCGCGCCTGGCCCACATGTGCTTTCTTACAGTATAGTTTGTTAGAGTGGCACAGAACATGTTTACTAACAGTCTTGAATATTTTTAGTCTCGTTGTAATAAGAAGTTGTTTGTAGAGGAGGCAAAATTCTATCTCTATCCTCTTAGCTTTTCTATTTTCTAGGCCTGAGAATTAAATTGTTGTTTGTACAGACTTTCCTCAGTGTCAACTTTCCATTCCTGATAAGAATGTTAGAACCTTTTGGCCAGGCGCAGTGGCTCACGCCTGTAATCCCAGCACTTTGGGAAGTCGAGGCGGGCGGATCACGAGGTCAGGAGATTGAGACCATCCTGGCTAACACGGTGAAATCCCGTCTCTATTAAAAATACAAAAAATTAGCCCGGTGTGGTGGCGGGCGCCTGTAGTCCCAGCTACTCAGGAGGCTGAGGCAGAAGAATGGCGTGAACCCAGGAGGCAGAGCTTGCAGTGAGCCAAGATTGCACCACCGGACTCCAGCCTGGGAGACAGAGCAAGACGCTGTCTCAAAAAAAAAAAAAAAAAAAAAAAAAAAAACTTGGAAGTGTATCTTGCTTGCATCTATTTGACTCACTTGTTGTTTCTTTTTAATAATTATGCTTGGATTTCTCATAAATATGAGACATTAAACAGCTAGACATCATCTTATGTTATTTTTCTTGCCGATAAATTTTGTAATATAGAGATAACGAAAGCTTATTTCCAGCAAACCTAATTAGGAAAAGTTGTGTGTTTGTGTTGTATTTAATGGTGACGACTCTGAAGATAAGCCTGTTATAATAAAACTAACAATATTCTTATTTACCGAAAATTACCCAAGTCATATGAACTTGAAAAGCATCTGGGCTAGTTCTTATTTTTCCAAGAGAATACTTGATTTATATAAGCACTTAATTTTCTTTAAGCCAAACAAATAGGGCTCTTTTATAATTTAATTTTGGTGATATCATAAGGAGATAGAAAAAGATCACATTTAAATTATACATACAGACATACATAAACATATAAACAGAAACAGATCTTAGAGTTTTCATTCTAAAATTTTAGCCATGTGCCAGGTACAAAAAAACAAACACTTTGAATGCCTGGATTCAGCTTCCTTCCTTCCTTCCTTCCTTCCTTCCTTCCTTCCTTCCTTCCTTCCTTCCTTCCTTCCTTCCTTCCTTCCTTCCTTCTTTCCCTTCTTCCCTCCATCTCTCCCTCCTTCCCTTCCTTCCTTTCCTCCTTTTCTCCCTTCCCTTCCTTCCTTCCTCTCCTTCCTTTCCTTCCTTTCCTTCCTTTTCTCCCTTCCTTTCCCTTCCCTTCCTTCCTTATGTCTTTCTTTTCTTTCTTTTCTTCTTTCTTTTTCTTTCCGTTTCTCACTTCTTCCCTTCCTTCCCTTCCTTCCTTTCTCTCTTTCTTTTTCTTTCTTTCTTTCTCTTTCTTTCTTTCCTTCTTTCTTCCTTTCTTCCTTTCTTCCTTTCTTTCTTTTTCTTTCTTTCTTTCTCCTTTCTTTCTTTCTCTCTCTCTCTTTCTTTCTTTTTTCTTCTTTCTTTCTTTCTCTTTCTGTCTTTTGTCTTCTTTCTTTCTATTTGTTCTTTTTCTTTCTTTTGTTCTTTTTTCTTTCTTTCTCTCATTTAGGGGGTACAAGTACAGGTTTCTTACTTAAATGCATATATTGTATAGTGAGGAAGTCTGGACTTTTAGAGAACCCATCATCTGAATAGTAAACGTTGTACTCATTAGGTAGTAAAGCGTGGATACTTCTAATCTTGTTTTATGGTCAGAGATTGGTTCATCCTTTTTATGTTTGTTTGGTTTCAAGATTGACTGATGGACCAATTAGTTGTGTATTTTTCTTCAGTAAAGCATTTTAGAGCATAGCAAAGACAATGACAATGGGAAAGAGGTAGACAGATTTGGCAAACCATATGGTCAGTAGGTATTTAAGAGGAGGGGCTTCAGCTGACAGGTTTCCATTGGAGAAGCAGGATCAAAATGAGAAGAGAGAGGACTAGTTCATATATTTTCATGATTCAAGTGTCAATTAGACAGGATCGAAAGAGGGATCTTTTGAACTTGATTTGAAAAACCTCACCACAGGAATATTACTTTTTCTCTCTGAGATATTGGTTGATCATCGTCCCAGGAGTGAAGTCCTTGAGTGAATACCTCTAATGGGGAAATAGTCCAGGCCAAAGGGAATGGGTACATCATATAACTGGTATGAATGTGGACTATTTATTTTTCAATGGCCTGGCTATTTACAATAAGGACAGACATCTTGGGGCATAGGGTACTTTAGTATAGGATTTTTCTATTTCTCTATTTGGGCTTAAAATATGTATGAGGAGGTCCTCTTGGTCTCTGTAGCTGTTGTAACTCTAAAGGTATGTGCCTGCTTGTCTTTTGTAAGCATTATTCCCCACTGTGGCCACTGTAACTCTAAGTTACCTGTGGTAAGGCTCACATAGTTCTAGGCCCATAGTTCTTATACATGAAATTGGCTGGAATTCCAGATAGAGAAGTTCTGGCTCCTTTTATCCAGACCAACCCATGATTCCCTATCTTTAAATAGGGAATTACTTACCTAATGAACCTAATTCAGTTTCTGTCTGACCTAGTTGGAAGCCTGAGGACTTGCTACAGAACCCAGTTCTGTTTCTATGGCAACTTTCAAACATAGTCTACACTTAAAATGCTCAAATAAATTCTTCTGAAAGAGATCAAAACCCAGGTTTGTGGAGCTCCAACTGGAGAGACAGACAACTCTTCCATGACCCCAGTTGCTGAGACAGATCAGTGGTCACAGTGAGCCCTGTGAATACTTCGCTTGGTCACTGAGCGCTCCTGGAGTTTGCTGGAGGTCTACTTCCAGTCCCACTTCTAACGACAAACTGTTAAAGGAAAAACTGTAGACAAATTAAATTCAAGACAGTTTACTCAAGCAAAGAACAATTTATGAATTGGGCAGCACTCAGAACCGGCAGAGGTTCAGAGAGCTCCACCCAGCAGTACAGCCCACAAGTGAGCAGGCAGTATTTGTAGAGAGAAAAAGGAAAGGTCATACAGAAATAGCTTGATTGCTTTGTTACAGCTTATGCTATACCTTATTTCGACATGGTGTGATAAAGTATTTGCCTCATGTGACTATGAGCTGATCAGTTGGCAGTCTGTGATTGGCTGAGACTCAGCAACTTGTTACAAGAATATGCTCTTAAGTTAGGTTCCAACCTGTTTACACACTTAGGCTGCAGTTTGCTTTAGTTTATACTTAATTTAATTTAACATACCTTTAAAACTAATCTGTTCTCCCAACCCAGTGTCTTCCACAAATTCTATACAAGGAAGGATTCAAAATTAATACAATGACCTTATTTAACACAAATTTATTGATCACTTTCTGGGCTCTGGCACTACGTTAGTTGTAGGTTGTGATACCACAAGATGTGACATATTTTTAAGATTTTTTCATGGGGACTTTAAAAGTCCATATATTAAAATATCTGATAGAACTGTCCTCCAATTATTGTTCACATATTTTAAAACCATTTACTTGTCCAGAAAATTACTGAAACTCTTTGTGAACTTCAGAGGCTATGGTCCATTCTATGGAATAACATTGATGATGGGAGATTTTAATCTTTTAAGGGTGGGTTTGAGTTTTGAAAGCCCACAAAATCATTTCAAGCTAAGTCTAGTAAATAAAGTAGATAACATGATTTTTGTTCTTAAGAAAATGTGCTGTTACAGCAGACAATGTTTTTCTTGTGTGCTTTGTGGGTGTTTCTGAAGGTGATTCTTAGTACTTTACTAACTGAGGAAGATTAGCAAGTGTGTAAAATGGTGAAAACATTCATTTAGAAAAATGAATTCTGGTGTGTTTGTAGTAAAAAGTCAGTACAGTCAACCCTTGAGCAATACAGTTTTGAACAGCACAGGCCCACTTATATGGGATTTTCTTCTGCCTCTACTACTCCTGAAACAGCAAGACCAAACCCTCCTCCTCCTCTTCCTCCTCAGCCTACTTAACATGAAGATAACAAGGATGAAGATCTTCATGATAATTCACTTCCACTTAATAAACAGTAAATATATTTTATCTTCCTTAAGCTTTTCTTGATAACTTTTTTTCTCTAACCTACTTTATTGTAAGAATATAGTACACATGTAACATATAAAACATGTGTTAATTGACTGTTTATGTCATCTGAAAGGCTTCTGCTCAACAGTAGATTATTAGTAGTTAAGTTTTGGGGGAGTCAAGTTATACATGGATTTTTGGCTGTGTGTGGGTGGTTGGGACCTCTAGCCCCCAGATTGTTCAAGGGTCAACTGTATGAATACTGCTATAGTTATATCCGTGCTTAGAATTTAGAAGATACCCCTCACCTGAGAATCAAGGGCTAAGGCCCCTCCAATATTTAGAAGTTGGACAAGGAAGGAACCAGCAAGGGATCCTGAGGAGGAGGAATAATCAATGATGTAGAAAGAAAACCAGGAAAGGTTTGTGTCATTGAAGCCAAGAGAAATTTGCATTTTGAGATCTAGCAATATAGAGATATGCATTGAGAGCAATTTCAGTGGAATGCACAGATCAAAGGTCAGATCTGTATGATGTTTAAATATAGATTATATTTTCAAAAATCAGGCTGAAAAGAGAAGAAAGTTAGGATGATATATATATATATAAAAGGTAGACTCTGTGTCAAGAAAGGGATTTTATAAGCATAAGAGAAAACTGAGCATATTGAAAAAATAGGAGGAGAAAATAGGGAGAGGGTGATAATATGAGATAAGAATAGATAATTGATATAGGAGATCAGCTAGAACAGAGAGGAGACGCAATCACGTATATGGAGGAGAGGGAAGTTGAATTTGATAAAGAGGAGAGTCAGATCATTCCTTTAATCTGGGGGTTGAATGTGTAGATTTGCTGTAAATCTAACAGTTGAGGTTGATGGTCTCAGTTTTCTTGGTGAAGTAGGAGGCAAAGTTTTTAAAGTGGAAAGTTAAGTTTTGGTGGAGGGCATGAGTTAGGTGTAAATGTTTTGTAGATTGCTAATGGAAATAGGAGACAAAGCTGCCTGAGGAAAAGAGAATGGTATCTTGGATCATCCTGAATGTCCAGTTGAACTTGGAGTCTGGAAATGACAATTGTTCATTGACATTTTTTTCATAATGTTTAGCAGCTCAGCAATGGAGCTGAGGAGGCAGATTGTGGGATTATAGTCTTGCTGCGTGGGTTTAGTGAAAGAACAGTGGTACGTGAAGCTGCAGGTGATGAATAAAGAATGTTTCAGATGATCAATAATATAATCTAGGCAGGACTGGGAAGTAACAAAAACTGTCCGAGGGGTCTAGGGGCCCTAGGACCTCTTTTGAAAAAGGGATAATAAGTCAGAAGAGTCTGTATAAAGACAACTTAAAAACAAATTGTTCTCCACCTGCCTCATCGGGTTATCATAAGGAATAAAGGAGTTAATTCATGCACAGTGCTTTGACCACTGCCTAGCACATCAGAAGAGCTGAGAAAAGGTTGGCTGTAGTATCAGATACTATTGGTGTCTAGCTCTACTGTCCCCTTCCCCCCTTTGACTTTAACTGCAGCTCTGGAAGACAGTTCTAGAGAATATCCATGGCCTCCCTGATCCCCGATTCCACCTCAAGAGCCTACAGGGCCATGTCCAAAGCATCAAGAATTTTATCACCTTGTGCCTAGATGCAGATAGGAAATGGGGGCGTACTGTAGTTGTATGTAAATGCCCTGCCTCCTGTCTTCCCATTGGAGGTGCATTCTAGAGGGCTTCTCAGATGGTCTCTGTCAGGATTGATTTGAGCTACCCACAAGGGTAATGAGCTAATATCATATACTGTGTAGGCATTTATCCTTTCTGCTTGTCTCTTTCCCTGCTTGTGAAATCATATGGCAAATACACTGATTACACTTAAGTCTTTGTAATCCTGCTTTTAGGGTGACATGGGGTGGGGGAAAACCAAATTAAATGAACTATTTTAATTGTTGCTATTGTTATTGTTAATATGAATATTTCATTGTGATCTATGATTATTATCTATTCTAGACATTTAGAAATTTTTACAAGAACTAATGGACAGACAAGAACCTAAGTCTGAACATCTAAAAGGCTTGCAAAGAATCAAGCAAATTTCTTGAAAGACACCAACACTTATTAGACCTACCTTCGTCTACCGTCGTGAACTGAAGATCAAGAAAAATATTCCAAGAGGCATTTGGACAGAAAAGCATGTTGACCCCACAGGAGCAGAAATTGAACTGCATTCAATATTTTCCTCTGCAATGCCTAATGGCGGGAGAAATAACATGGTACCAGAAGAGCTTCAAAGGAAAAAGACTACCCTCTAAGAAACCTGTATTTAGGAAGTTGTTTAAGTGAAAGGGAAGTGGAAGAAATATTCTTAGATGTGCAACTCACTGTTATAACCCTCTCAACAAAGTCCTCGAAGACCTGATTTAACTGGCAGTGAATGAATCTAAATACAGAGCTGTGGGATGTGAGAGTCACATCAGTGACCACTGAAACAAGTACAAAGAAAATTAAATCTAGATGATTGTTTTATATATAATTATAAAACGGAATAAAAGTGTAAAATGCAACTCTTGGAAGAGGATATTTATAGTATAAAAATGGCCTAATTATAATAATTTGAGCCTAATGTTTTGCCATACAAAAATAGAAACGAAGGAGATAGAATGGTAGGAGAAAACACTTATTTCCTCATTGTTCCCAAGAGGGATATTATTTAACTCTTGATAAAGATAACTGGAGATACAAACAGGATGTATCCTTTCTAAATTACTAAAAGAAAAAAAAAAAAAGCAAAGAAAATAAATTCCATGTAACAATCATACTTTATGTAACACATGGAAGTTTTTGGTCTTTAATCTTCTTATCTCCAGAGACTGCTGTGACTCCTCATCCACTCTGTATCATAGCATCTCCTCCACATCATTAATGCAAGGCACCCCATTTCTGACCACAACTTCCTTCTTTTCCTTCTTGGCTTTATTTTTATTTATGTATTTATGTATTTTTTTTTTTTTTTGAGACAGAGTCTCACTCTGTTGGCCCAGGTTAGAGTGCTGTGGCGTGATCTCAGCTCACTATAACCTCTGCCTCCCAGGTTCAAGTGATTCTCCAGCCTCAGCCTCCCAAGTAGCTGGGATTACAGGCACCCACCACCATGCCTGGCTAATTTTTGTATTTTTAATAGAGACAGGGTTTTGCCATGTTGGCCAGGCTGGTGTTGAACTCCTGACCTCAGGTGACCCAACAGCCTCAGCCTCCCCAATTGCCTCAGCCTCCCAAAGTGCTGGGATTACAGATATGAGCCACTGCGCCTGGCCACCATCTTGGCTTTTTAATTGCAACCACTGAAATAGATCTTGATTTCATTGCGACCTCTAGCTTCTTTATCTTCAATTTTCCCCATCCTTCAGCCCTCCCCTTTCTTCAGTTTTCTACCTATCCAGGTTAGATTTCAGAGTCCATTTTTTCAGTGATACTACTGCCAAAATCCTAAACTCCCTCGCCCCTTCGGGCTTTTGTCAGACCCCATTTGGCTGAAGTCCATTTCTAGAGCAACCCACATTGTGTGCTGTCTCTCTTCTTACATTTAAGCAGCTGGAGAAAAACACAACAGAGCAAATTCTACCATCATACATTCATGAGAATCCATTCTGAATGGGCACCGCAGTGCCAGAATCCTTCAGACATTTCTGGTCAACCTACAGTCCAGCAATCCACAATGACCATTCTAGAACTTATCTAGCTTCCTTAAACACCCAACTTTCCTACCCATCAATGGATGTCTTTATTCATATTTCACAGAGATAATAGACACTGTCACATATGGCCACTCCCCCAACTCCACACTCCCAAATCCTGCTGCCAAACTCACTAACACAACAGCATCTGTACATATCTGGTCCTCCTTCCTGCCTATTCCATAGAGCAGCTGTTTCTCTTTCTGAAAGAGATCAACTCCTTACATGTGCTTTAGACCCTATCTACTTTCTCCTTCGCAGGAATCTTATAATCTGGGTGGCACTGTATCTCCCGAATATCCAATCTCTTTTCAATCTCATCAATTGCTTCAACTTGTAAGTATTTAAAAAATTATATTCAGCTTTCAAAAAAAAAAGGAGGAAATTCTGTCATTTGGGACAACATGGATGAAACTAGAGGACGTTATGGAAAATGAAATAAAGCAGACACAGAAAGAAAAATACTACATGGTCTCACTTACATGTGGAGTGTAAAAAAGAACTCATAGAAGCAGGAAGTAGCATGGTGGTTACCGGGGCCTTAAGGAGTTGGAGGGTTGGGAAGATGTTGGTCAAAGGACACAACATTTCAGTTAGGAGGAATAAGTTCAAGAGAGCTATTGTAAAACATGGGGACTATAGTTAATAACAATGTATTGCATTCTTGAACATTGCCGAGAGAGTAGATATTAAGTGTTCTCACAACAAAAATGATTAGTGTGTGAGGTAATGCATATGTTACTCAGCTCAATGCAGCCATTCCACAATGTGTACAAGTTTCAAAGCAACATGTTGTGAATGATAAATACATTTTTTTGTCAATCAAAAACTAATAAATAAAAGAAAATAAAAATAAATGGAGAGATATTATAAAAAATTCTACTGCATGAATAGTTACTAATTCCAGTGCTTTGTATTCCTTTGTGGAAAGGTTTTCCAATCATGGCACTATTGATGTTTTTTTTTTAGTGATGGAGTCTTGCTCTGTCACTCAAGCTGGAGTGCAGTGGCACAATCTCAGCTCACTGTAATCTCTGCCTCCTGGGGTTCAAGCCAATCTCCTGCATCAGCCTCCTGAGTAGCTGGGATTACAGGCGTGCGCCACCACACCCGGCTAATTTTTGTATTTTTAGTAGAGATGGGGTTTCACCATGTTGGTCAGGCTGGTCTCGAATCCCTGATCTCATGATCTGCCCGCCTCAGCCTCCCAAAGTGTTGGGATTGCAGGCATGAGTCACCATGCCCGACCAGCACTATTGAAAATTCTCTGTTGTAGGGGCTGTCCTGTGCAATGTAGGGTGTTAAGCATCATCCCTGACCTCTACCCATTAGATGTCAGTAGGACCCTCCCTAACTATGGCAAAACGCCGATCTTCTTCTCTTTCTTCTAAACTCCTGATCTTCTATCTTCTCCCCTTTCCTCTAAACTCAGTCCACTCTAAAGATCTTAGAGAATGACATTACGTATACAGTTAATTGCACAAGACTGAAATCAGAGAGTCAGCCTTAACACCACCTTCTTCTTCATTTTTCACGTGTGATTCATCATCAAATCACATTATTTTTCACTTCCTAAATACACCCCAATTCCATCCATCTTCTTCTTTCATCACTGCCACCTCGCTAATTCAAACTATCATAATTTCTTACCTGGACCACTGCAATAAATTTCTAACTTCATCCTGCGTCTTTGACTTCCTTCCAACTTGTTCACACTATAGCTAGTGTACTTTTCAAAATATAAATCTTGCAAACCCCTCACCCCCACCAACTTATAATCTAAATAACCAATTAGCCAACTTATGTCTTTGTAGGTATAATCCCTGCAATATACTCATATTCAAAAGCTAAGAAATAGATAGATTCAAACTCAGGTCAATTTATCTCTATAAAGAGACAGTTTTTGAGTACTTGAGTAAGAATCAATTCCAAATGAGAGAGAATATTGAGTTTTCAGGAGAGAAAGGGGAGGGAATCATAGGTGTGATAGAAAGTGTTTACACCGCACTCACCTACAAAACATCAAGAGCTTCCTTCAAATATATGCAGTTAAATTTTGTACTGGTTTTTCATCCTTGGGAGGTGTCTATACCTCCTCTTTGTTATAGGGATGAAGTAGGTAGGTAGAAGGTTATGCAGGAGAGAGTTTAACAAATCATTGCTGTATAAGTATGATGTTCATTAGCACTGAAACTGTTTTCTAAATATCTTACGGGACACAAATAGAAAGATGAATAGGACATTTTCCCTGTTTTCAAGGCTCTACTTGAAGTTTCCTGTCTCATTATTTGCATTTCCTGTCTCATCGTTTGCATTTCCTGTCTCATCATTTGCATTTTCTGTCTCATCATTAGCATTTCCTATCCCATCATTTGCATTTCCTGTCTCATCATTTGCATTACCTCCGCCAATGCTTTCCACCTCCCAAAACACCATCATTTCTTCCTTTTCCACTAACATTTTGCACATGACTGTATTGTCATTTTCCCTAAGCTAAGGGGAAACAAAAAATCCAATAAGACCTTGTTCAAATCACATTGCAAATAAGGAGGAGGAATGACTTACAAGAGTTTTACAGGAATTTTAAGCTCTATTTTTTTTTTGTCATTTGCTTGAGATGGAGTCTTGCTCTGTCACCCAGGTTGGAGTACAATGGCATGATCTCAGCTCACTGGCAACCTCTGCCTCCCCAGTTCAAGCGATTCTCCTGCCTCAGTCTCCTGAGTAGCTGGGACTACAGGCATGCATCACCATGCCTGGCTAATTTTTGTATTTTAGTAGAGATGGGGTTTCACTGTGTTGGCAAGGTTGATCTCAAAAACTCATGACCTCAAATGATCCACCCACCTCAGCCTCCTGAAGTGCTGAGATTCCAGGTGTGAGCCACCGTGCCCGGCCTTAAGTTCTTTTCATAAAGAACCGCAAAACACACACACTACCTGAAATCAGATGCAATACTTTCCATTTGAAATCTGTCTCTCTGAATGGAAACAATGAAGCATTGCCAGTTTATACTCTTGAAGAAAATGAGGACCAAAAATGGATAAGGAAAATAAAATGGGAGAACTCGGAAAGATCAAACAAGGTGCTATCTGGTGGTAGAATCAGATAAAAGGATTTCCTATAAGGTATTCTGCTGGTAACTCTATAAAACGTGGCACTGTTACTGTTGGGTAAATAAAAGTTTTTTATTTGAAAAGCCCTTTCCACTCTTTCCTTTAAAAAGTGGCGGCAACTGGCCGGGCGCGGTTGCTCAAGCCTGTGATCCCAGCACTTTGGGAGGCCGAGACGGGCGGATCACAAGGTCAGGAGATCAAGACCATCCTGGCTAACACGGTGAAACCCCATCTCTACTTAAAAAATACAAAAAACTGGCCGGGCGCGGTGGCTCAAGCCTGTAATCCCAGCACTTTGGGAGGCCGAGACGGGCGGATCACGAGGTCAGGAGATCGAGACCATCCTGGCTAACACCGTGAAACTCCGTCTCTACTAAAAATACAAAAAACTAGCCGGGCGAGGTGGCGGGCGCCTGTAGTCCCAGCTACTCCGGAGGCTGAGGCAGGAGAATGGCGTAAACCCGGGAGGCGGAGCTTGCAGTGAGCTGAGATCCGGCCACTGCACTCCAGCCTGGGCAACAGAGCGAGACTCTGTCTCAAAAAAAAAAAAAACAAAAAGAAGTGGCGGCAATCGTTACAATCTGGTAACAAGAATGCTAGCATGTGAGGGCTTTGATTCACTTCAACTCTTGTCTCTCTCTCTCACACACACACACACACCCCCAATCTTTTAACTTTGACTTCACAAATAAAAGGCCTTCTTATGCTGGCTCAGATCAGGGTGGCCACCAGCATGAATTCATGTCCTCTGTGAAGCATGGAATATCAAAGTCAGAGATTTCAGGTTGGAAGAGTCCTTAGGGAACACTGGGTTTAGAGGTTTTAAAACTTTTTTAAAGTACTGGAACACGTTTTTCAGTTAGAATCCTATATGGAAAACCAATATTTAAAGGATGAGAGCAGAAGTGAGACTGATGAGGTGGAAACAGGAGAACTGGGGACACAGAACCCCATTTCTGGCACCTTCCAGCCTCTGAGCAGGTATCTGAAGCACCGTGTGAAATGCTGGGGCTCTTTGGTGCGTTTTTTCACAACTTCTGACTTAGTCTTATTCTCCTTGCTTACAAATGAGGAAACGGAGGCACACTGAATAAAAATGTCTTGGCCAAGTGCCATCACCCGTATAAAAACAGATCCAAGGATGATGACACCCCCTTGACATGGATGAGTGGCTAAGTGCATGCTCCCAGTGCTCGGATTATGATGCCTACTTAACATTGGGTTGGTGGAGCAAGTTCCTTTTTGGGGACAGGAAGTTGTTGGATGATTATGTAAAGGGTCATGGAAGGATCTCGGAAATAATGCAAGTGGATGACATGAAGGAATACAGCTTTGGTACCCTGTGCTGGGGCCCAAAAAGAGCAGGCAGGGCAGAATGTTGGTTAAAAAAATAACAACAAAAGCAAAAGCAACAAAACCGGGTGTACATATGCCTGCATGTCCAATTTTACAATGAATGCTGTCCTCCTATGGGCACCTCTTGGAATGTAGGAGGATTCTGTCAACTGGGATGTTCCAGGGCTGTGGCCGGTGTTGTAAGCATTTCTCATGAGACCCTGAGCTAGAAGCAAAAGCAATGTCCAGGCTTCAAGTTAACGCCACCTAAGTCCCAGATGCCTGCCCGCTTCGGCATCCTCTGCGGTAATCTCTGTGGAGATTGTGGGGTTCAGGCTCTCTTTCCCGTATGCCACTTCTCCATCTTTAGGGACTGAAATGACCATGTTTGGCTCCCAGGTAAATGGATCATGAGCTCCTCCTGGGTATGACTCTCACTTTTCATCACTGTCTCCCTTGTGTCTGGCACATTGAGCTGTATATAGAGTGACCCTCGATAAAAGTCGTACCCAGAACTTGAGAAGTGGTCTAGTTGGAATGGAGTTTCTTGGCAGAAACTAA
The DNA here is from genome assembly GCF_043159975.1 of Macaca nemestrina. Taxonomy (NCBI): domain Eukaryota; kingdom Metazoa; phylum Chordata; class Mammalia; order Primates; family Cercopithecidae; genus Macaca; species Macaca nemestrina. The sequence continues at coordinate 14,621,370 of NC_092141.1, forward strand.
GCTGAACGGTAGAATGAAGACATGGTTTTTGGAGGTAGAAATGGAACTAGCTAATAATATTGACTCCACCACTAACTTTGTCAGATTTGGGGAAGATGATGTATACTCGTTAGGTTTTAGTTCCTGAGCTGTAAAGTGAAGACGACCAACTGGATCATTTCCAAGGTCTTGTCCAGCCTGAGTCCTCATATGTGGGCCTCGTTTACCTACTTACAATAGTTACGATTATATTTCCGGAGTGTTCACTCATGCAAGGTTTATCTACTCATCACGACACTCTGCAGTGTAGGGGGATTATCCCACCGTTCAGATAAGGAAATCTGGAGGAGAAGAGATGAAGCGCGTAAGTTTACACGCTCAGCCAAGAACAGGATTGGGATTTAAAGTCAGATTTACCTGACTCTAAATCTCCTTTCGCTATGCTCCACTGCCCCAAATTTAGGATGAGAAATGAAAGGGATGGGGGGCACTGTAGTGAGGTGATCTTGTAAATCATTCCAGACCCTCTTTGTCTCCACCCACACCTTGCTCAGAAGAATCATCTCTAAACCTCCAGCCTCTGCTTCCATCACTGCTGGGACAGAAAGTTTATCCTCTTCACACAGCACACTTTTAGGCCAGTTCTAATTATCAAACTGTTCTCCCAAAATTTCTTCTCTTATCTTTTCAGCTTCCAGGTCTTGGTTCTGCTCCCTGGGGCCGCTTCTTGGTGAAATATCCTCCCTGCCAATGAGCAGGTTTTGACTTTCACAGAGAGTCAGAATGTGAGATGGCTTTAACTATGCCAGGGTTTCTAGGCTATTTTTAACCAAGGGGTTTAGGCTTGAATCAGATCTTTCTTGAAACTCAGTGTTTCCATTGGTTCTGCGAGAGGCTTCCTGGCACATAAGGTAGCCTAAGTTTCTCAGTTTCCGGTTCTCTGCAGAAAAAAATTGTCCATTGTACCAAAGTGTTAAGGTTCCTAGTTGGCTATATTGAGACCCATAGTCTCTGGACCAAGCTTCCCTTTGAAAGTGGCACATGCACGGAGGGCCCATGGTGTTTTGTCATCATCATGCCTTTTCTTGTTAAGTGACACTGAGGTTTGATTTTGTGCTCCAGAAAGCAGCGAGGCATCCCACACCTTCCTGTACCACGTGTGCTCTGAGCTTGGTTTCCTGTGTTAGTTCCTGTATGTTTCCAGTGTTTTTGAGTTTGCTCTGTTAGGGGGCAGGGTGTTGGCAGCTGAGGCACACTTCAAAACAAGTGTGGAGCTGAGCAGGGAGAGAAGAAGTGGCGTGAACATCCCCAGGGACCAACACCCAGGAGGAACTGAACCATGCTTGTGTTGAACTGCAGACAGAATTCAACCACGCCATTACAATGTTTCCCTCCCCCAAGAGCAACGCCCACTGCCTCCGGATAAAAGCTGGGAGGTACAGAGTCATTTGCAAGCATCAATTGAATTTATGTTAAAATTTAAAAGTTTGGCATATGAAATGATATGAGAAGAAAGGTGCTTTATAGTTTCCAAAAAATGTGATATTTACTTCTGTGAATATGCTCAGGGTCATGGTGGTTTGACATTTCTTTATTGTACCTTTCCCACTGCCCTTTCAGTCTATGCCCAGGCTGGCCCCAGGGGCCCTGGTGGGTCCCTTTCACTCCCCCTCACTTCCTCTTTTGGTTTTCTGCTGTTGTCTCTCTTTTCTAAGCTGTTGAACCTTGACTGTTTTGAGATGTCCCATTTTATTCCACATTCCCTGTTATTTACTCTGTAGCACCCACAGGCAAATAAATTTCTCTTGCTGATATTGATCTCTTCTTATAGCGTCATTGGAGGTACATTGTTATTCTGGAAACATTGTTCCTGAAGTTTCCAAGGCTGAAGGTGGGGAGAGACAGAGTGTCCCCTCCTGCCACACACACCTATATTACTCCAGAATAAAGGTTAGGACAGCAAGATAGAAGGGATGAAGAATAGGCCAAAATGAGGAAGTTCAGAGAAGATATGACTCCTAAGAGAAGACCTCAAAGTCCGCTTAGAAACCAGAGCTTGCACCAGCCTGGACAACACAGCAAGACTACATCTCTACAAAAAAATAAAATAAAATAGTTGTGCATGGTGCTGTGTGCTTATAGTCCTAGCTACTTGGGAGGCTGAGGTGGGAGGATTGCTTGAGCCCAAGAGTTTGAGGCTGCAGTGAGCTCTGATCATGCCACTGCACTCTAGTTTTGGTGACAAGAAAGACTCTGCATTTAAAAAGAAAAAAAGTAACCAGAGCTTGTGGATCAGAGACTGGATCATAGAGGGACAGAGTATAATACCCAGACTGGGACCATGCCTTCCACAGCCTTCTGCTAGAGGAATTCTGAAGAACTACATTAGATCTAGCTCCATATGGGAGTTCTGTTCATGAATGAAACTAATCCTTTAACTCTTTCAACTTGACCAAGTCCATTTTTCTTGGCTCCGTTTTTGTTTTTCTAATTTTTGTTTTTTGTTTGTTTTTTTGAGACAGAGTCTCGCTCTGTTGCCAGGCTGGAGTGCAGTGCCACGATCTCAGCTCTCTGTAGCCTCTGCCTCCCTGGTTCAAGGGATTCTTCTGCCTTAGCCTCCTGAATAGCTGGGACTACAGGAGTGCACCACCACGCCTGGTTAATTTTTGTATTTTTAGTAGAGACGGGGTTTCGCCGTGTTGGCCAGGATGGTCTCGATCTCCTGACCTCGTGATCCACCCCCTCGGCCTCCCAAGGTACTGGAATTACAGGCGTGCGCCACCACGCCTGGACCCCTGGGCTCCTTTTGAAAGCCCAGTGACAAGTTCTCAAAAGTCACTCTTCTCATACCTTTAGAGTCCTTGCTTTTTACTTCATATAAAAGGCAGGGGTTTGGGCACTGGATCCTTCATTTATGTCCACCTTTACCCCAGTAAATCTCCATTTCTTACAACTGCCTTCTCTTTTTGCAGGGATCACAGAAATTGCTCACATTTTCTAAACCCAGACTTTCCATCTGAGCCCTTAGGACAAACCCATTTTCAACCTCAGGTTGCTCATCTTCTCTTTCTATCAGGTTTCTCATTTGTTCTCCCTGTGTTGCTTCGACAAGTGAACATCCTTCCACCTTAGTAGGGGGAGCAGGGCAAGAGGAGTTCTGATCTGTATACTGTTGTCTTGACTATATTACATTCTGTCTTTTCCTTCAAACTTCCCATCTTTAACTTGCTGCAAGTTGCACCTACCGCATTATAGAAGTCCCCTTGCCACTTTCTTTTAAATAGTTTAGGCTCCACTTATATTTGGTCAGTAATGTTTTGATTAGTAATTATAAAAATCATCCATAATCCCACCACTGGAGATAGTAGTGGTGAACACAGGACACAGCAGATAAACATTTTTTCACTTTCAGTCTTTTTCTACCTGTTTATATTTAATGTTTATACGATTCCTACAATTTTGTGTTCTTTTTCTCTTAATGTTATTTTGAAATCTCTTGGATGTCAAAAAAATCTCATTATTACAATATCTTCTGGCCTTTCTCTTACTCTCTAGAACTAAGAGATACAATATATGCAATATCTTTAGTATATATTATATCACATACTCACTATATATTATATGTTACATAAAATATATATTTAGCATATATAACATATGTATATATTTATATGTTATGTGTATCTAGCATATATCATACATATATTACAATATTATATGTACAACACATGCAATATGTATATGTATATGGTGTGTATTATATGATATATAACATATGGGGTATATGTTTTACATGTTATATATGAATATGTGTATATGTCATATAATATATGCAATCTGTATATATGTAAGTGTATACAGTATATTTTATATAATATATACATATTATACATAACTATAATATATAATATGTTATATTATATATTATTGTATATTATATTATGTATTATATATTATAATTATATATTTATGATTTATAGTATATATTTATACATTTATATTACATATAACATATGTTATGATATACTATATAATATACACATATACATATTACATATATAACACATATATACAGATATAATAACATAATATATTATATCATATACATGTTACATATAATATTATATAATATACACTATACACATTTATATCAATATACATATTACCTGTATTATATAACATATAACATATAATATTACACATATTACATGTATTAATAGTATATAACATATATTAGAAACATTATATAATGTATAATATTATACATATTTTGTGATTCCCTACAAGAAGGCTATAGTGAACTTTGATGGTGCCACTTCGCTCCAGCCTGGATGACCAAGAGAGAAGCTGTATCTAAAAAAAAAAATGTAACCAGAGCTCGTGGATCAGAGACTGGATCATAGAGGGACAGAGTATAGTACTTTCTGTTTCTGCTGCAGGCTGGGACCATGCCTTTCCCAGGCTTCTGCTAGAGGAATTTGGAAAAACTACATTAGATCCACTAGAACCTCTGAGGCAAGGGCATTGCATAAGCAGAAAGAGAGTGACATCTCTGTTTGTTGTTTAAACACTAACTGTGGTAAGTGAAGTGTGTTTGACACAAACGTGGTGCTCTTTGAATGCCTGATGAATGAATGAGCACATGAGTGAAGGAATACATGTATAGTATTATGTGTATCACATATAACATATGTAATATATTATTTATGTGTGTATATATATATACATGCTAAATATAAAAGATGTTCTTTTTTAAACTGTGGGATTTTCTTTTTCATATATCATTCTGCAGATGAACAGAAATAAAAAATTATTTAAAAAAGAAATCCACAAGTATAAATGTAGTCTGATGATCTATTTTATATTTTTAAAGTTACTAAGATGATTTTCCCGACTCTTAGTCTTTGGCAGCTGTGGTAAGCTCTTTGGATGTCTCTGGCAAGATGTTCCACTCAGTGTCCCCTGCAAGGTGATGCCATTTGACTTTGGACAAGTCCTTTACTCTTTTAATCCAGTGATGTTGACTGTGGGTAGGGAACGCTGATATGGTAATATTGATCCTGGTGTAGTGAGGGCTGGGTGAATAGCCCTAAGGCAGAAAATAAGTAGACCAGGCGTGGTGGCTCACGCCTGTAATCCCAGCATTTTGGGAGGCTGAGATGGGGGGATCACGAGGTCAGGAGTTCGAGACCAACCCAGCCAACATAGTGAGACTGTGTCTCTATTAAAAATACAAAAAAATTAGCCAGGCATGGTGGCGCACCTGTAGACCCAGTTTCTTGGGAGGCTGAGGCAGCAGAATTGCTTGAACCCAGGAGGCAGAGATTGCAGTGAGCTGAGATCGCGCCATTGCACTCCAGCCTGGGTGACAAAGAGAGACACTGTCTCAAAAAAAAAAAAAAAAAGAAGTAAGTATAGGAAGGATCCAACAAACGCAGCCCTTAGTAATTTCCCAGCACAACATGTAGTCAGGCTTGGGAAAAGGTGTTCTTTGCCTTGTGCTGAAGCCAGAATTGCTTCCTTTACAGATTTATGTAAACTCGGCTATGGAAATATGTATTAGAAAATAAACTCATTTCTTCATAGGTTATTATTATTAATACACTACTGAAAGCCATGTATTTGGAGAATATTGTGCTTCAGGAAACACACAAAAACCTAAATTATACCATATATGCTAAGCAGCAGATAAGTATTATAAACAATCCTAGAACCCTAAACTGGGTGTCAGGAGACTTGAGTTTTAGCTCTGGCTCTGGAAATAACAGGGTGATCTTAACCTTATCTGCTAAGGGATGAGTTTACAGATTGATTTCTAGATTTTTTTCCTGTTTAAGCTGTTGTCATTATTAACTAGCACTTATTGACTATTGATTATGTGCCAGGAATCATGCTGGGTGCTTTGAATGAATTATTTGTTTGATAATGTTAACACTATGAAGAACTTTTTTTTTTTTTTGAGACGGAGTCTTGCTCTGTTGCCCCGGCTGGAGTGCAGTGGCACGTTCTCAGCTCACTGCAAGCTCTGCCTCCTGGGTTCACGGCATTCTCCTGCCTCAGCCTCCCGAGTAGCTGGGACTACAGGCGCCCGCCACCACACCGGGCTAATTTTTTGTATTTTTAGTAGAGACGGGGTTTCACCGCGTTAGCCAGGATGGTCTCGATCTCCTGACCTCGTGATCTGCCCGCCTCGGTCTCCCTAAGTGCTGGGATAACAGGCGTGAGCCACCATGCCCGGCCCCAAAAGAACTTTTTTTAAAAATCAACTTTATTGAGGTATAGCTGACAAATAGAAATTGTACATATGTAAGGTATACAACTCGATGTTTTGATATATGTATACATTATGAAATGATTACCACAGTCAAGCTAGTTAACAGGTTCATCACGTCACAATTACCATTTTTTAACTGTGATGAGAACACTTAAGATCTACTATTTTCACAAATCTCATTTATATAATACTATATTGTTGTTAGATCTACAGAACATATTCGTCCTGCGTAACCGAGACTTTGTACCCTTTGACCAACCCCTTTCCCACACCTCTTTGCTTCTATGAGTTTGACTCTTCTAGATTCCACATGTGAGTGAGATCATGTCATATCTGTCATTCTGTGTCTGGCTTATTTCACTTAACGTCATGTCCTCCAGGTTCGTCCATGTTGTCAAAACTGGTACTCTTACTATCCCTACCTGAGAGATGAGGGAATTCAGGTTTAGAAAAGTTAGGTAACTTGCTGGGTGCCCCATAGCTAATGAATATTGTTTCCAGGGCTGAAATTTGGGTCTTTCTGCCTGCAGATCTCAAGAGGCAGACCCTGTATTGCTGTCATTGGAATGGCAAGAAGGAGGAGGTCCAGCTGAAGGCCGAGGCTGTGCGGGGAGGCAAGCTTGATGGAGGAGGTGCAGGTAGAAGATGCATCCTGAAGGAGGGTAGGACTTAGATTTGCAAACAGGAAGAGAACCTCTGAGGCAAGGGCATTGCATAAGCAGAAAGACAGTGACATCTTGGTTTGTTGCTTAAGTAGCAACTCTATGGCTAAGTGAAATGTACTTGACACAAATGTGGTGCTCCTTGAATGCTTGATGAATAAATGAGCACATGAGTGAAGGAAGTGGTAGGTGGAAAGGCAAGTATGGGCCATAACACATTAACCTTGGACCTAGGCAGATGCAGCCAACACGTCCTCACTACTGGATTAGACAAGTGCATCAATGGAGAAGTGAAACAGCCCTTTCACATCCAGCGCGTGCTGAGACTTGGTTCCAGTCATGCAATTGATAACCACTTGTCCATCTCAGGTAATGCACCAGTTCCAGTGGCGTTTGAATCTGTATTTTCTGCTACCATGAAGGCAGCTGTCAGCCTCCAGTATCAAATCCTCCTTCATGGCAACTAAAATGAATGAGGTGTGGGCAGCAGGCACAATTCAGCTATGGGACAGCCCCTGCCTTCTTTCCAAGTAGCCAGTTGGAATCAATCAAAATGATAAGTCAAGCTAATGTGGGTGGCCAGTAGATCGTTCCTCGGGTGCGGGTGTTTGTCAGTCTTTGGCATGTGATTCTGGGGTGCAGATAGGGAGCTGCAAAAGAGCTTTTGCAGTGAGCAGAATCTAAGTCAGCACTCCTGAGGATCACGGGCCTTGGAGAGTCCAGGGCAAGCTCCTTCCTTCCCAAGGATGTGAGTGAAATTTGTCTCACTGCCAAGCCTCTTCAGCACTGTCGTTTCTCTCAGGATCCTTTGTTACACTCAGGTAATGCTAGCCCGGTGGTTTGCGCCAGGTGGGTTCCACGGGAGGAGAACATAAATAAGACATCTTGACCATCCAGGTAAGTGAGTGGACAGGTGCCCATTGTGTGAAACTTACAATGCCAGTGAAATTGGTGTAGAGCTCCCGTTCGCTCTCTGTGCCATCAAGATGAGCCGTGGCTGAGGCACAGATAGCTGTGGCACCATTGTGACAGCCATCAGCACCTGGCGGGGGAGCCCTAATTGGTCCTTCTGCAGATTCTTCATGTAGGTTTACCCGTCAGTGAGGAGCAGAGAGGGAGCGTGAGGGGAGTATTTGAGAGGAACTTGACGTTCAAATGGAGACCTGTTATTTTTAGCGCTGGATGTTGAAAAAAAGTCTGATCCTTGACAGGGCAAGCTTTTTATATCTTTCATGTTTTTTTCTCTAACCATAAAAATCCAATAATACAGGCCGGGCTCAGTGGCTCATGCCTGTAATCCCAGCGCTTCAGGAGGCCAAGGCAGTCGGATCATCTAAGGTCAGGAGTTGGAGACCAGCCTGACCAACATGGAGAAACCCCGTCTTTACTAAAAATACAAAATTAGCCATGTGTGGTGGTGCATGCCTGTAATCCCAGCTACTCAGGAGGCTGAGGCAGGAGAATCGCTTGAACCTGGGGAGGCGGAGGTTGTAGTGAGCGAGAACATGCCATTGCACTCTAGCCTAGGCAACAAAAGCAAAACTCTGTCTCAAACAAAAAGAATAAAAAAATCTAATAATACATATTCATGGCAGAAAATTAGGAAATATGTAGATAGATAAATAAATAAATAAAAGGTATCTACTACAATCCCAGGACCAAGACATAATAATGGTTAACATTTAAAAATAATTTTCTTTTTTTTTTTTTTTTGGTGAGACAGAGTCTCGCTCTGTCGCCCAGACTAGAGTGCAGTGGCGCAATCTCGGCTCACTGCAAGCTCCGCCTCTCGGGTTCACGCCATTCTCCTGCCTCAGCCTCCCGAGTAGCTGGGACTACAGGTGCCCGCCACCGCGCCCAGCTAATTTTTTGTATTTTTAGTAGAGACTGGGTTTCACTGTGTTAGCCAGGATGGTCTTGATCTCCTGACCTCGTGATCCACCTGCCTCGGCCTCCCAAAGTGCTGGGATTACAGGCATGAGCCACCGCGCCCGGCCTTAAAAAACATTTTCTAATAGTCATCTATAAGCATATACACATAGGCAGACACCCTTACACACATGCATATATTTATTGCGCTTCTTACCAAATGGGAATGGTGCTGTGTACGTTTTTATACTGCTTTTTCCATTTATTATTACCCTATGAACATTTTTGCATGCCATGAAACATTCCTCAGGATCAATAATTTTAAATGACTATAATGTATGGTATAAACATACCATAATTTGTTTAACCATTTCCATATTGCTGAACGCTTGGGATGCCTCCAGTTTTTCTTCATTGTAAGTAATGAGGCAATGATATCCTTGTACAGTACATTCATCTTCACGCACATATTTGGTTTCCGGAAAGATTATTAGTTTCAAGAATCCTGTATAGTGGGAAGTATTTTCATCACAGCTTAAACATAGTTTGGGTTCTGGTTTTAATTATGGGCCCCATAGATACGGAGATCAGTGTGACACTTCGTGAGTGAAACTATAAGCCTTTGCAATTTGGGGGAAAATGCTAGATTTGGGTGAAGTGGTTCTTGAGGTGAATATTCAGGCTGATCTATGGTTATATTTTCTTTTTTTGGGGGGAAGAAAAAGGAAGATGGAGTTCCACTTCCTTCTGTCTTTTGGCTTTGGTCTGCCTCCCAGGAATTCAGCAGGAGACTGAGAGGAAAGAGATTGTTTAGCAGTCAGCAGAAACGCCTTTTCTGTGGTTTCTTCCTTCCGTTTTGCTAGCATCACCTCCAACACAATTCCACACCTCCAGAGCTTCAGCCTTCGCTTGGTGATTTGGTGCTCATGTGAAAAAGGTCTCTCATCATTAAGTTTTGATGAGACTGGCCGGGCGCAGTGGCTCAAGCCTGTAATCCCAGCACTTTGGGAGGCTGAGACGGGCGGATCACGAGGTCAGAAGATCGAGACCATCCTGGCTAACACGGTGAAACCCGTCTCTACTAAAAAATACAAAAAACCAGCCGGGCGAGGTGGCGGGCACCTGTAGTCCCAGCTACTCCGGAGGCTGAGGCAGGAGAATGGCATAAACCCGGGAGGCGGAGCTTGCAGTGAGCTGAGATCCGGCCACTTCACTCCAGCCTGCGCGACAGAGTGAGACTCCATCTCAAAAAAAAAAAAAAAAAAAATGTTTTGATGAGGCTGCCTTATTCATGAAAGAAAATAAGCAGGCTTGCTTTCCCCCTGCAAGCTAGTGTGAGCCCAATTAGTCCTCTGATTTATTCTGCTGACGGAAAAATCTCCCAGGTCAGAAGATGGGAAAGAAGTGCTGAAATGCTTCACGTTCACCAGGTAAAATCTCAGTAATTCAAACTTCGTATCAGAATGACCTCCCTGAGGTCAGGGCATTTCAACCAGAGCAGGCCCAGCCCAGACTTCTGTGAACGTTTTTCTGTTTGAAGACTCAGTTTTCTCATTCAGCTTTGTGGGATTTTGTTTTCATATAATAATTCTTTGGTAATTTCCTCATATCAGTTTTCTGTTCTCTTTCTTCTGGGTGCTGTACCTCTTAAATTCATCTTCTTTGACTCTTTTCCTTTTTTTCTCTTTCTTTTCTTGCTTTCTTCTCTTTTTCTCTATATATTTTGAGGCTTCCTCAAATACGTGCAAATACCCCCATCAAGTTTTAAAACATTCACTTTCATATTTGTGCTTTGCAGAAGCTCTTTCTTTTTCTCTGATTCCTTCATTCTTATAGTATTCTTTTTTTTTTTTTTTTTTTTTTTTTTTTGAGACAGAGTTTCACTCTTGTTGCTCAGGCTGGAGTGCCATGGCACGATTTCGGCTCACTGCAACCTCCGCCTCCCGGGTTCAAGCGATTCTCCTGCCTCGGCCTCCCAAGTAGCTGAGATTACAGGCATGTGCCACCATGCTCGGCTAATTTTGTATTTTTAGTACAGACGTGGTTTCTCCATGTTAGTCAGGCTGGTCTCGAACTCCCGACCTCAGGTGATCTGCGCATCTTGGCCTCCCAAAGTACTGGGATTACAGGCGTGAGCCAGTGCGCCTGGCATAGTATTCTATTTTTGTTTGAAGAATGCAATCAGGCTTCAATTTCTCTAAGTATATTCATTATAGGATTTTGTTTCGTTTTTAAGCTTTCTTCTATTTTAAAAAATTATCTTTATTTCCTTCTGAGTCAGTTTTCTGTTGCTGTGTCTATTATTCGCTATCATACTGTGTGTTCCCCAATTGCCTGGTAGATCTTTGTGTCGGATCCTACATAAGAACTGGGGACTAAGAGGGTTGCCTGAGAGTTTTATGAGCATGATGAGCCTACCCTATGATCAGGCTACAACTTAGTATAAGTGGGTGAGAATCTGGGGTTTTGCAGATGTTAGAAAAAGTTATACTTTGGATGGCCAATATTTACTTTAACTGTCCTTATCTTCCCCAGGGACTAGCTTAATTTTTAGAGAAAAATCTTGACATTTGTAGCTTGGAAGAAAATGCTTGAGTGTTTGTTATTTTTCAAGGACATGGATAAAGTGGTGTATAGGCCTTTAATTAATACGCTTATCCAGGCCCATTCCTCACTTCTTCTCTCTTTTGCGTCTTCCAGAGCCTTCTGATTCTACCACCCACCCTGGCTAGCTTCTTAGCTGTAGCCTCCTCTGTTTGCATTGTGGGTGTGGAATCATCTGCTCTGTTTCATCTGTCAATACACCTCCATCTGCTTTTAATCTAATTTTAATTTTTTATGATGATGAAATGATTTAAATAGACAAAAATTATTAGGACACCCGGGTGCCCACCACCCAGATTTAACACATGTTAACATTTTTGCCATATGTACTTCAGGTTCCATTTACTTTCCATTGTTTAGAAATGGGTTCAGCTCTTTCCCCTACTGATGTTCCTTATCCTGATTCCTTCTCCATTATGTGCTTGTGACTCAAAAAGAAACAACTGCATTACTACTAGGTTTTAAGAGAGATGAGAAGCAGAGATACGTACTTCGTTTGCCATCTGAAACTGGTAGCCTTACCAGATTTTTACTGTAATAATTTAAAAGACTTTGATCTAGTCCGGCATTTGCCAGTTTACTTTCAATAGGAACTTGGCAGAATAGAAAGTAATCAGATTTCACTGCAAATACTGAAGTTTCGTTTTTCCTTTAAGCTGTTCAACCAATTATGTTAAGTTCCTACTATGTGCTCAGCATTTAAATAAAATCTTTGGGAGAAATACAAAAGAAGCCAAAAATATGGTTTTTGCCAAAGAGGTAGGAAGACAAAATTAATGGGCATGCTGAACTTTGAAGGTTAGACATGTAACTTCTAGTTGTGTGATGCTTTAAACTTTATAAATTGCTTTGCCAAGGCTCCTCATTTGATCTCGAAACAACTAAGTGAGTGAGGCATGGATCATGTGATGAGTCTATTTTAGAGAGAAAAGAAATTAGTGTTAAACATAGGCAGAGGCAAGGCTGTATGATGAGGCAGTCCTTGGCCTGGAATTTGATATGTGTGCAGTGTCCAGGTGATGGAGAATTGGAGGGTGTCCCCAACTCCTATCTTTTTCACTGCTTCACATTGAATATCCTTTCTTAACATGAAAAAGAAAAGAGGCAGGGCAGGTGGCTCATGTCTGTAATTCCAGCACTTTGGAAGGCTGAGGAGGGCCCATCATTGGAGCCCAGGAGTTTGAGACCAGCCTTGGCAACACAGTGAGACCTCACCTCTATAAAAGTTACAAAATTTAGCTGCATGGTGGCACAGGCCTATAGTCCCAGTGACTTGGGACATTGAGGTGCAAGGATCACTGGAGCCCAGGTTCACATGACTGCACTCCAACTTGGGCAACAGAGAAAAACCCTGTCTCAAAAAACAGATAGAGGGAGAAAGAGAGAGAGAGAAAAGAAAGAAAGAAAGAAAGAAAGAAAGAAAGAAAGAAAGAAAGAAAGAAAGAAAGAAAGAAAGAAAGAAAGAAAGAAAGAAAGAAAGAAAGAAAGAAAGAAAAAGAAAGAGGAAGGAAGGAAGGAAGGGAGAAAGGAAGGAAGAAAAGAAACAAGAGAGAGAAAGAAAGAAGATAGAGAGAAAGAAAGAAGAGAAAGAGAAAGAGAAAGAAAGAAAAGAGAAAGAGAGAAGGAGAAAAGAAAGAAAGAAAGAAGAAAAGAGATGACTAAAAGAGGTTTCTTTTTTTTTTTTTTTTTTTTTTTTTTTTTGTTGAGACGGAGTCTAGCCCTGTCGCCCAGGCTGGAGTGCAGTGGTGCGATCTCGGCTCACTGCAAGCTCCGCCTCCCGGGTTCACACCATTCTCCTGCCTCAGCCTCCCGAGTAGCTGGGACTACAGGTGCCCGCCACCTCGCCTGGCTAATTTTTTGTATTTTTAGTAGAGATGGGGTTTCACCATGTTGGCCAGGATGGTCTCGATCTTCTGACCTCGTGATCCGCCCGTCTCAGCCTCCCAAAATGCTGGGATTACAGACGTGAGTCACCGTGCCCGGTCGGTGATTTTCTTCATTTACACCAACTTGGCTTATCATAAACTAGTAAAATGAGTACTTTATCTGCAGAATTCTCTCCTGATTCCCTCTAGTAACCTCAGCCCTAGCTAGACTTCAGCAGGGGTTAAAGGGTGGGGACAGCCAGGGACTTAGGTTAAAGATATTCCCCCTCCCCAGTTCCGGAACTGTAGAGACAAGTAGTAGAAACAGAGAGGAGGACAGTCATGATTTGTTGAATTAAATGGAATTTATTTAAAATAAATTTCTTTATTGGAATCATAGATGCACATGATTAAAAAATTAAAATGTTTGAAGGGTTTATAAATGAAAAAAACTATGTTTTATCTTTTCTACTGCTTAATTCTTTTTCTCAGAGGCAATGACTTTGAACTCTTTAAACTATTTCTACTGGTAGCTGTAAATAATATGCCTATGCTGCAATATATAGATTTTTTTCAGTTGTAGACATTATATTTTGACTTTGTACTATGATAGGTGAGGATTTATCTCATTCTTAATTTCATTCCCACCCTTACCTTCTTATCCTCTTTTCTTCAATTTCAACATTAGCTCTTTTTTGGCCTCTATTCTTTACACTTATGCAATATTACATATTCGTTTACTGTTCCGTCAGTTATAGACAGTATCCCTCAACTCTCCTTTCCCTCTCTGCCTCCCAGCTTCTGCCACCTTTATTTAAAAGCTTTACTGCCAGGTGCAGTGGCTCACGCCTATAATCCCAGCATTTTGGGAGGCTGAGGTGGGAGGATCACGAGGTCAGGAGTTCAAGACCAGCCTGGTCAACATGGTGAAACCCCGTCTCTACTAAAAATACAACAAAAATTAGTCAAGCATGGGGGCTCACACCTGTAATCCCAGCTACTTGGGAGGCTGAGGCAGGAGAATTGCTTGAACCTGGAAGGTGTAGGTTGCAGTGAGCCAAGATAGTGCTACTGTACTCCAGCCTGGGCAACAGAGTGAGACTCCATCTCAGAAAAAAAAAAAGAAGAAAAAAAAAAGCTTTACACAATTAGAGCTTGTTTCACTTACATTCTATTCTAGAAACACAACTGAGTTGTTTGTATTTTATCTACAGAAAAAGAAGAAAGTTGAAAAACAGTGTTTACATTATTGTAACTATGTAAACATTATTCACTCTGAAACCAGGTACTGTAATAACACTTACTTTTTGTATTACTTTTTGTTTTTCCTGGGTTTCAAATGGCATCTTACTTTTCTTTGTACCACTTGCCTTTCTTATAGCTCTTTCTCTGACCTCTTCACCCAATCACACACCGCATGGATTTTTTTCCCCCTCAGATCTTTCTCCAGGGGTCTCTGTTCTTGTTCATCATCTGAACTGCTTGTTTCCTAGGTGGTCTGGAACTTCCTATCACTGCTTTCTTGGATTGATTCCACTGGTTTCCACATCTCATTCTCCCTTTCTTGGCATTTTCTCTCCTTTTCCTGTAGAATAACCTCAAGTAAAATTCCTGAAGACGTGGTTTGTGGGACATAAGCTTTCTGAGTCGTCTATGTTGGAACGTGATTACATTTACTGTTTACATTTGCTCACTGATTTGGCTTAGTTGAAAATCATGTTTCTTTAAAAAGCTTGAAGACATCTCCTAATTGTTTTCTAACTTAATTACGTAATCTCATAATTATTTTCTGACCTCTATTGGTGTTCATCAAAGTGATGAACAGTTTGATTTTAGTTTGTTGCTAATTCTTGGTGGGGAAAGTGTTTTATTCCCTTTCAGGGTTTTGAATTTTTACCCTTAGTCTTTTAAAATAATGAAGTGGGAAGTGTGGTTTTGATAAAAATGTAGGGCCCTTTCCAACCTTGATTATTGTGACATTCAGCTCTGAGAAACATACTTACATTACTTCTTTGATAACCTCAGTTCCTCTGCTCTTTAAAAAAAAACTTAAAAAAAAAAATCTTATTGGCCGGGAGCGGTGGCTCACGCCTGTAATCCCAGCACTTTAGGAGGCCAAGGTGGGCGGATCACGAGGTGAGGAGGTCGAGACCATCCTGGCTAACACAGTGAAACCTCGTCTCTACTAAAAATACAAAAAAAATTAGCCGGGCTTTGTGGCGGGCACCTGTAGTCCCAGCTAGTCAGGAGGCTGAGGCAGGAGAATGGTGTGAACCTGGGAAGCGGAGCTTACAGTGAGCCAAGATTGCGCCACTGCACTCCAGCCTGGGCAACAGAGCAAGACACTGTCTCGGGAAAAAAAAAAAAAAAAAAAAATATATATATATATATATATATATATATAGTTAACCAGATACTGGCCTTTAGGAATGGCTCCCTAAGGTCTAATCTTTTCTCTAATATTTTTTATTCTTAGTTTTTCAATCTTTCTTTTTTTAATTCATTTGACTTTGTTAGCAAATTTTCTTTAGGGGTTTTAACTTTGGTTCTTATTTTTAAAATCTACGGTTATGGAAATTTTTCATAACATTATATATCCATATAAATGAAAGAGTTATGGCTTACTAAGAAATCTAGACATATCTTCTTCCTCATTTCCCTTATTACTTCTCTGCCAGGACCATTACTTCAGTTTTCTGTTTTTAAGCAGTTTGCTTACATTCCTTCTCTTTCTACTCTTCATTTTTGTCTCTCTTTCTCCTCCTTCTCCTCTACGTCCTCCTTTTTAAAAAAGTTTTAGGCAGTTGACTTTTTACTGTAGAAGATGAGGTTCTTAGCTCTCTGTCTTCCTTTTACCTCCACCAACTCTCACACCCTTTCCAGCCCCATCTCCCCTGTATTATTTATCTATTGCCACAAAATTCTACATAACAACCAACCACAAAACATCGGTGGCATAAAACAAAAATTGTGTATTTCTCTCTCAGTTGCAGGGTTTAGATGATTTATGTCCAGCAGCTCTACTGGCCTAGACTAAGCTTTCTCATGTATCTGGGAGTTGACCGGCATTGGCTACTCTAGACTAGATGCAGCTGGTGTGACTTGGCAACAGGGGCAATTTGGTTCTATCTCTTCAATCACTGATCTCATACCAAGTTACCCATGATATGTTCCCATGGAAATGAAAAAGGCACAAGAAGGAAAGTCTATTTGAAGCCTCCGCTAACATCTCATTGGCCAAAGCAAGGGACATGATTGATCCCAAGATCAAGAGGCAGGTTATGTCATCCTACCCATGGTGGGGTTACATGGCAACTGTGAAGTTACAGGGCAAAAGGCATGGGTAAAGAAAGAGGTGAAGAATTGGAACCATCATTGCAGCTCTCCCTCTCTGTACCTATATACGAGAACCGTATATCCTAGTTTTGGTTGAATCAGTATTTTCTTTTTCTCTACATTTTGTTTTATTTTTCTGGAGTATTTCTTTAAAACTTTTAAATGACTTAGTTCAATTTCTAACTTTTAAAATATTCCAACTCTACTTCTAAGATGTTGGACATTGCATCAAAAATTCTAGCAATTTCATCTTCCTGAACAAATCTCTCCAGGATGCTTCAGTTCTGCTCCAGTCTGGACTGGTTGCCTTTCACACTGACACGTGGCTGTCATCATTGAGGTCCATATCTGTAAGAGTTCTCCATTATACTGAAGGGTTCTACCTTCTCTTTTCTGACTTTAATTGTCTGCTTTCTGTAGCCATGTCTTCCTCTTTCTCAAGTTTATCCCCTCATTTTAGTGATGCATATTCGCCAAAAGCTTCCTGAGAAAGGGTCTGTGGGAAGTACATTTTTTGAGACCTTGAGTCTGTGAAAGGGCTTTATTCTGTCTTCAAACTTGATTACCAGTTGTGAAAGAGAGAAGTCTAAAGTTTTTGGAAATCTTCAGACCAGCACTTTACAACATGTATTACTAGTTTCTGGGGAAATTAGTATAGGGTCAGCCCTAAAACACATTTTGAATATAGGGCAGTTTGATAAACACTGCATCAAAAAGAGCAAAACTAATTTCTCTACTAAGAACTTCTTGGAGCTTTTAATGTGCCAATGCATATTGTGACTCCCCAAGACGGAGAATGTACTGCGTGATGTCTTCAAGCCTTATTTGATCATGGAAACTTCCTTCGTCTTGCATCTAAAGGGAATAAAGTTTTGCAGAACAAATATTTAGAAATGGTATAAACGGAGTTTGAAGTTGGGTGCCCTAGTTTATGTCCCACGAAGAGGTAAATTCTTCTCGCCCCAGTGCCCTGTTCCCAGCTACTCCTAAGAAGCCAGCCCTTGAAATACTTCGATTACTATGGGTAATTTTCAGAATGAAGATGTGTGCAGGTAGGAGGGGAATAGCAAATCAATAGACTATGTGTCCAACATAGAGACCAGAATGGAAGAATTTAAGGTTAAAAAATGTGTATAGTGAAATATCTTAAAATATTGGCCTTTTCGCAGTTTCTGGTAAGGGACTTACTTATTCCCCAGTCTGCCTGCCTCCTTGACTTCAGGACGATAGGCACATTTAAAAAATAAATCTATTAAAATCTTTTTGGGGGAAACGCTCTCTCTCATTCTCAGGCCATGTGGTCCTGAGGAGGCTGACCTCATCCTCTGGCTCAAGAATGGTTGTGTGACCTGGTCTGGGCTGATGAGAATCAGCTATGCGGATTTTGTGAGAACTATTTGAAAAGAGAGACATTCATTTTTTGTTTGGCCTGCCTGTGGTTTGGACACTGCAAGCGTAGGACTGCCAGTGGCCTTTTGTGCCCCTCTTTTTGGAGACACTGCCTGAAGATGTAGCCAACACAGAGGGAAGCAGAGTCAAGAGCAAGAAATTCAAAAGTTCCTGGAGACGTCTTTTGAAAGCCCACATCAGCCCTGCACGACCTGTCAGTTCCATATTTGGACTTCTCAGTTATTGAGGCCATACATTCATTTTTAGGTTTCAGCTAGCTTGAATTTCTATTACTTTCAGTTAAGAAACTGCATTAGCAGAGTTACTCTGCCTCCCTCAGTCTCACACACCACTGGGAGGAAACGGGAATGCTAATGGAAATGCCTTTTGCATAGTTAGAACTCATTGGTTGTTAGTTTCCTTTTCCACACCAGTTTTTTTTCTTTTTCTTTTTTGAGGTGGGAGTCTCCCCCTGTCGCCCAGGCTGCAGTACAGTGGTGCAATCTCGGCTCCCTGCAAGCTCCGCCTCCCGGGTTTACGTCATTCTGCCTCAGCCTCCCGAGTAGCTGGGACTACAGGTGCCCACCACCATGCCCGGCTAATTTTTTGTATTTTTAGTAGAGACGGGATTTCACCGTGTTAGCCAGGATGGTCTCGATCTCCTGACCTGGGGATCCACCCACCTCAGCCTCCCAAAGTGCTGGGATTACAGGAGTGAGTCACCACGCCCGGCCCTTTTTTTCTCCTTTTACTTCAGGAAAGAATGTCCTAAAACATGGTGGCCTACTGAGACCAACTAAGGAGAAAGCAAAAAGTCAGAAATCCAGGATACCAAGTATTCCCAGGAGCTCTGTACATTAAACATTGCGACGGTAACTTGATGTTGAGAGGAAAAGCGGCTCAGTGCATGTCAAGATGTTGAGTGGGTAAGCCCAGCTCCAAACAGCACACATACAGCAATTCTACACACTGTTTCAGAGAAAAATGGAACTTATATGGACTCTGGCAAGTTCTATGAGATATTGCCTGCAGAAGAAAACAGCAGAAACCGTCTAGCTGAGCATGGTGGGCTGTTATTTGGTGGTGCATGTTGGCCACACATCTGTGCTTGTCTGGCCTTGATCTGCTCATAACGCACATATCTTTTTCCCCTACAGGTCAACTCAATCCATGGGTTTTTTGGTTTTTTTTTTCTTTTTTTTCTTTTCTTTCTTTTTGAGACAGAGTCTCGCTCTGTCAACCAGGCTGGAGTGCAGTGGTGCAATCTGCGCTCACTGCAACCTCTTCTTTCCAGGTTCAAGCAATTCTCCGGCCTCAGCCTCCCAAGTAGCTGGGATTACAGGTGCATGCCACCACGCCTGGCTAATTTTTGTACTTTTAGTAGAGACAGGGTTTCACCATGCTGGCCAGGATGGCCTTGAACTCCTGACCTCAGGTGATCCACCCACCTGGGCCTCCCAAAGTGCTGGGATTACAGGCATGAGCCACTGTGCCCAGCCACTCACGGGTTTTAAGCAGAATTCTTTGGGTCTCTTTGGCATGTAAAGGAAGTCAAAGGCCTTTCATGGGTATAAGCACAGTCTGGTTGGACAGACATCCTGTCATGGATGCTGGCTTTTCTTTGCCTTGGTTAACAGTTTCCCCTCTGGATCAGTAAGTATCATCCTGTTTGTTTCTTGTTGAGAATTAAAGGTTAGGAAAAATTAGATTAGGTCGCAGATTAGGGCAGTTTAGCTGTAGATCTAGAATGGCTGGGTGTCCTTTGGGTACCACTTCCTCTAACCCAACACACAAGTACACACACACACACACACACGTATGTATGTACATGCATTCATGCATATTCACACACACACATGCTCATGTATCCACATCTATTTGTGCATATTTACCCATGCATGCTTATGCATGCACCAGTGTCCTTCATGTTCCAGACTCAAATACGTAGACAGTCTAGTGACACCACCAGCAATTCCTGCCTCACTGGAAAGTATCCAGGGTGGGGAGTGGGGAGGTGGGTGGGGAGTTTGTCGAGGTCTTTTCTGCAGTCTCCCTCATTGTGTGGAAAGACTGAGCTTAGTGCCTGGAGAGACACGAGCCACAAGAACTTTGGTTTCATCTCCAGAAGACGGCCTGCCTCTCCCCGGGGTAGTATCTGCTGTGTTGACTTTTGGCTCATTCTCTGTGAAGGAATTGTTTATACTGAGAAGTAAATACGGGAGGACAAGCAGAGAGGAGGAGATTATGTATTTATGTGCTGGGGGGTGGGGTTCAGTCAGAGCTTGCCTGCAGTTCTGGAAGCATTTTGTGACATCAGCATTGGGCACTGGGAAGCATCTCAGGCTGGCGGGAGTGTCCTGAGCTCTCTTGGTCTCCTGGGATGCCATGGCACATCTTCTCCAGGAGCAAAGTGCTCCAGCACGTCCCTGTGCTTTGCGGAGGCTCTGAGTTCCAATGTCGCATTGCCTCCTTGACTTGCACATTGTAGGCCTCATCACAGATGACCTCTTCAGAGAGGCCTATCTTGGTCAGGCCTCTGGACAAGTAAAGCGATCACCTCTTGAATCATCCTCCAACTCTACCCCGCTAACTCCCTTCCAGTGGCTATCAGTGCTTGAAAGTATCTTAGTTGCTTGTTATATATTCTATACTTCCCCATGCTAGAATGTAAGCTCCCTGAGGTCCAGGGATCTGCCTTATTCCCCCCTTGTCTCCATCGTATTAAACAGTTGGCAGTGTGTCGTAGGTGCTTGGTAAATGCAATATTTGCTGATCCACTGACCCATTGCATAGATTTTCTGAGAAAGAGCAGTTAATCAACTTAATTCTCTGATTTAAGGATGTGAGATAGGAGAATAACAAATCTTCATTAATGTCTTCAAAAAATGCATTGCACATTCTTTTATGAGTGTGATGATTAACATTATATGTCAACTTGGTGAGGGTGTGGTGCTCAGTTGTTTAGTTTAACACCGGTCTAACTGTTGCTGTGAAGGTATCATTTACATGTGATTAACATTTGAATTAGCAGACTTTGAGTCAAGTAGATAGCCCTTCACAATGTGGGTGGGCCTCATGCAGTCAATTTACCTTTAGAGCAAAGATTGAGGTTTCCTGAAGAAGGAATTCTCCTCAAGATGGCAGCATAAAAATCCTGCCTGAGTTTCCAGCCTGCTGTCCTGCAGATTTCAGACTCAAGACTGTAAGAATTCCTACCTGAATTTCCAGCCTGTTGGCCTGCCCTTTGGATTTCAGAATTGCTAGTCCCCACAACTGTGTACATTTTGTGAGCCAATTCCTTAAAATCTCTCTATAAATATGTACTACATATACACACCTATAGGCATATGCTAAATGCTTTAACTTATTATTTCATGCAATCATTACTACAACCTTATGAATAGGCATTGTTTCTATCCTTACTATATAATGTGAAAACCAAGTTTCAGAGAGGTTAAGTAACATAGCCAATATCACACAGCTGGCAAATCATGGACTTTGTGCTCCGGCCTGAGTCTGTCCAATGCACAAGCATATGCTTTTATCATCATGCAACTCTAAAAATGGAACGTGAATCAGAAATGGCTCTTGCCTTTGAAGGGCTTGTGGTGTATTACAGGGAAGAATAGACAGAAATAATGGTAATTTTCAGGGCAGAGATTTATAAGATAAAAGATAAGTCTTATGAAATCTAACAGGACAGAAAGATCAGTTTAGCTTCTGTGGATGGTGCAGAGCTTAATGGATAATAGTTTCAATCTGGGCTTTGAAGAATGGAGAGGAAGGACTTGGATACTTGGAGCTAGAAAGGATGTCATTGTAGATCTGTACTGCGAAGTAGAAATAGAGTGTGAGCCACACATTAGAGCCACATATAGAATTTTAAATTTCTGGTAGCTCAATTAAAAAGGAAACAGGCAAAATCAAATTAAGAATATGCTTTACTTAGCCCAACATATCTAAAATACAACCATTTCAACGTGTAATCCATATAAAATTGTTAATGAGGCATTTTCACGTACTTTTTGCACCAAATCTTCAAGATGGTAGAGCACTTCTCAGTTCAGCACGTTCTCAATAGAAAAAATTATAAATGAGATATTTTGATTGTTTCTTTTCTAATACATCTTTGGAACCTGGTGTACAGGCATTGGTAAAGGAGAGGGAGCCACAAGGATATTAAGACGGGACTCTGAGCTTTCCATTATTGGATGACTAGGAATATAGCGTGAAACAGGCAGCTCTAGAGAACTACCAACAGATCACAAGAGATTTCATCTTCTCTCGCTATGGGATTTGAAACAGTCTCCAGGACCTCTTCCCTCCTGCTTGTTGAGGAAAGACGTCTGGTTCTCAGCCCCTCTCCAGCAGGAAGGAGCGTGATTGTACTATCAAGCCCTCAAGAAGGTCCCTGCATCAGCAGAGCTCCATCCATCCCTCATCTTGTTAGAGCTACGTGACCCTGAGCATCTACTGAATGTCTCTAGGTCTTGGAATCCCCAGAAGCACCACTCCCCAAGTGGTGTGGTTAGATAGCAACTGGATCCTGCTGTCCGATAGGCGTCTAATGATCTGTTATTACATGCTTAGTGCATCTGTAACTGCTCTAATGAGCTGGAAGTCTGGAGGAGGAATGACAAAGATTTACAGCTTTTCCTTGGGAAACCATCCTCATGTCATGGGAGGGATTAACTGGACGAGGCATGACTCCCAGCTCAGTGGCTGCTGATAGCAACAGGGACCATAAGGAGCATGGGTGATTAGAACCCTACGTTATCACGGACGCCTTCCTCGCCGTTGTTTATTTTAGGATTGTGGCTATCCAGGCAGCCGGCTTGGTGTGTGTCAGACATACTTAATAGAAAGATAATTTAGGAATAAGAATGCGTGAGATGGTTCTGGGGGAGATGGAGAGCGAGGGGGTAGAGTTATTCCCAGATTTCATTGCTGCGTACTTTCTTATCTGGGGAAGAGCTCCTGGGGACCTCTTGGATAAATCGCCACTTCTACAGCTCGCCTTCCCTTAATCTTCTCACAGCCTCTTCAGTTACATTTGGAGTCTTGTTTTTCAGGTCTCAGTGTTGCTTCCTTGAATGATTCATCTTTAACTTCAGGTTCATCCTTTTCTTTTTCAAGGTTCTTATTCTTTCCCTCCTTTATTCTGTTCTTCTAGCTCCCTGTTCCACTTCCTTCTTACCTGGAATTTTTAAATCTTCTGTTCCCATTTATTTGCTGAAGTAGTACATGGTGAGTGAGGCTCTTCATGGAACCTCCACCATTTTTATTTACCTCACGTTGTGTCTTACATGTTCTCTTACCTTTTTTATTTGCTCGGTTCCTATAAACTTTATAAAGCCTTTTCTTCACTTTTTTCTTCCTCATTGTCCTTTGATCCCCTCCTCCCCCAAAAAAATCAATGTGGAAGGGTCTCCCTGGTGCAAGGAAATTTATAAATAGATCATCACCAAAAAACCCCCACAAAAACCCCAAAACTGTCCTTGTTGAAGGTGAAAAAGACCTTAAATAGGATCCAGACCATAAGACTATAGGGGTTAGCACAGCTCACTGGAAAACATGACATATTAAACCGATATTTTCGTGTTTTTTTTTTTTTTAACTAGATAGTCAGAAATGAATCAATTCCAAAGTTTGTAAGACTCAAAATTAGATGTGGAAGAAAATAAAGCCTATGATTTGGATTCTGTCATTGACATTAGCCCTGTCACAATGCCAAGGAGTTTTCAATAGTTCTCTAGGGGACAGTTTATCAAAACCACAGAAATTGTCCGCACAAGAGCACAAAAATCTCCGCTCTGGATCTGCTCATATCAAGCCCTCTGAATACATCTCTGTCTTAGCATTCTCCGCAAACACAAGGGGGAACGCTAATAGCCCAGCTCCCTTCTTAATAATCCAATTTGGATCAATTGACCAAATCATTATTCAAAGCCTTCTTTAACCTATTAATATTCGACTTGTATAGGCTCCTAGGATAATGAGCTCCATATGGCATGGGGTGACTGTGTCCAGCCTGATATTTTTAGAGAAGTTCGAACTTGTGCTATGCCAGTTGGGCAGGTGTCTTTTGACCTTTAAGTGTTCTCCAGAGACAATTGCGCAGGTGCCCTCTATACAGTGTTGTTCCCTCCAATATCCCTTGTCATGAGAGGAAGCTGCCCCAGCCAAGCAGGAAGGAGCATTTTTTTTTTTTCAATTGATTGCAAAACTGAACAGAATCCTGGGGCTGAGTTTCCCATCATTGTTGCCTCATGGTTCTCTGCATACAGGCTACACTCATCTGTCTTTAGGGGAGCACAAAAGGGCGCCAGGATTTGCACCTGGACCTCTTGTTTTTAGTCTCTGTGCTGTTCTTTACTGGCCGTAGGACCTTAAGCAAGTCATTGAATCCTCCTCAGCCTTAGTTCCTTCCTTCCTTCCTTCCTTCCTTCCTTCCTTCCTTCCTTCCTTCCTTCCTTCCTTCCTTCCTTCCTTCCTTCCTTCCTTCCCTCCCTCCTTCCTTCCTTCCTTTCTTCCTTCCTCCCTCCCTCCCGCTCCCTCCCTCCCTCCCGCTCCCTCCCTCCCCCCTCCCTCCCTCCTTTCTTTCTTTCTTTCTTTCTTTCTTTCTTTCTTTCTTTCTTTCTTTCTTTCTTTCTTTCTTTCTTTCTTTCTTTCTTTCTTTCTTTCTTTCTTTCTTTCTTTCTTTCTTTCTTTTTTTCTTTCTTTCAGTGGCACGATCTCAGCTCACTGCAAGCTCCACCTCCCGGGCTCACGCCATTCTACTAGCTCAGCCTCCTGAGTAACTGGGGCTACAGGCTCCCGCCACCACGCCCGGCTAATTTTTTTGTGCTTTTAGTAGAGACAGGGTTTTACTGTGTTAGCCAGGATGGTCTCGATCTCCTGACCTTGTGATCCTCCGGCCTTGGCCTCCCAAAGTGCTGGGATTACAGGCGTGAGCTGAATCAGCCCTTTTTGAATTGGCATCCTCCTCTGAAGACAACGGAATGAAGTTCCCACTGACCTGTTAAGTCAATTGCCCTCCCTTTCTTTTCTGTCTTCCAAAACTTACAGGATCATTTTTTTTACACCGAAGTGTGCTTCCCTGTTTATTTTGTTCTTGTAGGCTTATGCTTCTTCTTCTTCTTTCTTTCTTTTTTTCTTTTTTAAATTTCTTTCCTTCCATTAAATGAGATTTTCAGAGAGAGGGTAGATACACATGTGAGTTCAATCTGCCATGTTTAACAGGCAGCCACTGTAGACCTGTGAACAGAACTGTGAGGTGATGAAAATCAGAAATGCGTTGAGAAGACTGATCTGCAGGTGGCTTGTTAGAGACGTTAGGGAGGGAAGTGAGTATTGGCTGGGGGCCAGCCTGAAGGTTTCCGTAGATCCTGATGAGGGATGATAAGTGAGAGGTGTTTGAATTTGGGTGGGTGTATGCCGGATCTGCAAGTTGGGACACAAAGGGAAGCATCAGATTTGAAAAGGCAACCGATGTCCCACTGGGTAGATCTGGCTCTCTTCTCTCTCCCCTGTCTTTTAAAATATGCGCTATACTGGCATATTTTGTCCATCATTTCTTTCTGTATGTTTTATTTCCCTGCAGGCCCAGGGCAAGTGTTTGTTTTTATTCAGCTATGTTCTAACCAAATGTTTCTTAATCTTTAAGATGCAGAAGAATCACATTAGAAAAATGCACATTCAGATTTATAGGCCTGAGTTGGGGCCTGAGACTCTGCATTTCTAGCAAACTCCTGAATGATGCAGAGGCTACTGGCCCACATGGTTCTGGAAGGAGGTTTGAATACTTGGAAAAGCCAAAGCAGGAAAGCAGGAAAGGCATTTCACTTAGAGGCACCTTCCAGCCCTAACCCTTTTTTTTTTTTTTTTTTAGATGAAGTCTCACTCTGTCGCCCCAGGCTAGAGTGCAGTGGCGCGATCTCGGCTCACGGCAACCTCTGCCTCCCGAGTTCTAGCGATTCTCCTGCCTCAGCCTCCCAAGTAGCTGGGGCTACAGGCGCCTGCCACCACGGTTGGCTCATTTTTGTATTTTTAGTAGAGATGGGGTTCACCATGTTGGCCAGGCTGATCTCGAACTCCTGACCTCAGGTGATCTGACCGCCTTGGCCTCCCAAAGTGCTGGGATTACAGGCGTGAGCCACCAGGCCCGGCCCCAGCCCTAACCCTTGTACCTGTTTTCTTCTCATCCTCTGTTCTCCTGCAGGCTTTGGCTGATTTAGGTTGGTTTCTCTGAGGTGCAGCATTTCCTGAAATACGTCTTGCTAAGGGCTAGTCTAAGAGGAGAGGGGCTCCCTAAGGACCTACCACAGTAACATGTTGCCCTGGGAATGAACGATGGGCTGTTCCCTACACCCTGGGCACCTTAGGACCAGGCACCATTTGTAGAACAGTCTGCAGCATCCATAGCACCTGTCTCATCTGCCACGTTGCTTCCTGCTTTTCCTGTTGGTCTTGCTCTAGACCATTCCCAGTAGGGAATCAACTGGATAAATGGATAGAAGGAACCGGTTGACTCTCTTTGTTACAGTAGTTTAAATCCTAACATTCAAAACTTAGGTGGATTACCTCTTGGTTTCTTTGAACACAGTAAACTAGCAGCATTGAATCAGAGAATAAAGAAAACAAAAGAAGGAGTCTGTTTGCTTTACATAAAGGGACAGCACATGAAGCCAAAGTGACCTAATGTGAATTTTCAGAATTAGCATTGGCTGTTTTCATTTGCCTAATGTAATTCCACTTTTGCTTATTCAGTGGGGATTTCATTTGTCTGATGTGGTTTTATAAGAAGCAGGAGAAGTGGGTAAGGAACAAAAGGAAAAACTAGCTTGTTCTTAGTAACATAGTTTGATTTGTTTATAGTGAAGGTTATTAGGATTTTTAAATGCAATTATCCCCCCTCAAAAACCTGGGATGAATTGTGAGAATTTGGACATGATTTAGCCTGGATCAGTTCAGAGTAAATTATTTCTGGATGGTGGAGCAGTGGGGGTGTATCTAGCTTCTGCTTCCTGTGGGGGGATGCCTGTAACATCCTGGATCTTTGCCTTGATGTTATCCATGGGGTCACTGCATGCAACTTCAAGGATGATATCTTATTAGGACAAGTGAATTGCAGCAATAAGATCCCACTTTGGTTTTATATCATGCCCAACCTCCTGCCAAAACTCAGACACAATTAGAAAAAGATATTTAATTGCATCAACAAAAACAGTGTGTGTATATTTTGAAGAGTTCACCACTGAGGAATTCAAATGAATCTCTAGATTATGTGGCGCTCTCTCTAATGACTTATTCCACAGAGGTTAGGGAAAAGAGACCCAGAGTGAGGAAACGGATGTATAATGATTGGCTTACAGGTTTGCTCACTGTTATTTGGTACAATATTAACATCTCTTTATGTTTCTTAAGCATTTGCCTGGCTGTGTTTTCTCAGCAGGGTGGTTGGAAAGGCTGATGGGATCTTGAAGTGCCTGGCTGGACTTGGGAGTTGGAAGCAGCTATAAATGGGGGCATTTGCTTGGCTCACTGGCTAATGAGTGAAGGATCGCCAAGAGAAATAACATTTCAGCGGAATTTCCTTAATGATTGGCACAGTTCATTAAGAGAAGAAACAAAACTGAGATATCCTTGGGGAGAGGCTGGGGGATGGGAGGGTCAGATCGTGGAGGTGGGAGTCCTGGCTCAAAGGAATGTGGCTTTCACACAATTAGGTGTTTGAAGGAAGACAGAGCTTGGACACAGCTGAATAATTTTGGCTAATTGAGATTTGCGTGGGTCAAGGACCAGAGGTCTTGTTGCTGTTAAAGCAGGACGACATCCGTTATGGGATCACTGGATGAACAGTGGCCCATGTATGCCTCAGGACAATGGAGAGTGGCGTCTCCCTGACAAAGAACAGATTTCACGGGAGATGCCCTTCCACCTTTATCCCAGCTGGGGACTCTCCGTGGTGGATCTGATGGCCTCCAACTTACCCAAGTGGACTCACATCTACTAAGTCTCCATTGCATCCTTCTCTAGGAGTGAGAACTAATGATGTCTGTATCCCTTCCTGTTGTATGTTCGTCAGGGGTACTACCTTTGTAAGATGTGCTTCTGAGTTGCAGAGAGGCTCCCATGAGGGCATTCACCATTCCATGTTTTGATTGTAAGAAGGGCTGACCACTGCTTTAAGTGTTTTACTACAGATAGTGTGGATTTTTGTCTACGTACTGGTGTGCAATTCATTCATTGTCATTAAAGATGCATTGCTATAAAGAAATATCTGAGACTGGAGGCCAGGCGTGGTGGCTCACACCTGTAATCTCAGCACTTTGGGAGTCCGAGGCCAGCAGATAACCCAAGGTTGAGAGTTTGAGACCAGCCCAACCAACATGGTGAAACCCCATCTCTACTAAAATACAAAAAATTAGCTGGGCAAAGTGGTGCGGGCCTGTAGTCCCACCTATTTGGGAAGCTGAGGCAGGAGAATTGCTTGAACCCGGGAGGCAGAGGTTGTAGTGAGCCACCACTGCACTCCAGCCTGGTGACAGAGCAAGACTCCATCTCAAAAAAAAAAAAAGAAAGAAAAAGAAAAAAGAAATATCTGAGACCGGGTAATTTACAAAGAAAAGAGGTTTAATTTGCTCACAGTTCTATAGGCTTTATAGGAAGCATGGTGCTGGCATCTGCTCCCGCTTCTAGGGGGACCTCAGGAAGCTTACAATCCTGGCAGAAGGTGAAGGGGGAACAGGCACCTCACATGCCAAAAGCAAGAGGGCAGGGAGAGAGAGAGAGAGAGAGAGAGAGAGAGAGAGAGAGAGAGAGAGGTGGGGGAGGCACTACACACCTTTAAACCACCAGATCTCCTGTGAACTGAGCGAGAGCTCACTCATCACCAAAAGGATGGCCCAACCCATTCATGAGGGATCCACCCCCATGATCCAAACACCTCCCACAAGGCCCCACCTCCAACACTGGAGATTACAATTCAACATGAGATTTGGTGAAGACGTATGTTCAAACTATACCACTCACTCTCCCGGGGAAGGGAAAAACATTAAGATGACAAGTACCAGTGTGGCCACTGCCAGCCCATATAGCACCATTGTATGTGTTGGAAAAAGGTACCCCCTCCACCTGGTGGGTGCACACCTGCACCATAGCTTGGCAAACTGAATGTAGACTGGATTTCAGATATTACTTGCCCCTGTGGCCAGGCATTCTTGTGTAGGCGCAGTCCACACAGCTGTGCACAATAGCCCTGGCTACCAGATCTGAAGTGGCACAAGACTATAGAGAGGCCCTACATTCATCAACTGTTGTTGATGCCACTGAAATGCACATTGCTCCAACCACAAGTTTCCTTTGGGTCCTATGAGGCCCAGAAATCTCTGACATGGCTGGAGTTCTCTGTAGCATACTGAAATTCCTCTGAGTTCTGACTTCTTCAATAGACTCATGTCCAGGCCCCTAGAGGAGCTGCATACCTCGTCCTATCCAGGGCAGAACCCAAACACGTGTTCCTCCTGTCTCGCTGTCCTCAAAGACACTCCCCTTTCTGTCTTCCTCTATCTGGACACTGAGTCTCTTCCACAAGTTGAGCATTAGAAAAGACAGAAAGAATTGCCACTCTAGACGATCCCCCTTTCTAAAATCCCCACGGCAAGGAAAGAAATGTTGGTTACCAACTAAAAATTAAAGGGGAAAAGATACAGGGAAAGCGAAAGCAAATTAACATTTCGATGCATCACTTGCTTCCTTTATACCCATACCCCAAATTTTCCTCGAGGAGTGGTGGAGGGAGACTGTGTGCTTTCTTGAGACAAATGAGCAGCTTGGGATCTTCTGCTTGCCCTGGCCTCCTTACACAGATCATGAAGAGCTTTACCAATGGTTTGTGGCTCCTCTACCAAGGTTGGAAAACACAATCCTTGATGAAGTTTTGTCTGGCCTTCAACAAGCTTACTAACATCGTATGTCATTTTTTTCCCCCTTTCCAGATTGGTCAGGACAATTGTGTAAGTGTCTGAAGAACCATTTGGGGCTCCTTCAACAACTCAACAAAAGTTGGGTTCCTAGGAGGTCATGGAGAACGGGAGGGAGAGCATATAGTTTGTACCTGCCATTGAGGAGTCATTATTCTTGGGCAGACTCTTTTGGGAAGAGCAAGTGGGGCCAGAATTGAATGCTTTCTTAGGACCTTTCACCACTGGTATCCATGCAAATGTGGTTATGTGGAAGTTATTTTGTGTTAAAGAGAAGATTGGGAGCATCAGAAAAGGTAAGACAAGTAAAATCTTTGCTTTTCCTGTTTCTTTTTACACTCTTTAAAACACTGTTTTAAAAATTTTTATGTTTTGATACAGGGTCTCGCTCTGTTGCCCAAGCTGGAGTGCAGTGATGTGACTGCAGCCTCAACCTCCTGGGCTCAAATGATCCTCCTGCCTCAGTCTCCCAAGTAGCTGGCACCACAGATGTGCACCACCTTGCCCAGCTAATTTTTAAAAAATTTTTTCTAGAGGTGAGGTCTCACTATGTTGCCCAGGTTGGCCTTGAACTCCTGGACTTAAGGGATGCACCCTCCTTGACCTGCTAAAGTGCTAGGATTACAGGCATGAGCCACTGCACCCGGCCTCTTTTATTTCCCTCTGTATTATTCTATCAGTTCATAATTTCTCTTTCTCACATTTAGTCTTGTTCTCACTCCCCGCTTCTTCTCTTTGGCTTTCTTGTTTCTTTCCTCTTTTTTCCTTATTTTGCCTTCCCTTAATATTTATTATTTAAATTTAACAAATTCAGTTGGATAAGCTCCGACCTTAAATTAAGCCAAGTTGAATCTTTTTCATATTTATCTAAACAAAGAAAAAACAGTCAAACCAAAATTTGAAATTGTTTGGAAACTGGTACATAATCCTCAAATATACTTTTCTCAGTGGACCTCATGGGCGAAAAGTTTCCTCCCCTTTGCACTGAAACTAGCCAGTGGAGGAAATGACCTTGCGGCCATGCTAACCTCTGAAATGAACACAAGCAGGAGGTGTTTGGCTGGTGGAAGACAAGGCTACTCTGCAGGAAATACCTCATTGCCTTCGTCTTGGATGTGAGATGCAGTAAAATGGATGTATTATGAAAATAATACTAGGCTAAAATGTCCCTGTGATTACACATATGTTTGTAGGTAGATTAGAGTCAGTTGTGGTCATTAAAACATTAGGCTAGTGTAGAAAATTAGCTCAGCTCTCGCGGAATTTCAGGTCTGGCGGGTTAGCTTTCTGTGGGTCAAAGAAAATGCTCAGATTGGCACAGGGCCTCCTTGGCTCTCACGCAGAAACTCTGTGACTTTGATACTTAGTGAAAAATGCACATCTGGAATGAAATCAGACCTCACCCTTTCCAAGCTTCTGCTCCTTGGTATTTAATTATTATGACTTTGGATGTGACTCAGGCTAAAGGCTTTATTTTTAGCAAAGATCAGAACTGCTCTTAATGTGGAAATCAGGAATGTTGTTTATTTGTTTAATTAGAGCATGTGACTCAATTTACTTTTAAAATAGTGAATGAACAAATCTGACACGAAACCACATTAAAAATATTTTGAGCTATGTATGCGTAAAGAGAAGTTTTGCAAACTGCTCTCTGTGAATTGACACATTTGTCCTCTGATATTCTGATGAATAGTAGTGTTATTCAGGACTTGGGTCTAACTGGAAATTGTAGATTATGCAAACTAGAAGGGACTTCAAGCATCATCTTGTTCAACCTTTATTTTGACAGAAGAGGAGATTGAGGTTTATAGGGCTGAAGTCATGTGCCAAAGGACTCACTAGGGATGGTCAAAACTGGACCTAGAAACTCTGCCACTACCTCCTTACCTTTCCCAATTGTGTGACACATGCCATTGCTGGTTCCTGGAATCATTTTATATGGCACAAGATACTGGATTAAGCCAGGCATGGTGGCTCACGCCTGTAATCCCAGCACTTTGGGAGGCGAAGGCGAGTTGGTCACCTGAGATCAGGAGTTTGAGACCAGCCTAGCCAACATGGTGAAACCCTTCTCTACTAAAGATACAAAAAAATTAGCTGGGTGTGGTGGTGCGTGCCTGTAACCCCAGCTACTCAGGAGGCTGAGAGAGGAGAACCACTTGAACCCAGGAGGTGGAGGTTGCAGTGAGCCGAGATTGCGCCACTGCACTTCAGCCCAGGCAACAAAAGCAAAATTCCATAAAAAAAAAATATATATATATATATATATATATATGTGTGTGTGTGTGTCTGTGTGTATGTGTGCACATATATATATATATACTCACATATATACTTTATATATGTGTGTATATATAAAATATACACATATATGTATATATGTGTATATACACACAAATGTGTATATATACATTTATATATGTGTGTGTATACACACACACACACACATATACTGGATTAAATGACTGAACCACATAGAGAGACATCTATTTCCAATTCTCTTTTTCTCTTCCTGATAGCATTAAGGAGAACAAATCTGTGTTTAAAGTTAGTTTTTAATCCTAATGTTCTCCTGTCTTTCCCTTTAACCAACAGACAACAAATCTTAGGCTCAGAACCTTCATCAGGAAACAGTCCACAAATAGAACTTAACAGCATTTGCTTGTTTTCAGTTTCTATTTGTAGGAAATGTATTAGTTATTTACAGTTAGATAATAAAATATCCCAAATCTTAGTGATCTAAAACAACCCTACACACTTGTTACACAGTTTCTGTGGATGAGGAGTTCAGGAGTGTCCTGGCTGAATATTTCTGGCCCAGGGCCTCTAGTAAGGTTGCAGTCACAATGTCAGAGGGGGCTGCTTCATCTGAAGGCTTGCCTGGGGCCAGAGGATTTGCTTCCAAAATGGCATGCACACACACGCCTCTTGGCAGGAGACCTCTGTTCCTCACCATGTGGGCCTCGCCATGGACTGCTTGAATCTGCTCACCATGCATCAACTGGCTTCTCTCAGAGTAAGTGATCTAAAAGAGGGCACAGTAGAAGTCACAATGGGGCAGTTTTGGAGGCTGGCTACCACAGAACATAATACAGTTTTTCTCTTGACAGCCATATCATAAAATTACCTTTAGATAAATATATTTAAGTATTAAAAGACAATCTGATTTAAACAAAATTACTAAGTAAATGTTAATATAGGCGGTCCCAGGTATCATAAAAGTTGTGTAGGTAACATGCATGTGACTCTTTTTTTTTTTTTTTTTTTTTTTGAGATGGAGTCTTGCTCTGTTGCCCAGGCTGGAGTGCAGTGGCACGATCTCGGCTCACTGCAAGCTCTGCCTCC
Source organism: Macaca nemestrina (assembly GCF_043159975.1). Lineage (NCBI taxonomy): Eukaryota > Metazoa > Chordata > Mammalia > Primates > Cercopithecidae > Macaca > Macaca nemestrina. The sequence goes on from NC_092141.1 coordinate 14,654,677, forward strand.
CGGGTTCACTCCATTCCCCCACCTCAGCCTCCTGAGTAGCTGGGACTACAGTTGCCCGCCACCACGCCCGGCTAATTTTCTTTTCGTATTTTTAGTAGAGATGGGGTTTCACTGTGTTATCCAGGATGGTCTCGATCTCCTGACCTCGTGATCTGTCCACCTTGGCCTCCCAAAGTGCTGGGATTACAGATGTGAGCCACCGTGCCCGGCCTCACATGTGACTTTATGTTTTTTGTTTTTTTTGTTTTTTTTTTGAGACGGAGTCTCGCTCTGTCACCCAGGCTGGAGTGCAGTGGCGCAATCTCGGCTCACTGCAAGCTCCGCCTCCCAGGTTCACGCCATTCTTCTGCCTCAGCCTCCCGAGTAGCTGGGACTACCGGTGCCCGCCACCACGCCCGGCTAATTTTTTTGTATTTTTAGTAGAGACGGGGTTTCACCGTGTTAGCCAGGATGGTCTCGATCTCCTGACCTGGTGATCTGCCCACCTCGGCCTCCCAAAGTGCTGGGATTACAGATGTGAGCCATCGTGCCCGGCCTCGCATGTGACTTTTTTTTTTTTTTTTTTTTTTGAGATGGAGTCTCACTCTGTCACTCAGGCTGGAGTGCAGTGACGTGATCTCGGCTCACTGTAAGCTCTGCCTCCCAGGTTCACGCCATTCTCCTGCCTCAGCCTCCCGTGTAGCTGGGACTACAGGCGCCCGCCACCGCGCCCGGCTAATTTTTTTGTATTTTCAGTAGAGACGGGGTTTCACCGTGTTAGCCAGGATGGTCTCGATCTCCTGACCTGGTGATCCGCCCGCCTCGGCCTCCCAAAGTGCTGGGATTACAGGCGTGAGCCACTGTGCCCGGCCTCACATGTGACTCTTAATGAGGAAGCATTGTGTCACGCTGTGATCCTTTGAACCCAGAAGGACAGAGGAAGTCTGCCCAAGCTCTCCAGTCAGGAGAGAGGATGTCCAGTTGCAGAGTTGCATGTGGAGAAGTCCCAAGCTCACATCAATAATCCCCTTCCCTCTGCTCTGTAGGAATCCTCTTGTCTCAGATGCGCTTTGTGCTGCTATCTTATCTAATGTTGGTGGCACTTGGAGTTATAATGTTGAGACCACCTCAGTTCTTATTCTTTGCTTCATCTAGAGTTAGTTTCTTTTCTGTTTTCTCTTTCTTTGTCTGTTTTTCAAAACATGTCTACAGCCTTATCTTCCAACCATTCTATTAAGTTTATAATTTCTGACTGGGCACAGTGGCTCATGCCTATAATCCCAGCACTTTGGGAGGCCAAAAGGGGCAGATCACCTGAGGCCAGGAGTTCTAGACCAGCCTGGCCAACATAGCAAAACCCCGTCTCTATTAAAACAACAACAACAACAAAAAATTAGCTGGGTGTGGTGTTGGGCCCCTATAATCCCAGGTATTCATAGGCCGAGGCAGGAGAATCACTTGAACCCAAGAGGAGGAGGCTGCAGTGAGCTAAGATCGCACCATTGCACTCCAGCCTGGGCAACAAGAGCGAAACTCCATCTCCAAAAAAAGAAAAACAAAGTTTATAATTTCTAATATCACATTTTTAATTCCCAAGAACTCTCTTTTATTCTTTGAATGTTCCTTTCTTTAAATGTAGGATTCTGTTTCCCTGTTCTTACATAGCTCATAGAAGTAACTTTTTTTAGTATCTTTCTCTGAGGAGGTTAATACTTTCTTTATGAAGTTGTCTTCTTCCTGCATGTTGTTTGTAATTGTTTTTATAGTTTCAGTCTTAAACATTTGTCTTTTATCTACTCTATGTTAAGAATGAAGGACTAAAGAAGCTAATTTAAAACTCTAAGCATGTGGGTGTCATTTGGGAAAAAGATAACTGAGATAAATGAGAAGGCATATAAAATACAGTGTGGTCATTGCTGTGACAGGACAGCACGAGGTGTCATGGAAAGAACATGGGTGAGTTTCGGACTTAGGTGGAGACATAAGGAAGGCTTAGTTTCATGACTTAGTGTAGGAATCAGTCAGTCAAAGCAGGTGGGTCGGGGGAAGAGCATTCCAGGTACAGGAAACAGCATTTATTTATTCATTCATTAATCTTTGATATCAGGCATTGTACTAGGGGTGTGATAATGAATAAGACAGAAATGCCTTCTACTTTTTTACCTTCAGGTGGAGAAAAACAGATGGGTAACTGTATTAGTCTGTTCTTGCACTGCTATAAGTAAATATCTGATACTGGGTAATTTATAAAGAAGAAAAGGCTTAATTGGCTCATGATTCCACAGGCTGTACAGGAAGCATTGCGGGGGAGGCCTCAGGAAACTTACAATCATGATAGGGAGCGACGAGGAAGTAGGCACGTCTTACATGGTTAGAGCAGGAGGAAGAGAGAGAAGGGGGAGGTGCTACACACTTTTAAACAACCAGATCTCGTGAGAACTCACTATCATGAGAACAGCAAGGCAGATGACGTAAAACCATAATCACCCCGGTGATTCAATCACCTTCCACCAGGCCCCTCTTCCAACAATGGGGATTACAACTCAACGTGAGATTTGAGGTGGGGACACAAATCCAAACCATATCAGTAACAAAGCAATTAAAACACAATGTGAGACAATTATAGGAAATACCTGTGTTATATGCTTGGAATTAGAAGTTTGACTAGAATTTTCCTCCAGAGATGCTGCCAGAGAGGTAAATGGCACTTCAGGTATCTTGTGGCAAAAACAGAATTTTACGGACTAGCCTGGGAAAGCTCCCTACCGTTTATCATTGTAATTTTCAAAGAAATGCATTAATATTCAAACACCCACTATGAACTACATGCCCTGTAGACATTTAGCACTTTAAGAAACTGACTTAAAACTGACTTTTGGAACAAAGCACTCTTAAAGTTTTGGCACTGCCTATACTTTTGTGAATGGCAAAATACAGAGTTAAATTAGTAACAGATTTTCTCTTGTTGGAGATGGTCTCTCCCTTGAAAGTCTTTGATCTTTCCAGCATTGATGCTGAGTTCAATATGTTTTTAGCACTATGGCTTTGAGTGTATGTACATTTGTGTGTGTGTGTCTCTTTTTTCTGTGTAAAATGAGTGGAATGGTTCTTTCCCGCTCATCTGGAATAGCAATGTACCTGCCCCATCTGGAATATGATCAGAAACACTTCAGTTATACACACTCCTATAGACCCCAAAAGGGCAATGAATTATTGCGGGGGAAAATTAATGAAGTAAGAGTTGAGAAATGGTTTTTCATTCTAGCTTTGTCAGCAATTAGGTGAGTGCCCTTTTCACTTTCTCTGCTGGTGGTTTTTCTCATTTGTGAAGGGGGTCAATCATACACGACCTGCTCACTTCCCACATGCACAGAGAGGATCAAAGGAGGCAATAAGCGAAGAGTCGAAAGGTTCACTCAAATTTAAGAAACTTTTCTGGTGATGCCCAAATCATGGAAATGGAGATTCTGGCAGTAGAGTGCGGTCTTTACTCTACCCTGGATTCTGGGTTAGGACAGCAGACCTAGGCTGCTGCAAAGCAGGCTCAGCATGGACTCCAGGGTGATCAGAGGACGCGCCTGAGTTCCATTCCAGGTGTCCTGGCCCTGGCCTATCAGGGGCACAGGCCTATGGCCTGCCTCAGAGAAGCCCTGGGCTGCCTGCGTGACAGGCTATTCTCCTTCCTCAGGTGGAGTGGATTGCTAATAACACACTGTAGAGAAGGTACAGTTCTCAAATCAGATGAGATGAGTCAGTGTCCCCTGCGTCTTAGTCTGTTTGGGCTGCTATAACACAATACCTTAGATTGGGTAATTTACAAACAAGAGATTTGTTGCTCACAGTCCTGGAGGCTGGGGAGTTCAAGATCCAGACACCAGCAGATTCAGCGTCTGGTGAGTGTCTGTTCCTCACAGATGGTGCCTCCTGTGTCCTCACATAAAGGATGGGCAAAGGGCCTTCATCAAGTCAAGCCCTTTCTATAGGGGCATTAATCTCATTCACGAAGGGCAGAACCCTTTTGACCTAATCACGCCCAAAGACCCTACCTCTTAATACCGCCATCTTGGGGGTTAAGAGCTCAACTTACGAATTTCGAGGTACACATACATTCAGATTACAGCACCTGGAAACTTGTGAAAAATGCAGTCTGAAACTCCACCCCAGAATTCCTGAATCAGGAACTCTAAGGGGTGGGGCTTAGTGATGTGTGGACACGCAGTTCAGGGAATTCTGATGTTTACTAAGGGTTGAGCACCACTGCCTCAGAGAAGAACTTCACGAACCTGAATGTGCACTTGGTGCTTTTATTAAAACTCAGATTCTGATTCTGAGCATCTGGGGTGAGGCTTAGAAAAGATTCTGCTTCTCTCACTGGCTCCCAGGTGGTGCCAACGCCTCTAGGCCACAAAACACATGTGAGTAACAAGGCCATGGAGGAAATAGCTTGAAACTAGGAGATCTGGTGGTCTGCAGGCAGCTCCCTTCCCCTTCCAGCCTCCAGTCTCTCCCTAGCTCTGTACATGGGAGTCAGAGTTTCCCTCCCATTCCTCCCACCTCTCAGAGGTGCCTTAGGACTGTGGGCTGTGTCTTTGGGTGAAGAATCCAAACATGATCTCAGAAATGGTCCACATTCAAGATGACGGGACTCTTTCCCATCCCTCCGTGTTCACTTATGCGTGCCTGTCCTGTTTTATAGGACACTCACAGCTCCTGGCACCTGGCAGCTTTTGGGGTTTCCTCTCCCCGCCTTGCACAGGTTGACTTTATTTCCAGATATTTTCAAAACTCCTCTGGTAACACATCAAATTCCCAGGTGTGCGTACTAGTTGGACTGTTATAATAAACCTTCCAAACCCACAAAGCTAAACTCTGCATTTGCAGTTCTCATTCTTCTTTTCCTGAGGAGTTATGGCTACTGTGAAGTCTTTCTCACTTCCTGGGAAGCAGTTTCCAAGCAGCGCAGATGTGGAGGCTGCAGTCTGGCCTGCAGCTGCCCTCACAATAACACAACTCATTAGTATGGAACTTTACGGGAGCTCCACCCTCCCTTAGTGTCAATATTTGTTTAGAGGAGAAGGCAGGGAGGGAGAGGCAACTGGTGAGTTGGAGAAAGTTTGTCTGAAAAAGACATGATAATGGATACATTCCAGTCTGAGAACTGCTTACATAGTTCATTGCTCAGTCATGGGGATGAGACCAAACTTGGCCTGCAAGGCCCAAAATGATTGTCGTGGATATATTGCAGACGCAGAATTAGGGTTTTGCTTGCTTTTTTGTTTGCTTTCATTATTACTTTTATTATGGAGTCTATTTCTTGAAAAGAATTTACAACTCCCCCATCTACAGATAACTACTATTTACACTTTAGTAGATAGTCTTCCACGCATTTTTCCTTTCCATAAACCCAATAAGAATGTGTATATTTATATGTCATAAATATTTATATTTTAGTATAAATGGGATTGCAATACACTTTTCTATAACTTCCTTTACAAAAGTATCACTCTATTTTACATGAATCTAAGTATGTTGATATATAAACTTCAGCAGCACAATTTTGTTTATTTATTATACTTTAAGTTCTGGGATACATGTGCAGAACGTGCAGGATCGTTACATACGTATACACGTGCCATGGTGGTTTACTGCACCTGTCAACCCGTCATCTACATTAGGTATTTCTCCTAATGCTATCCCTCCCCTAGCGCCCCATCCCCTGATAGGCCCTGGTGTGTGATGTCCCCCTCTCTGTGTCCATGTGTTCTCATTGTTCAGCTCCCACTTATGAGTGAGAACACGTGGTGTTTGGTTTTCTGTTCCTGTGTTAGTTTGCCGAGGATGATGGTTTACAGCTTCATTCACGTCCCTGCAAAGGACATGTACACAACCTTTTTTATGGCTGCATAGTATTCCGTGGTGTATATGTGCAACATTTTCTTTATTCAGTCTATCATTGGTGGGCATTTGGGTTGGTTCCAAGTCTTCACTATTATAAATAGTGCTGTAGTAAACATACATGTGCATGTGTCTTTATAGCAGAATGATTTATAGTCCTTTGGGTATATACCCAGAAATGGGATTGCGGATCAAATGGTATTTCTGGTTCTAGAGAATACCTTGAGAATCACCACACTGTCTTCCACAATGGTTGAACTAATTTACACTCCCACTAACAGTGTAAAAGCGTTCCTAATTCTTCACATTCTCTCCAGCATCTGTTGTTTCCTGACTTTTGACTGATCGCCATTGTAACTGGAGTGAGATGGCATCTCACTGTGGTTTTGATTTGCGTTTCTCTAATGACCAGAGAGGATGAGCTTTTTCTCATATGTTTGTTGATCGCATGAATGTCTTCTTTTGAGAAGCGCCTGTTCATACCCTTCGGCCACTTATTGATGGGGTTGTTTGTTTTTTTCTTGTAAACTTGTTTAAGTTCCTTGTAGATTCTGGATATTAGCCCCTTGCCAGATGGACAGATTGCAAAAATTTTCTCCCATTCGATAGGTTGCCTACTCACTCTGATGATAGTTTATTTTTGCTATGCAGAAGCTCTTTAGTTTAATTAGACCTCATTCATCAATTTCACCTTTTGTTGCCTTTCATCACAATTTTTAATGGCTGCATAGTGTTCTATCATTTAGGTATATTGTAGCTTTTAGTAACAATCCTCTGTGTTTTAACGTTTAGGCTGTTTGCTATTTTCTATTGATGTCAGCTGTGTCTGATGAATATTCATGGTTATTTCCTTAGCATACATTTCTCAGTGCAGAATGGGGGCAAAGTGCATGCACATTTTTCAATTCCTTCTGAACATCTTGCCAAAGTGTATCTCGAAAAGCTATTGCAATTTACTTTTACATTGACTATATATAAACATGTCTGTTTCTCTGTAATTAAGAATCCTTACGCTTTTTAAAGTATGGTCAATTTAATAGACAAAAATGGTACCATTTTATTGAATGTCTTTGGTTACAAATAAGGTTAAACACTTTTCAATATTCATTGCCCATTTGCATTTTTCCTTCAGTGAATTCTCTATTTATAGCTTTAGCTCATTTCTATTATTTAAAAACAGACTATATTTTTTAGAATGGTTTTAGGTACACAGGAAAATGTAGTGAAAAGTGCAGAGTTCCATGTTACATCACCCACAGAGGGCTTCCTCTATTACCAACATTCCCCACCACACTGATACATTTGCTACAGTCCGTGAACCTACACTGGCACATCATCATCACTTAGAGTCCATCGTTTACATCCCAGTTTACACGTGGTGTTGTATATTCCACGGGTGTGGACAAATGTGCAATGACATGTATTCACCACCGCAGCATCATACAGAACAGTCTCATTGTGCAAAAATGTCATCTGGGTCCTACTTATTCATTCTTCCCTCCCCACAACCCCTGGCAACAAGTGATTTTTTTTTTTTTTTTTTTTTTTTTTTTACTGTAGCCATAGTTTTCCTTTTTCCTGAATATCATGTCGTTGAAATCATACAATATATGACTTTTTTAGATTGGCTCATTCACTTAGTAATATGCATACAAGTTTCTTCAACGTTTTGTCATATCTTGATGGCTCATTTCTTTTTAGCACTAAATATTCCATTGTGTTGGTTCTTTTCAGCACTGAATATTCCATGTATGTGGTTGTACCACAGTTTATTTATCCGTTCACCTGCTGAAGGACATCTTGGTTGCTTCCAAGTTTTGGCAATTATGAATAAAGCTGCTATAAACATTCATGAGCAGGCTTTGTTTGTGTAGATATAACCTTTCAACTCATTTGTGCAAATACCAAGGAGTGTGATTGCTGGATTATTTGCCACTCACTTCTTTTTCAAGTTTGGTACAGTCTTAGTCATTTTGGGCTGCTGTGACAAATAGCCATAGTTGGTTTAAACAACAAACATTTATTTCTCACAGTTCTGGAGGCTGGGTAGTCCAAGATCAAGGTGCCAGGATGGTCGCTTTCTGATGAGGGCCCTATTCCAGGTTGCAGATAGCCAACTTCTCCTTATGTCCTCACACAGCAGAAAGAGGGCGAGAGAGCTTCCTGGGGTCCCTTTTATAAGGGCATTAATCTCATTCATGAGGACTTTAACTTCATGTGTAATTACTTCCTAAATGCGCCACGTCCTAAAACCATCATATTGGGAGTTAGGATTTTAACGTATGAATTTTTTTTGGTAGGGGGAGAAAGACATTGAGTCTATTGCAGATATCTTTCTTTTTCTTATTGATCTATAAGAATGTTATTAAATTTTGCTCATTATATATGTTGAAAATATTCTTCCCCGTTCAGTGCCTGTGCTCTAATATAATTAACGGTGTCCTGCAATGAAGAGCTTCTTTAGAATTTTATGCGGGCAAATGTGTCAGTCTACTATAAGGCCTCTGTCTTCAGTGGACTTGCTTGTTTTAGGCATGAATGCTGTGGCAGGCTCTCATTTTTTGCGGCCTCACATAGCACTGTTGAAAATCATAGTTTAGAGTAAGGTCCGAATGGGCACTGTTTTGTTCTGAATGAAAGGAACACATGTTCCTCTAAGAACTGCATTGGATTCTTAGCAAGTGTATAGGCATTTTTGTTTGTTTATTTTTAGTTAGAATGCTGGTGTCAGGTATTTCAAAGGTCAAAGTTCCCCAAGTTGCTTTCCCTGAAGCTTCCTTGGCTTCAGAAGAGATAAGACACTTTAGTGAGTGCCCAGATTCCTAGACTTTAAAGACAGTGATCTCATAGGACACAAACAAGAAAAGCTCTTACCTTATTCAGAAGATCTACCTTGATATCATTTGCTTTCTGAGATCCAGCTCAAGTCCTTAATGACATTGGGAGAACAGTCAATAATTTAATAACCTGATGGAGGGCTAAGTCACTCGATTGATTGAAAATTGCTTCTTTTATGATAGTCACATTATCTTAGTACTTCATGGTTGCCCCTAGTCTTGCCTTATCCCAGTATTTGAGGCTTGAGACCTTGGAGTTGTTCCTCTTCTTCTACCTCTGACCTCTGATACATGACTGCATTCCCTGATGCATCACCAAGTCTCGTGGATTCTTTATTCAAACTCTTTCTTTGTTTTCTTGTACCTCTTGCCTCCTATTTCCATGGTAATTGTCCATGAGGTTCTCATTACATCATTCCTGGGATATTTTAATAATTATCTCATTTGCTTCTTTTGTTCCATTCTCTTCTGAAATTCCACCCATTATAGGATCCTCCTCCTTGGCTTCTTGCCTTTGGTGAAACACCTTCAATGACTTCTCGTTTCATAGATGCTATTGCTCAGCCCCCAGGGCTCCTATAATCTGGATCTGATCTAACTGCCCCCAACCAGGATCCTTGACACAAACCATCCTCCCAGCCAGAGGGGGTGGTTTGTGGTCCATGTACCTTTCTGTCTCTATCCTCTATGTCTCTGCTTATGCTATTTCTCCTGGCAAAACTGATATTTCTAAGGTCCAAGTCCCCAGTCTTGTTTCCCTGGACTTTCCTTAGCTTTAGAAGAGATGAGACACTTTAGTGGGTATCCAGCCTAGGGTGTTTCTCTCCTGGGGATCTTTAGAGAAATTGTTTCCTGTTGCTTGACAGTTGCTTAAAATGTCCAGCCTTGCTCTCTCATTTCCCTTTCTTTTTTTCTTTTCTCTGTCCTTTCTCTCCAGTGACATTGCTGGTCTCAGAGGGCAGGAAAGCAGCCTCTTACTTTTTTGAATCACCAGTTGCCTTTATCAGAAAGTGTTGCATAATTCTGGATCTGGTTTGGTGTCTGGAAAAAAATAAGAAAAAACAAAACATAAAAGATAAGCATTGCGTAGTACAAGCGTTTATGACAATTACCCTTGTTAACGTGTAAAAAACCTTGCCAATGGGTTCCTAAAACAATAAAACAAAAAATCACCATATGACCCAGCATTCCCACTCTTAGGTCTATAGAAAAAAAAAACCAAAAACTGGGCCGGGCGCAGTGGCTCAAGCCTGTAATCCCAGCACTTTGGGAGGCCGAGACGGGCGGATCACGAGGTCAGGAGATCGAGACCATCCTGGCTAACAGTGTGAAACCCTGTCTCTGCTGAAAAATACGAAAAAACCCCCAAAAACTAGCCGGGTGAGGTGGCGGGCGCCTGTAGTCCCAGCTACTCGGGAGGCTGAGGCAGGAGAATGGTGTAAACCCGGGAGGCGGAGCTTGCAGTGAGCTGAGATCTGGCCACTGCACTCCAGCCTGGGCGACAGAGCGAGACTCTGCCTCAAAAAAAAAAAAAAAAAAAAGGAAAAAAAATTGAAAACAAGTGTTCAAACAAATACTTTTATTCAAATGCTCAGAGCAGCACTATTCATAATAGCCAAAAGTGGAAACAACGCAAATGTGCATCAACAGATGAATGGATAAACAAAATTGGATCACTCTATACAGTGGAATATTATTCAGCCATAAGAAAGAGTGAAGCAAGATGGATTAAAGACTTAAATGTAAAACCCAAACCATAAAAACTCTAGAAGAAAATCTCGGCAATAGCATTGAGCATGTAGGCATGGGCAAAGACTTCATGACTAAAACACCGAAAGCAATTGAAACAAAAGCCAAATCAACACAAGGGATCTAGCTTCTGCACAGCAAAAGAAACTATCATCAGAGTGAACCAGCAACCTACAGAATGGGAGATAATTTTTGCAATCTATCCATCTTACAAAGGGCTAATATCTAGAATCTACAAGGAACTTAAATTTACGAGAAAAAAACAACCCCATCAAAAAGTGGCTGAAAGATATGAACAGACACTTCTCAAAAGAAGACATTTATGTGGCCAAAAAACACATGTAAAAGAGCTCATCACTGGTCATTAGAGAAATGCAAATTGAAACCACAATGAAATACCATCTCACGCCAGTTACAATGGTGATCAGTAAAAAGTCAGGAAACAGCAGATGCTGGAGAGGATGTGGAGAAATAGGAATGCTTTTACACTGTTGGTAGGAGTGTAAATTAGTTCAACCATTGTGGAAGACAGTGTGGCAATTCTGAAGGATCTAGAACCAGAAATACCATTTGATCCAGCAATCCCATTACTGGGTATATACCCAAAGGACTATAAATCATTGTACTATAAAGACACATGCACATGCATATTTATTAGAGCACTATTTACAAAAGCAAAGACTTGGTGCCAACCCAAATGCCCGTCAATGATAGACTGGATAATGAAAATGTGACATATATACACCATGGAATACTATGCAACCATAAAAGAGGATGAGTTCATGTCCTTTGCAGGGACGTGGATGAAGCTGGAAACCATCATTCTCAGCAAACACACACAGAAATAGAAAACCAAACACTGCACATTCTCACTCATAAGTGGGAGTTGAACAGTGAGAACGAATGGACACAGGGAAGGGAACATCACACACCAGGGCGTGTTGAGCAGTGAGGGGCAAGGGGACAGAGAGCATTAGTACAAATACCTAATGCATGTGAGGCGTAAAACCTAGATGATGGGTTAATAGGTGCAGCAAAACCCCATGAGTCAATTTTAAAAAGTCAAAGCTAAAATGGCACATGTATACCTATGTAACAAACCTGCACATTCTGCACCTGTATCCCAGAACTTAAAGTAAAATAAAAATAAGTAAATAAATAAGAAAGAGTGAAGCACGTTTTCATGCTACAGTGGGGACGAACCTTGAAAACATCATGCTAATGAAGGAAACCAGATACAAACGCCACAGGTTGCATGATTCCATTTATATGCAATGTCCACCATGGGTATCTCCAGAGAGACAGAAAGTAGGTTCAGGGTTGCCAGGGGCTGTGGGGTGGGAGTGTGGAGGAAGGGGAGTGACTGCTTAATGAGTATGGGATTTCCTTTTGGGTGATAAAAATGTTTTAGAACTAGACAGAGGTGATGTTTGCCCAACATTGTGAATGTCCTCAATGCCACTGAATCGTATGCTTTAAAATTGTTAATTTGATGTTAGCTGAATTTCACCTCAATTAGAAACAAGAAGATGGAGATCCCTCCTTGCCTATTGCCACACGAAGTTAGAGAAAAAGACGACAATGGGCCTAGCAGTAGAGATATTTGGGACCACCCCTGGTCTCAGTGTCTGTTTGATCCTTCTCAATGTCCTACGTGAATATAAAGGGTTGAGGAGACAGGCCACAGTATAATTCTTTTGCTGTTTGTTGAATGTTAGCATTAACTGCATCCGCATGCCTCATTTCTCCCCCGGATATAATTTATTATAAATTTGGAAATTCCTTGATGATGAATGATGAAAAAACAATCTCTCACTCGCTGCTCTTCTTAGAGAGAGAAAGTAGGTCAAGTAGGACTTTATTGCATGTCAGATATGGGCTTGGGTTTCCCGCCAGCTTCCCAGCAGCCACACTCTTTCCCTTGCTGGTCAGAGGAACCACTTCAGGAAACCTGCCGATGACCCTTTCTGTGGGGCGGTTCATTGTTGTGCTCTTCCCTCCATCCTCACACCCCAGCCCTCTTTCACCGCCTTCTCCTCAGTACAAGGTAATATTTTAAAAGACATTAAGCTTGACATGATTAATCAAACTGCAAGAAGGAGCTCCTGAGAGTCTGGGAAAACACAGAAGAATGACGCTTTCTGCTCCATTGAAATGCAAATATGTTAGCCACAGAACCCTTTGTTGGAAAACTTGGAATGATGTATTTCTAGGAAGCCTTACGCCCTCCACCTTTCAGCTACCTTCCCTGGCCGACATTGGCTTTGGTTTGAGTGCAGTTTTGACGAGTCAATTTTAAAAAGTCAAAGCTAAAGGTGGTGTCAATTGGGTATAGAACCTATAATCCCTTTATATGGAAGCAGAAAGAAAAGCAAGTATATGTTGCTCAACACTTTACAACTTTTATTTCTAAGGTTTTTTTCCTAGATTATCCAAGAAATATATTGAGCACCCGGTGTGTATCAGCCTCTGTGATAAGTGATAAGTGCTTCATGATGCATAGTTAAGATGTAATTTCTGCTCCTAAGGAGCTTGGCTTTTTCCTTTATTCCGAAAAGAAGCAATTGTTTTTAGCTACGATGACTGTGCAAGTCAAGGGTTAAAGCGATTTCATTTTTCTGTTTGATATTAAAGATGCTCAGCCTCCCTGGGTCTCTGTTTTCAGCACACATGTTTATTTTCCCCTTATGGGAAACAGTTCTCATCCCTTGCAGAAGCTGAAGTAGTTCTGGAGAAGAGATGAAGTAAATAGAAAGAACTGGGGTGTAGTGCCAAGTGGATTGATCTTTCCAGTTTCAGAGTCCTTGAAGGACTGCATGAGTGGGCTGGGGGTGGAGCTCTAGGTGGGATGTGTAGCCTCATCTCACAATAGATTGAGGATGTCTTGGGCTCTGTCAATGGGCCGGAGGTGGCGCTCTAGGTGGGATGTGTAGCCTCATCTCACAATAGATTGAGGATGTCTTGGACTCTGTCAGTGGGCTGAAGGTGGCGCTCTAGGTGGGATGTGTAGCCTCATCTCACAATAGATTGAGGATGTCTTGGGCTCTGTCATCAGGTATGCACCCGCATAGGTTTGTCTGCAAGGGCTCCATTTGATGTCTGTGGCAGAACAAAGTCCCAGCTTTTGAGAAGGAGCCCTTGTGAAGTTGGGAGCCAGGACTGCAGTGCATGTGGCTGACTTTCCAAACCCTCCAAGACCACAGTCTGCTTGTTTGCACAATATATTGCTGCCATGTTCATCTAAGGACCTGAAAACAACCAGAGCTCAGGAAAAGCAGCTCTGTCTTCCTAGAAATGCCTTTCTAAAGACCTCAGAGAGACCTAGTAGAGAAAGAGGAGCACCAAGTTGAAATATCAGTAGGTGTGTCTCTTAGACCATGCCAGCTAAATGACTGCGGTATGACTTGCACTGCGTAAGTAGTTTTCCAACTGGGTTTTGTGGGTCCTGAGGGGGGACCTTGATTATGAAGAGGGGCCAGAGGTGGCTGAGCTCTTCACCTTGGCCTCCAACAGTAGCTCCATTAAAGATAAATCCGCCCTTGCCTTCTGCGTGGGAATATTGTTACTGCTGTGTATCGGTTTAGCTGGGACACTTTTAGTTTACCTCTGTTGTCCTAGAAGAACAATAATTGGCACCTCTTCTTACTCTCCAAAGTTTTCTGGTTCGGACAATAAATTACACAATCACTTTAGTTAGTGATGACCTAGAACAGAAGCCTGTAGGCTGAATCTGACTTGCATGAAATTCCTTGGTCAGTTTAGTGTTTTAAACAAAAGTGAATGTGAACGTAAATAGGCAGGACTTGTGCTCTGTCTTTCTCCACAGTTCTCACCGTTCTATAATGTCTTGTTTCTACTACATGCATGTTGGATGACAGCATTTGTTGTCTTTTGAATTTGAAACCCTTGGCCCACACAAAAAAAGTTGTTGTGTGGATCATTTTTTGACCTTGCCTAATTGGCATATTTAATGGCAGGGCTGGCTGGTTGGAAACACGGAAAGTCTCTGCGTGGCACCCCAAACTGTAGGAATGACAGGTGTGGGGTATCACCAAGTGACCATTTTGGATGAGTTCAAAGGTCTGTGCCTGATGATCTTATTTCCAAACAATCTTTCTGTATCTATTTTGAGGCCCCCAGATTTCTGTTGTTCTTGTGCAGTGATGAGTTGAGCATATTTTAAAATTTCTGATGTGTCAGGAATACTTTCAGTGGCAAGTAGTAGAACAACTTCAAGAACAGTGGCTACATCAGCGGAGATGTTTAATCATCTCACCGAAAACTAGCTGGTGGTGGTCCCAAGGTTGACATAGCATAGCAATGATGGTAGTGAGCTGGGTCAGCTTCTCTGGCTGCTGTCTTCTCTTCCTCATGGTCACAAGATGACTGCAGCTGCACTAGTCATTGGTCCAGAGGGTGGCAACACAAGAAGAAAAGAAGGGGCAGAGGCTAAGGCTTTGTCTCCTTAATCTAGATAGAACTTTCTAGATAATCTAGAAAGTTCTTTCAGAAGCACATATGCCCGACTTCCCCTCCATGTCTTATTGTTCAGAAATGTGTTTCATGAGATAAATACCTGCTACAGGAGAAGCTGTGGAGGTGAGCGGGAGAGGGATTGCCATGACTGGTGCATCCCAGGCCTGGCAGAGGAGGACCCTTTCCCAAGAGCAGAACTCTTTCCCCACATCCTGAATGAAACCAGGTGTGTGACAACAGAGAAGGAGGGTAGAGGTGGCAGTTTGGTGGGTAGAGATTGGCCATGAACAACGTGTGCCACACTTGTTACAGGGAGAGATCTTTTTGAAAAATGCTACCTTACTTTCTCCCAGGTCTTGTCACTAAAATCTATTTTTGCATAATACTTTATATCAGCATTGCAAAGAAATCATCATTTTGATAAATTGTATTATGTTTTTCTCAAATTATAGACATACTTTTCATAACACCTTTATAAAGTATAGGTGATAAATGAGATTTTATTCATTTCAATGTGGTCACCCAGACCTTTTAGAGTAGATGAGAAGTAACCCAACTGAGTAAAGATAGAGTGTGCTGGTGCAATTCGATGGGGATAGACGTGGGAACTTACATTGCACCTAGGGTCCTTCTTGCTAAACAGGGTGTGGGAGACCTGGATTGAGAATCACTGTGTGTGTCTAATAAGTCTCTTTTAGTTGCAAGGACTAGAAAGCACAAATCAAATCCGACTGAGGGGAAATAAACCAAGGTTGTGTTGTGTGTGTGTTTTACATAATAGCTTCTGTATGTCTAGATCTACAGTTTGAAGAATGTAATCAAAATCTGCCCTTCTTCCCTACTTCCTCTGTGAAGGCTCCATTCTGGGCACCTTATTGGATCCCTCTGCAGCTTCAGCCTTCCATTTTCAGCACTGTCTGGTCCAGAAGAGAGAAAACATGCTTCCCCCGTGTTTCAGAGTCTGAGAATGGAGGCTTATTTGCCCTAATTGGACTGGCTTGAGCCAATCACCATGGTCAAATGGTATGAAATGTACTGACTAGCTTAGTCTAGATCTGTAGTTGGCAAACTATGCCATTTTTGCAAATAAAGTTTTATTGGAACACAGCCATGCTCATTTGTTGACATACAGTCTATAGCTAGTTTGTGCTACAATGGCAGACTTAAATAGTTACGTCAGAGACTGTGTGGCTCACAAAGCCTAGAATATTTACTTCCTGGTTCTTTATACAAAAGAGTTTGCCAGCTGGCCCTGGTCTAGGTCATGTACTCTACCCTTGGAGAATAGGAAAGAATGAGATGAAGTCAACCTCTCCCTGAGCACATGGACGAGGGTGGTAACTGTTTCCTTATAAAATTCCCCCAAAGAACACTGGCCTGCCACAAGAAGGGGAGCAGGAAGAGCCCGTGTTTGACAAATGTTATTACAGTATGTATTAGGAGTGGTGGATTAGGGGTAGGGATCCTGTGTATTGCGATTGGCTAGGAGTTTGTTGGGTTCTCTTCTTTCTGGGGGACCTGGCATGTTTTTAAGCCATTGGAAAGATTTGCTTTCTGGATGTAAGAAAGATTTTACTGTGCTGTTGAATTGCTATTTGGGCGTTGTTTTGAATTTGGGCACCGATTTGGGGGAAGTATTAATATATTGGTGACCTAAAGTAGGTCTAAAAATGAATGACCACAGAGGTATGAAAGACAGGTGGAGAAGGAAACATGGCTGCATGACACGCAGATATTTGACTGATCATCTGTGTCACCCTGTGATTCATGAGTTGATCATTGCTTACCTATAGGACATTCCTTAGCGACTTAACACAGGGACTATATATATGAGGCTTGGTCCTCTTCCATATTCTAAATATTTTGCATAAAAAGAGAAAATGCATGCTTATTAAACCTATTGGATATGGCAAATGTACTGAAATGTATCATAAAATTTTATAAATTTCTTGACCAATGGAAAAATAGGTTGAAAAAATAGGATAAAATTTATCAAGAATAAATATTAAGTCCCATGTTTAGGTAAAACCAACCAACGAACACATAAAATACTTGTGTAATAGTGCAGGATAGGAGAGCTGGTGTAATGCAATCCATATGAAAAGCACCTGTACTGTTTGATTGACCACAAATCCAACATGAATCAGCAGTATAAAAATTAAAAAAAAAATAATGGTAGGGAGAGAGTGGTCTTTCAAAATGAGGTGCTGGGTCATTGGGTAACCATATGGAAAAAGAAGACAATCTTGACCTCTAACTCACATATACACAAAATCAGTTCCAGATTTAAAAGTAAGAGGTAAAACAATAAAGCTTTTAGGTAACAACTCAAGAGAACACCTTTATGACCTCGGAGTAGGAAAAAAATTTTTTTTTTTTTAACCAGAGTACCAAAAATGCTAATCCTAAAGGAAAAAAGATAAATGGAACTATTTAAAAATTAAGAACTTTTTAAAAAGAGACTATAAAAACGGTGAAAAAGCAGCCGATAGAAGGAGAAATTCTCTCAACCACTCTCTCTCTTTCTCCTTCTCTCTCTGTCCACTCCATGAAAATCTCTTAGCCAGAAAAATAAAAAGAAGTTCTACAAATCATTAAGAAAAAGGCAGAGAATCCAATGGAAAAATGGGCAAAAGACTTGATCAGACACTGTGTGAAAGGGAATATCCAAGTGGCCACTAATTATGAGAAAAAGGACTCAACTTCATTAGTGAAAAGGGAAAATGCAAATTGACCATTATGACACCACCCCCACCAATACTGCTAAAATTAAAGGACTGACAATAGCAAGTGTTGGTGAGAGTGTGAAGAAGCAACACTGATAGTTGGAGTACAAATGCTTTGTACAATGTTTCATAGTATTAACTAAAGATAATCACATGCATACTGAAGGGTGGCAGAATATGCCACCTCCAAAGATGCCACTTTGACACAAGGGTTACTCTGATCTAAAGGCACTTGAAGACCAGCAGGTGCAGGAGGGGCGCTCTGACCTCCCTTTTTCTTCCTGAAAACAGGAGATCGAATTCCCAGGTGAAAGATGCCCTCTCCAGCCGGGCGTGGTGGCTTTCGCCTGTAATCCCAGCACTTTGGGAGGCCGAGGCGGGTGAATCACTTGAGGTCAGGAGTTTGAGACCAGCCTGGCCAACATGGCAAAACTCTGTCTCTACTAAAAATACAAAAATTACCTGGGTGTGGTGGTGCATACCCGTAATCCCAGCTACTCGGGAGGCTGAGACAGGAGAATTGCTTGAACCCAGGAGGCGAAGGTTACAGTGAGCCGAGATTGTGCCACTGCACTCCAACCTGGGTGACAGGGTGAGACTCCATCTCAAAAATGAACAAACAAACAATCCTATTAAAAAAGAAAAGAAAGATGCCCTCTCTTTACCAGGAGGAAGGAAAGGAACATCCTTATCCCCAGAGGCAAGGAGCCGGCACTGAGACATCCGTAAGGGACAGACCTTATTGAAATGATTCTTATCTTCTTTCGGCTTTTCCTGTATTTTAGTTACTTTTCCACAGTTATCCATCTGTTCAACCCAGTAGATAAGCACTTAAGTGTTGCCACTCCTTTGGGTTTTCATTTTCCTATAGGCTTCTATGTACATCGAAAAAAAACCTATCTGCTTTTCACATGTTAATCAGTCTTAAGTCAATTTCATTCTCAGGCCCAACTGGAGACTCTAAGATGGGAGAGGTAAAGTTTTGCCTCCCCATCAACACTCTGTGGCTCAGCAGTTTGATTCGTAGGAATATATCCAACAGGAATGCACACACAGGCACACCAAAAGATTATACTAGAACGTTTGCAGCATCATTATTTGTAATAGTCAAAACGTGGAAAACCCAATGTCCATCTATAATGGAATGGATGCAGAAATTGAAATAGTCACACAGCAGAATACCATAGAGCAATTAGATTGGGCAATCTACAAAAGTGAACAAGTCTCACAAATATAATGGTAGTGAAATAAGCTAGACACAAAACTCTGTATGTATATGTGTAAACATGTCTATTCTGCATGATTCCATTTATATAAAATACAATATAGACAAAACTAACATAGGTAAAAGAAGTCATGCTAGAAGTTGTTCTTAAGAAGGG
Source organism: Macaca nemestrina (assembly GCF_043159975.1). Lineage (NCBI taxonomy): Eukaryota > Metazoa > Chordata > Mammalia > Primates > Cercopithecidae > Macaca > Macaca nemestrina. Next base: position 14,673,721 of record NC_092141.1, read on the forward strand.
AGGAGGCCGGGCACGGTGGCTCAAGCCTGTAATTCCAGCACTTTGGGAGGCCGAGATGGGCGGATCACGAGGTCAGGAGATCAAGACCATCCTGGCTAACACGTTGAAACCCCGTCTCTACTAAAAAAAAATACAAAAAACTAGCCGGGTGACGTGGCGGACACCTGTAGTCCCAGCTACTCGGGAGGCTGAGGCAGGAGAATGGCGTAAACCCGGGAGGTGGAGCTTGCAGTGAACTGAGATCCCGCCACTGCACTCCAGCCTGGGCGACAGAGCCAGACTCAGTCTCAAAAAAAAAAAAAAAAAGAAGGGAGGAAGGCCGGGCATGGTGGCTCACGCCTATAATTCCAGCACTTTGGGAGGCCAAGGGAGGTGGATCACCTGAGGTGGAGAGTTCAAGAACAGCCTGACCAACATAGAGAAACCCCATCTCTACTAAAAAAAAAACAAAAAAACAAAATTAGTTGGGCGTGGTGGTGCATGCCTGTAATCCCAGCTATTCCGGAGGCTGAGGCAGGAGAATCGCTTGAAACCGGCAGGTGGAGGTTGTGGTGAGCCAGGATCATGCCATCGCACTCCAGTCTGGGCAACAAGAGCAAAACTCCATCTCAAAAAGAAGAAGAGGAAGAAGAAGAAGAAGAAGAAGAAGAAGAAGAAGAAGAAGAAGAAGAAGAAGAAGAAGAAGAAGAAGAAGAAGAAGAAGAAGAAGAAGAAGAAGAAGAAGAAGTAGAAGGAGGAGGAGGAGGAGGAGGAGGAGGAGGAGGAGGAGGAGGAGGAGGAAGAGGAGGAGGAGGAGGAGGAGGAGGAGGAGGAAGAGGAGGAGGAGGAAGGAGAAGAAGGAGAAGAAAAAGAAGAAGAAGGGGGGATATTCCTCGCTGGGAGGATTTGGAGTAATTTCTACTTCTCAATCTGGTGCTTATTACATGAAGGTGTTCAGCCTGTGAAAACAAATGAAATGCATTATGACATATGCACAGTCCGTATGCATACAATACTTTAGCAGGAGGGTACAATTATTGAGCAAAGGTACCATTTAATAGAAAAATTAATCATAATATGTTCCTGTGCTAAGTATTCTAAGTCATCTCATCGAAGTCTTGCCACAACTTCATGATGCAGATATTATTCCTGTTCAACAGCTGAGCAAACTGACTCAAACTATCTTTGAATTATACGTAAACCCAAGTGCCAATCCTCAGGCTGGGTTGTGTATCCTCTTAATCACTCTTAAAGAGCAGAGGTTGCAAGCTGGGTACCCATGGATTCCACACTCTAGAATGTGCATTTCGTTTCATCGGGGTTGCCCCAGCTGAGTGCTTTAATTTTTAGAAGTTGGTTGCCACGGCCGGGCACAGTGGCTCACACCTGTAATCCCAGTGCTTTGGGAGGCCAAGGTGGGCGGATCACGAGGTCAGGAGATCGAGACCATCCTGGCCAACATGGTGAAACCCGGTCTCTACCAAAAATACAAAAAATTAGCCGGGCATGGTGGCGCGTGCCTGTAATCCCAGCTACTCGGGAGGCTGAAGGAGGAGAATCTCTTAAACCCGGGAGTCAGAGGTTGCAGTGAACTGAGATCACGTCGTTGCAATCCAGCCTGGGCGACAGAGCGAGATTCCGTCTCAAAAAAAAAAAAAAAAAAAAAAAAGAGTTTGGTTGCTACATAGTTTCACACACAAATCAGATTTTCATTATCTCTTTAAACATTGGAAGATCTGGCAAAGCTGGTTCTTTTCCAGCATTAACAATGAATGGAGCTGACTTGCAGCTACTTGCTTCCTTTGCATCTGCTGTCCAGTTCTCCACAGTCCTGCCCCTCCCTGCTCCATCTCAGGCTGCTTCACTGGTTTATGTCCCTTGCCTGGCCCTGTAGGTTTGCCATCTGTGATTTGGAGCCGCCCAAGTTGCTTTCAGAAAATCCTCTTACTCTCTATCTTTGTGAACTGAATCCCTGATTGATGGTGTGGGGTTTTCTCTTCCCATCTCTTCCAATGCCATGAGTTCCGCCCTTGTTCATACTTTTGGCTCATTCTATGGTATTGTTCCCCGTTATACCCAGCTAATTTTCCACATACATCAATTTGATATTTATAAAATACATTACTCACTAGTGTATGCAGAAATAGACTAACGGTTGTGCTGGCAAAGGGTTATCAATTTCATGGGTTTGTGATTTGGATAAAGCAATCATTGGAGGATCCCCATTTTCTTTGTTCTCCATGAAATCCTTTCTCCCTCTCCCATTACTGATGTATTATGAATTTAACAAATATTTATTGAATGGCAGGCCGGGTTCCAGGCAAAGGGATATAGCAGTGAAAAATTTGTAGTCTTTGCTCACTTTGAACAACAATCTAGCAAGAGCAGACAGAAAATGTATGCATGCATACATACTTACATACATGCACGCATAAGGTCATGTGGTGAGAAGGTGCTGTAAAGAGAGTTAAGGGCCGGGCACGACAGCTCACACCTGTAATCCCAGCCTTTTGGGAGGCTGAGGCAGGCAGATCATCTGAGGTCAGGAGTTCGAGGCCAGCCTGGCCAATGTGGCAAAACCCTGTCTCTACTAAAAGTACAAAATTAGCCAGGCATGGTGGCAGGCGCCTGTAATCTCAGCTACTCAGGAGGCTGAGGCAGGAGAATTACTTGAACCCGGGAGGTGGAGGTTGTAGTGAGCCAAGATTGCACCACTTCACTCCAGCCTGGGTGACAAGAGTGAGACTCCACCTCAAAAAACAAAAAAAGAGAGAGACAGAGTTAAGGTGGGTAAGGGGTAGAGTGAAGCAGTGTGAAAGAGTAGTGAAAGTGGGGCTGATGAAGTAGGAACTGGTCAGAATGAAGTTATGTGGCTGGCTGAGGAGGCAAGTGTTTGTGGCAGAGGTGGTCGTAAGTGCAAAGGGCCTGGGGCAGCAAAGGCCTCGTGTGGGAGGGACAGGAAGGGTGCCAGTGTGGCTGGGGCAGAAGCAGTAGGGAAAGCAGTGGGAAGGGAGGTCCCAGAGAAAAGGGAGGCTTGGGAGGAGCACGGTCTAATCACGTGTGGTCTTGTTACACCAGAGCAGAGGCTTTGGAATTCCTGTTCAGTATATCCGGACCCACTGAAGGGATTTGAGTAGGGAAACGATGTCCAGTCTTCTGCTCCTCATACTTAGTCCTTTTCTCTTTCTTTCTGTGTCTGGGGCGGACCAGGAAGTCTTTTTCCCCATGGAAGGCTCTTAAGACCCAAAAGGTTGCTGAGACTTAGAAGTACTCCTGTATTTAAAAACAACCCTGGCTGGGCCGCAGTGGCTGACATCTGTAATCCCAGCACTTTGGGAGGCTGAGGTGGATGGATCGCTTGAGCTCTGGAGTTGGAGACCAGATTGGGCAACATAGTGAGACCCCTGTCTCTACAAGTAATTAAAGAATTAACGGGGTGGAGGCCGGGCGCGGTGGCTCAAGCCTGTAATCCCAGCACTTTGGGAGGCCGAGGCGGGTGGATCACGAGGTCAGGAGATAGAGACCATCCTGGCTAACACGGTGAAACCCTGTCTCTACTAAAAAAAAATACAAAAAACTAGCTGGGCGTAGTGGCCGGCACCTGTAGTCCCAGCTACTCGGAGGCTGAGGCAGGAGAATGGCGTGAACCCGGGAGGCGGAGCTTGCAGTGAGCCGAGATCGCGCCACTGCACTCCAGCCTGGGCGACACAGCGAGACTCCGTCTCAAAAAAAAAAAAAAAAAAAAAAAAAAAAGAATTAACGGGGTGGGGCATGGTGGCACACACCTGTGGTCCCATATACTAAGGAGGCTGATGCAGGAACATCACTGGAGCTCAGGACTTCGAGTCTGCAGTGAGCCATGATTTGCGCCATTGCACTCCAGCCTGGGCAACAGAGCGAGACTCTGTCTCTAATAATAATAATGATGATGATGATAAAAAAATAAAAATAACAACTCCAATGTTCACCTGCATTTGTAAATACGTCATTTGTAAAATAATAACAATAATTGGTGAACATTTTGCTAAACAAATACTTTTTTATCATTTGTCTTTTTTTGTTGAATATATAAAGAATCAATTCTGCATCCTTTTAAGGTGAATAGTGGCTTAGAAACATTTTTGCTGTTGAGTTGCCAGGAAGCTGGAGAGGGGAGATACTTTGAAGGAGTATCCTGTGAGTAGAATTTTCTAGACCGACCTCGCCACCAGCCTCATTAGTCAATAGAAATTCCTCTTAGACCCTTATATTCTCTTACTTGTCAATTTTAGTTTACAGTACTGTCAGTTTCCTGTCTTTCCCCTGTTTTAAAAGGTATTTTAATGGGAAACTGGAAGCAATTTTAAACCGGAAGGCAGAAGTTTAGTTCTAAAGAAATTTGTCCGCAGAATGTGAACTGAAGAAGGCCTATTAGTATCCATGATACAATTGGCAGTTAAAGAGTATAGAGCATGAAGCCGCTGAGACAGGGGAAAATTAGTTTAAATAAGCCTGGGAGAAAAGACTATGATTTTGGAGTAAGGATCACTATGGGCTGGAGGTTAATTTTGACAGTAATGGGATATCTGGAGCACAGTTAAGGAAATGAGACTATAACTAGGCTTGAGAGGAATCAGAATATTACGGTGGTGCTTTGAGTGATGATCCTTGAACAGAGACGCTTGTGCTTCTGAGAGAGAAGAATCACTGTGTCAATTGGAGGAACAGGAAGTTTTGAAGATAACAAACCCTCTGGATTTTGTCAATCAAGCCAGGGTGACCAGGATAGGGTACCCAAGTGTCCATGGGTGAGGGGTCCTGACTGCCTACTGAAGATTTGAAACAGAAACCCATTTTCAAGTCATAGACTGAAAATCACTACAAACGCAGTGATTAGATAATATAGCCCTGTTGTCTTGAGACGGTGGGAATTTCTTTCTTCCGCTCTCTGTTTTTTTTTTTTTTTTTTTCATCTCTTCAGCAAATATTTACTGAGTGTCTGTGATTTGACAAGCACTAAGTTGGGACATGTAAACAAATAATTAAAATAATTGCAGACAAGTGTGATAACAGGGGTCTTAACAGAATGCCCTGGGAACATTTACCGCTTACATTTACCATTTATCTATATGTAGTGCCTTGTGAATGTGTATACAAAAAGTAATTTTTTCATAAAACATGAAATCTAGTTTCCTCATAAGTTCCTTTTGTGCATCTGTTTCAAATAAAATGGAAGGCTTAGCCTCCTTAGTAAAAGTCCCCTTAGTGTCCAGTGTCTGCTGAGTCAGGGAAATGGGATAAGAGTTTTGGCCAAAAGCATCTAGTTTTAAAAAGGTGTGACCTCAACCTTTTTACTGCAATGAAACAGATGACGTTGACTATCACGTGGGATGGTGATAAGATAGGCTATTCCAACCAACTCTAAGGTGACTTGTCTTTTGGATTTTAGTGGAGGTAATGAATGACCCACAGAAAAATTCACACACTGGTTTTCTTAAAGAGTCTTACTTCAGCTGGGATTACATACCTGTAATCCCAGCACTTTGGGAGGGCGAGGCGGGCGGATCACGGGGTCAAGAGATTGAAACCATTCCGGCCAACATGGTGAAACCCCGTCTTTACTAAAAATACAAAAATTAGCTGGGCGTGGTGGCACGCGGCTGTAGTCCCAGCTACTCGGGAGGCTGAGGCAGGAGAATCGCTTGAACCCGGGAGGTGGAGGTTGCAGCGAGCCAAGATCACGCCACTGCACTCTAGACTGGCGGCAGAGACTCCGTCTCAAAAAAAGACTCCTACTTCGTTTTGCCTCCGGCTCTTGTCTCTTGTTCATAAAGGTAGTATGGTTCTCTTTTATCTTTTACTTTTTCCCTACCCCAAATCATTTGTAATATGTTGTCTCTAAAATGCAGCTCAGACGTTCATATGTCTTGATATTAGTACCAAATAATTCCTGACAAATATTGTGGGAAAGAAGAAAGGTGGCAATATGTATTACAAGGCATGCATCCACACATTCTCTTTCTGAAAGACCCAAACAAGATACAAGCATTCAAACAGAACAGCAAGTCAACATACTACAATGCCCACATAGGATAAGGCATGTTGCCTCTCATTGTTCTGTTTTATTGACATTTTTCTTGGCTATTCTTATAATTGTCTCTTCTTCATGAACCTTAAAATTAGCTTGTTATACTCCATAAAATTCTACAGTGATTTAGATAAGAATTGTTTGAGTTTGTATGTTAATTTGGGTGGAATTTAAATTGGCACAATATGAAGATTTGTCCAATAAATGAAATACCTCTCCACTTACTTAATTCTTATTTTGTGTTCTTTGGTACTATTTGATAGTTTCATGCATACAGATTTTATTTTATTTTTTTAATTTTACTTTAAGTTCTGGGATACATGTGCTGAACGCACAGGTTTGTTACATAGGTATACATGTGCCACGGTGGTTTGCTGTACCTATGAACCCATCATCTAGGTTTTAAGCTCCACATGCATTAGGTATTTGCCCTAATGCTCTCCCTCTCCTTTCCCCCCACCCACTGACAGACCCCAGTGTGTGACATTCCCCTGCCTGTGCCCATGTGTTCTCACTCTTCAACTCCCACTTTTGAGTGAGAACATGCGGTGTTTGGTTTTCTGTTCCTGTGTTAGTTTGCTGGGGACGATGGTTTCCAGCTTCATCCATGTCCCTGCAAAGGACATGAACTCATCCTTTTTGTGGTTGCATAGTATTCCATGGTGCATATGTGCCACATTTTCTTTATCTAGTCTATCATTGATGGGCATTTGGGTTGGTTCCAAGTCTTTGCTATTGGAAATAGTACTGCAATAAACATATACATGCTTGTGTCTTTATAGTAGAATGATTTATAATCCTTTGGGTATATACCCAGTAATGGGATTGCTGGGTCAAATGGTATTTCTGGTTCTAGATCCTTGAGGAATCTCCACACTGTCTTCCACAATGGCTGAACTAATTCATGCTCCCACCAACAGTGTAAAGGCATTGCTATTTCTCCACATCCTCTCCAGCATCTGTTGTTTCCTGACTTTTTAATGATCGCCATTGTAACTGGAGTGAGATGGTATCTCATTGTGGTTTTGATTTGCATTTCTCTAATGACCAGTGATGATGAGCTTTTTTTCATGTTTGTAGGCTGCATAAATGTCTTCTTTTGAGAAGTGCCTGTTGATCTCCTTCGGCCACTTTTTGATGAGGTTGTTTGTAAATTTGGTAAAGTTTCTTATAGATTCTGGATATTAGCCCTTTGTCAGATGGACAGATTGCAAAAATTTTCTCCCATTCTGTAGGGTGATGCATACATATCTTATCCATTAATTTAGGTGTTTTATGTTTCCTGTAGTTATTGTTAATGGAATGTTTTTTCTTAAACATTTTCTGAAAAGTTAGTGATGTATAGAAAACTTTTTGCTTGCTGATCGATCAGTCTACTCTACTGAACCCTTATGCTGGTCTAACAGCTTTTGGCTGAATCTCTTAAATGTGCTAGATAGATAATATTGACATTGGAAAATATTGTGAGTGTTTTCTCCTTTTTTCTTCAGTATTTTAGATCTCTGTTTTTTCTTCTCAATGCATTGACTTGACTATACATGAAGCAGTGGAAGCTCGCATTCCAATTTTATTCTTTTAATGGGAACTTAATTTGATATTTATTGTTTTCTGATGGTTATCTTTTATCACGTTAAGACATTTTCTCCTAGTTCATTAAGATTTTTTGTTTTTGGTGACAGCTTTATTGAGAACTAATTCACATCCATACTATTCACCTATTTAAAATGCACAATTCAATAGCTTTCTATATAGTCACAGAATTGTGCAACAATCATCACAATCAATTTCCGAACATTTTTATTGCCTCAAAAAGAAGCTCCACATCCCTTAGCTATTACCCCCTAATTCTCCCCCTTCCCTAGGCAACTGCTTCTTTCTCTCCATTGATTTGTCTATTCAGGACATTTCATATAGTGGAATTATATATTATGTGGTCCTTTGTGACTGGCTTCTTTTGCTTAACATAGTATTTTAAGGTTTATCCATCTTGTAGCATGCATCAGTACTTCATTACTTTTTGTGACTGAATACTATTCCATTGTATAAATATACCATATTTTGTGTATTCATTCATCCTTGGACAAACATTTGAGTGGTTTCTACCTTTTGACTACTATGAATAATGTTGCCATGAACATAAGTTTTCATGTAGACATATGTGTTCATTTCTCTTGGATGTAGGAGCAAAGCTACTTGGTTATGTTTAACATTTTGAAGACTATCAGGCTGTTTGCCAAAATGGCTACAGCATTTTCATACACTCCTACCAACAGTGTATGAAGTTTCTAATTTCTCCGAAATCTCACTACCATTTGTTATTAGCAGACTTTTTGATTACAGCCATCCTAGTGAATGTGAAGTGGTGTTTCCCTATGGTTTCAATGTGCAATTCTCTAATGACGAATGATATTGAGCATGTTTTCATGTGCTGATTGGTCATTTGTATATCTTCTCTGGAGAAATGTCTAGTCAAATCTATTGTCCATTTTTTAATTGGGTTGTCTTTCCATTATTGAGTTGTAAGAGTTGTTTTTATATTCTAGGCACAAGTTGCTTATTAGTTATATGGTTTGCAAATATCTCCCATTCTGTAGGTTGTCTTTTTACTTTCTTGATAGTTTCCTTTAAAGCATAGACATTTTTAATTTTGATGAAGTCCGATTTATCCATTTTTTTATTGCTTGTATTTGATGTCATATTGAAAAGGCCATTGCCAAATTCAAGGTCACAAAGATTTATCTATATATGTTTGTGTCTTATT